>NW_020954583.1:16605745-16968797 GCF_900497805.2 Vombatus ursinus
GGGGGGAGCTATTTTACTATTGTTATTCTAGCTTATAATTTTACTTGTACTTTTTCATTAGTTCCTCTTTATACAATTTAATGCATATATCTGTCAATAAGTTAGAAATTTAAGAAATCTATTTTTTAAATTGGATCATATTTTAAAGAACCAAAGAATTTATTTAGTTAGAAGAAGACTGAATATTTTATGAAGTACTAATGTGGATATGTTAATGACCTAACTCCAGGTAACATGAATAAGATTTAGTCTATTTCCTGACCAAAACCCTATAAAAGAGACCCCAAATTCCTGACCCTCAAACACTCTGCATTTTGTAATAAAACCTACATAAATGTAAATTATCAGTCTGTTAAATTTATATTTGCTTAAAGTGATATAATTTTAAGGGAAATAACACCTCAAATTATAAAGAGGCACTGGGGATGGGAGAGCATCCAAAAGAGTTATTTGTTACATATAGGTAAGCTGAGAGAAATTCAGTGTGATCTATTCAAGAAAAAGCATAGGAGCATTAAAACAAGTAGGATATAAAAAATTCAGATTATATAAGGGTAGATAATTATCTAGCAATGTTATCATATGATTATAGGCTTTAGAGCTAAAAGAGATGTTCAATGTCATGTTGACCAACTGCTTATAGTGGAGAAAGTGGAGTCTCAACATAGTGAAGTGACTTCCCCAAGTCACATGGCTAAGAAATGGGAGAGCTGGGACTCTTAGTACTTGGATGTCAGATCCTATGTGAATTCTGCTACAATGCCTTTAAAGAACAATCTCAGACATAAGGTTATAGATTTTTCTAGTATCTAAAAGTCTGTAGTTATAAATTAGGATCCTTTGGAAGCTAAACTGCTCTTTTAGATAGAAAGGTAACCTGCTACATGGTTTCAAACCATGTAGCAGGTTACCTAGCATACATGGTTTCAAATAAAATTTAATATTCTGCAAAATAAAATCATTTATGTTGTAAGTGTATCAAATACTCCCTGGCTCACTCTTCTAAAGTCAGGCAGGCTTTAAAGAAGTAATAAAGGAAAAACTGACAAGCCTTTTGAATTGCTAATTAATTTATGAAATTATGAAATGGGTAGGCATACTTGATTCTTTAGGTACTCACCAAGAAAGGCTGCAATGGCTTCAATCACACCTTTATAATGCACAGAGGTGCAGGGGTAAAAGGCACAGAAAGTACAGAGACAAGAGGCAAAGGGTAGAGAGATACAGAAGCAGAAATCATGGGTTTGGGGATGGGGTAGTGAAGGAAGACGGGGAAGTGTGGGAGAAAAGAGGGGAGGGGAAAAAGTTACTGAGAGATGTTCAGGTAACCATAGATTAGAGTTAGGAGTCTTTGGCATGGACCGAGATGGAGATGGAATTAGTGTTAGGGGGTCAAGAGTTTGGGGTCTCATTTTTATAGGGTTTTGGTGGGGAATAGACTAAGTCTAATACATGCGACCTGAGGTTAGTTCATTAACATATCCACATCCTCTCAAAGTTGTCAGCAAAACATTAAATTTTAAAAATCTACCTCATCTCAAAGTGATAATCACCATTCAGTGTTCTGCTGGTCTTACTGTGGGTATCTGGAGTTTATCTGAGGTTTATATATCATAGGACCAAAGGCCCTGACAGCAAGGCCTAGAAGGGTTTCCCTCATTTAGCACATAGTCTTGGGATGTGATTTTCGTTAAAATATAATACATTTTGCAAGTTATGTTCCTTTGATCTTTGGGATGGTCCATACATGACTTTTAGGCTCCCCTTTGAAATCTTACTTTTTGCTATTATTATTTTATGCTGGCTACTTATAAACTTGCTATACTGGCTAGAAGGCAAGGGGGGTTGTCTGGGGGACCAGAATAAGATACATTATTAACCTTGGCAAAATAGTGGATATGGGGTATGAGAATGAGCCAAGGATGGCACCTAGGTTGCTAGTCTGGCAGTAGGCAGATGGCAGTACCCTGAACAGTAATAGAAAAAAGGAAGAAGGGAACATTTGGGAGGGCAAGAGGAGGGAGATAATGAGGTCAGATATGGATATGTTGAGCTTGAGATATCTATGGGACATCTAGTTTAAGATATACAATAGGTAGCTGGAGATATGACACTAGAGGTCAGCAGAGAGGTTAGAGCTGGATAAATAGATCTGAGAATTGTCAGTATTGAAATGATAATTGAATCCATGGGAGCTAATGTAATCATTGTGTGAAATAAAATGGTAGAAGAAGAGAAGTGGACCCAAGAGAGTCTCCTGTGGGACACCCATGATTAGAATGTGTGACCTGGATGGAGTTCTGACAAAGAAGATGGAGAAGGAGTAGTCAAATAGTTAGGAGGAGGAATAGGAGAGAGTTCTAATGTCACATGACCAAATGCCTGCTGAGCTCCATTTAGATTTCTAACTTCAATTTGCTTCAGAATCTCAAACTTAATATGTCTAAAATAGAACTTGTAATCTCTCCTCCATCCCCCAACCTACTCCTGCTCCAGACTTTCCTATATTTGCTTAGGACAGCACCATCCTTTCACTCAGCAGCTGGTAAGATAGCAAAACAATTCTATTATTTTTTTCTTCTCTTTTATGTCAAAGAAAAATAATCTTGGACTGAGAGATAAACAATAAAAATAGCTAATTAGGAGTGGAAATCTGAAACAGATAGTATGAAAGTACTAGCTGCCTTGATTAGTTCAAGTCACCATGCATAGGCATACTATTCCATCCCATGGTGCTAAAAGAAGTATTTTCTATGCTGTATGCTGAGTAGTTGTCAGTAACCTTTGATACATTGTAGAGAATGACACAGGAGAAGGCAAAGTCAAACATCCTAGTTTTCAAAAATGACAAGAGAGAGGGGTCTGGAAATTGCAATCCAGTGAATTTGACTTTGCTTGATCGTAAGAGTCTAGGACATAAACACATAGTAAGAAAAACAGTGATCACTGAAAGCTAGAATGGCTTTGTAGAGAACAGCTGGTCAATCTAACCTTGTTTTTTTTTTTGTTTTTTTTTTTTTTTTGCTTTTAGAGAAGATGGAAAGGAAATTATCTTTTAAAATAACAGAAACAAAATATAAGTTGCTAATAGTGTGCATCTGCCTTAAAGTAACATCATCTACAAAAGCAAAAGGCCCAATGTAAAAACAGGTCTAAGAGGAAATCATAGAAAATGACACCTATCAAATAGCCCACATGTTGGTAAAAGTCAATGAAATCAGATCAAAAAGTATATATGTGATTAATATTAATAACATCTCAAGAAAATATGAAAATGAGGAATGTTAATGGCAGACCTTCCATGCTTCAAGGTTGACTCTCTACCTCTCTAGGGATGCATAAAGCTTTCAAAGCTAATAGACAACATGGGTCCAAGATGTCATAAATTTGGCAACAACTATACGAAGGATGCTTTTATGTATTTGTACTATGCAGTTCTATGAAATCATACTTATACCCCAAATATCAATAATAACAAGACACTACATTTCATTAAATTGAGTTTATTATTTTGTCAAATTCTTCATTTAAACTCGTATTTGTATTTAATAAGTCAATTCCAATTAAACACTAATTTAAGACTTTGGGGAGCGTGGGAGTTGGGCAAGCTTGTAGTTAAAATAATTTTATTATACTTATATGTTCCATTCAAAATCTATTATTCGAAGTATTCAGGGAAGATTTTTACTAGGTAGAAGAGTCCTTTCTTCCTATGTAGTTGAGATTCAGTTTGCAAGTTAATACTTAGATTTAATATTCTAATGGACTTCCGGCCAATGTCCTTTTCAGTGGCATATTTGCAAAACATTTCAGGTTGTGTTTCAGGACTTGAAAGGATAATAGCTTGCTTTTTTATATTAAGTACATTTTGCTTTTAAAATGCTTTCAGGGGAAGCTAGGTGGCGCAGTGGATAAAGCACTGGCCCTGAAGTCAGGAGGACCTGAGTCCAAATGTGACCTCAGATCAAACACTTGAACTTACTAGCTGTGTGACCCTGGGCAAATCACTTAACCCCAATTGCCTAAAGAAAAAAAAATTATAAAAAATAAAATGCTTTCACATGTGTTAAAATTAACTTTTAAGTCAACATTTATCAAGCCCTAATTTTTATATTCAGGGAAAAAATTTTATAGTAAGCTTACAATTCCAAAAGCTATCATGGTTTTGAAGTTAATGAAGAAAAGTTTATACTTTTTTTTAAAAAAATCAAAACTTTTAAGCTGAATTTTTATTTTAGAAATAGTAAGAAAATCAATTTTTAGAATTTGTAGTTTAAAAAATAATTTGTTGGATAGTTTAATGACTTTTAATACATCTAAATTGTGAATGAATTGATAAATAATATAATGACATTGATATAATTAATCTTAAATCTCTGTGTGGCCCTTCTTTATGAGTTTCCTCTGCTAGATCATTTTTCAACTGTCCCTTACTGTGACTGTACCTCAACATTCTCCTGAAACCTATTCTATTCTCTTTTTTGTAATTCTCTTTCTCTCCACTTATGAACTCATAAATTTCCAGGGGTTCACTTATCATCTCTACACAGATCATTCTCAGATCTAACTATACAGCCCTAGTCTGTCTCTTAAGTTCTAGTCCCATATCATCAGCTGCTTAGTGAACATTTCCAACTGAATGTTCATTGGCACCTCAAACTTAAGATGTCCAAAATAGAACTCATTATCTTTCCCAAAAGCCATTTCTCTTCCAAATTCCCTTCTTTTTTGAGGGCACCACCCCCTTCCACTAACCCCAGTTTTTAATCTCAGAATCATCCTTAACTCTTTATTTTATATTACTTCTATATATATATGTGTTGTTTCATCAGAGAGAATGCAAGCGCCTTGAGGTCAGGTTCAATTTTTACTTCGTATTCCCAATACCTGGCATTGTCTTTGACAATTAGTAGGGACTTAACCCATGCTTGTTAATTAATTGATTGAGATTGAATCAATGACTCTGAGTTTACCATAAGATTCTATTAATTTAAAATTTTTTAATATTTTTCTACTAGTGATGGTAGTGATTGAAAAATCAATATTCTGAAGGTGTCTATTTATATCCTTAAATATTGATAAAATCTGTAATTCTTAAGTTTCTTAGAATTTCTCTACTATGTGAATACTTTAACATTTGATATAGTTTTCATCAGCCAAAAATATCCACAAAATAATACAGTAAAACTTATTTTCTTGAGTCTGTGAGTGTTGGGGCGGGGTGGAGTTGACCCTGTAAGTTCTTTTCGTAAAGGAACGTCTGGTGTAGAAACTCTCTTCACTGTTGTAGATCAGCAGTTCTTGTGTAACTTAGAATATTACATTTATTCCTGAAAGGAAACTAAGACATCATCTCTAGTCTATCCTTCTCATTTTACAAATGACTAAACCAAAGCCTGAAAAATGAAGTGACTGGTCCAAGGTTTTTAAGTAAGTTAGGGACTTTCACTGGAGCAACATTTGAATGAGACCTACTTAAATTTAAGGAGTTTTAAAATGAAGAAGGAACTCGATCAGTTCTTCTTGTCCATTTCACCTCTTTCATTTGGCAGCAAGAATATTTCCAAACGAGGAGTAATGTGGTAATCCTGTGTCCACATCAGGGAGAGGAGGAAATCCATGAACAAGACTTAAGGAAGCCTCAAAAGATTTATTAATGTTCTGCATAGTTAATTAAGCCCTCAGGAGGGCTAGAAATGAGAGTGGAAAGCTACAGTCCTTATTTACAGATGAATTGCGATGAACTGGTATGCAACTTCAAAGATATCTTCTCAACTTTCCCTTTCTATTGGAATGTCTCCTCTCTTACATGTATTAGAGATGCTTCCCTTCTTTTCAGGGCTTCCAGGATAATGACTGATGGAGCAAGCTGTTATTTATTATCTCTTCTTCCACATATTCATTTTGGGATGTTTCAGGGCACTAATAGAGGGAAATGAGAATATGGGACTAGAATGTTAGCTGATTTATTCAAGCTTAGCTAACAAAAGGAATATGGAGGATTTTATCCATGATGCTGGATGCTATGGAGCCCTCTGGGCCCTTTATCTATGAAATCTTTAGGCAAAGCGAGACAGACTTTCTTGGCTGCTTTTAAGGTTGGAAGAAAAAAGCAAGAGACATCTGTACCAAATCCCAAACTATATTATAAAGTGGCAATCAACAAAACTATCTAGTACTGCTAAGAAACAGAGTGGTGGATCAGTGGAATAGATTATGTACACAAGCCACAGTAGTAAATGACCACAATAATCTAATGTTTGATAAGCCCAACAACCCCAACTTCTGGGATAAGAACTCACTATTTGACAAAAACTGCTGTGAAAACTAGAAAACATTATGGCCAAAACTAGGTATAGACCACATCTTACAGTGTGTACCAAGAAAAGGTAAAAATGGATTCATGATTTAGACATAAAGAGTGATACCATAAACAAATTAGGAGAACAAGGAATCGCTTATCTGTCAGGCCTATGGTGAAGGGAAGAATTTTTTTGCCAAACAAGAGATATAAAGCATTACTAGATGTAAAATGCATAATTTTGATTATATTAAATTAAAAAGATTTAACAGTAACAAAACCACTTCAACCAAGTTCAGAAGGAAAGCAGGAAGTTGGGAAACAATCTTCCCAGCAAGTATCTCTGATGAAGGCCTCATTTGTCAAATATATAGAAAACTGAGTCAAAATTATAAGAATATAAGTCATTTTCAATTGATAAATGGTCAAAGGATATGAACAGGCAGTTTTCAGATGAAGAAATCGAAGTTCTTTATAGTCATATGAAAAAATGGTCTAAATCACTATTGATTAGAGAAATACAAATTAAAACAACTATGAGGTATCACCTCATACCTATCAGATTGGCTAATATGACAAAAAGGAAAATGATAAATGTTGGAGAAGATGTGAGAAAACTGTAACACAAAAGCACTGTGGGTAGAGTTGTAAACTGATCCAACCATTCTGAAGAATAATTTGCCCAAGGGGCACCCAAACTGTGCATACCCCTTGATCCAACAATACTACGTCTATATCCCAAAGAGATCATAAAAAAGGGGAAATGACCCATATGTACAAAAGAAAACTATAGCAGCTCTTTTTGTGCAAAGAATTGGAAATTGAGGAGTTGCCCATCAGTTGGGGAATTGGTTGAACAAGTTGTGGTACATAAGTGTAATGGAATACTATTGTGCTATAAGAAATGATAAACAGGTAGATTTCAGAAAAACCTGGAAAGACAACGTTAACTAATTCAAAGTCAAGAGAGCAAAACCAAGAGAATATTGTACAGAGTAACAATGTATCTGAAACATTGTGTGATGATCAACAAGGAGTGACTTAACTTTTCTCAGCAATACAATGATCCAAGACAATTCCAAAAGACTCATGATGAAAAATGCTATCTATGTCCAGAGAAAAAATGATGGAGTCTGAATAAAGATTGAAACATACTATTTTCACTTTTAAATTTTTTTGTTGTTTTCCCTTTTGTTGTGTTTCTTCTTTCACTACAAGATTAATATGGGAATATGTTTTACATGATTGCACATATATAACCTATATTAAATCACTTACTGTTTTAGGGACGGAAAAGGGAGAAAGGGATAAAAATTTCAAACTCAAAATTTTTTAAAAAGTTAGAAATTGTCTTTATATATAATTGGAAAAAAATGCCATTACATAAAAAAAGTAAGGAACGATTAACACTTTCAGGATGCTTGCCAATTATAAGTGTCAGGAGAATATTGTTGGGTTATTCTCTCAAATAAGGTTTCAAAGATCTTACAGAGGTGCTGTTGGGTTCTTTCCCTCTGGAATTATGTATCTGAAATGTTAACTCAAATTCCACAGAAGAGAGGGAATAAATTGCTAATACATAAAGATCTTAACAAGGGAATAAAGACCTTATTTATTAATACAGCTATGCACAAATGTGTATTTTTCTTTAGCAAGAAATATTATTCCATGTATGTTCCTTAGAGTGAGGAAGGATAGCACTTCTTATTACAAACTCCTAAACTTCTATTTACACATATAATAAAAAAGGGAATGTATAACTATAAAGGAATATATATATATGATTTAAATTATATATGTATGATATATAAAGTATGTATATATGTATGTATGTATGTATATATAAAAGATTGTATAACTATAGAGACCGGCCATTATGAAAACATCGCAATTTGATTTGCCCTGCCAAATATTCCATAACAGAACTAATATTTGAACCCACTTCTGCTTCTTTTAAATACATTACTTTTTCTACTAAAGTCTTTGAAAATTGCCTTAGGCACTGATAGGTTTAATGACTTGCACATAATTACACAGCTAATCTGTGCCAAAGGCATGTTTTTAAATAAAGGTCTTCCAAAACCAACACTGTAATTGGTGGGTATGAAAAAAAAAAGCCTATGGATTCATAAGTTAACTTCACATTTCCATAACACCAAATAGGACTGTTATAAGCAAGGAAGTTGTGAAGTAAACCCAGGGCAGCTTGGGCCAACTGTGACTTCAGGTGGATTGATCTAAGACTGAGCTGTGGATTCTTCGGGTAAGAAGAGTACAAAAATTATTTTTAGCACTTTGGTGAGGAGCTCATGAACATTCCCTGGGAATCTCCTCGTTGACTAATTTTTTATCTCTTTGCCAACAGCTTTTATCTGCTTTTTCTCTAGTTTTTTTTTTTTTACTATATAGGGAACTAATTTTATAGGAGATATTAGAATATATCTTTATTAAGTGCATTGTTTATTTGAACTCTTGAATTTTGGGTGATTAATTTCACTAGATATGGCACTAGGATCAGGACAAACACTATAGCCACTACACTATGCTTTGTTTCAAAAGGTAGCTTAATGACCTCATTTAGCCTTTTCTGCTAAGAGATTATTCCTTTGCCCTCTCCCATCTCTCCACACAAACCCTTACTATATTATACAAACTCATGCCTTGGCAAAAGTTCATATGTAATTTCATTGTAGTAAAGATGATAACATGAAATTGACCTGTTAGTTTAGTTATTGTCTTAAAGTGAATGAGTTTTATGAGAGAGAGAGAGATTCTTCACACACAAAAAAATGCTTGATACCTTTAAATACCATATTATCACATATTTCAACATGTCACATAACCACTATGGACAATTCCCAGTAACTATATGTTTTTTTTTCCTGGCTATTATTTTCATTATTTTATTTCAAAGATATTGATTTCTTTGGTATACAGCTGGCATTCAATGAGGTAGAATAATATATCCCTTAATGTACATATACCAGAGAGGTATACTTTTTGAGCCCAAGAAATTCCCTTGATTCTCTGCCAAATCATCACCAAAGCCATCTGCTCAAATCTGGGCTTTCTGTAATTGAATCTTAGCAATATGTGAAGTGTAATCCTAACAGGGATTTTAAAAATCAAAATATGCTTTTTATTCTTGAAAAAAGTATAAGGCAATGGGCTTATGATATTGATTAAGACTTCGTTATACCAACATGCCACTGATTCTATATCCTTAAACGTGTTCTCATCTATTCATCCAAAAGAAACAAGTTGCTTATTAGCACTTACAATGACTTTATGGAAGTAATCCAATGATACGTGTAATCCAATTGAACTGCATACTGTTTTATCACACTGAAATGCTAATTTGTTTAGGAACATATTTCTGATTTTCTTCCAATATCCAAATTACCTTTTTTCTGCCCAGTATGATAAATTCTAATTGCCTGTTGATTACCTGAAGAGAAATATCTTGCAAATAATGCTGGGTTTTCTACAGTTCTTAACTGTAGAATTGTAGTAGGAGTAAGGAAAATTAGAACTATACCCACACAAGAACTTTCTTAGATCACATTAATGAGACATTTATAAAGAGTCAAATTTTATATATAACCATGTATATTACAATGCTATTAAAATTGAGATGCATTACATAATGTTTTTAATTTAGAAAAATCAGTCATTTTTACTGTATAGGTGTTTTGTAGAGGAATTCTAAGCTTCATACGAAATAATAAGTAAAAGAAAATGTAAGACATATATGACTTTTTAGAAATCTGGGCAGATTACAACCATTTATGCTTGCTTATCTTATGTGATAACAAGTTTGCCAGAGGTGGAGTCTAGCCAACATGCTGAAGGTATTCCTCATTTTATTCTAAGGAATCTTGAATAAACTTCATATATGAACTTCATTTATAGGACAAAAAGAGTCCATCAATATTTTGTTCTGCTAAGTCAATTGTTTTTTGCAATGAAAAAAAAAAGCAAAATGAGATCTTACATTCCATAAATCTTTTGTTTAGTTGTGAAATGATGAAAGATATCATCTATTATTGAATATATTTTTCAAAAACCTGCTTGTTCATTATAAATACCATCATTAGGGATGGCTTTGATTTGTGTATAGCTTAGTTCATAAAAAATTTTATATAGATGGGAGAATAGGACTATAAGTTAGCAGTTTTTGATGTACTATGGGTCAGCTCATTTTGGTCTGTGATTGTTTTCTACACATTTTGTATCATCACCTGCTGCAGAGATCTTGTGTATTGATTTCTTAATGCCCTTGTATCTCCTCCAGTGTGGACTTCCTTTCTATATAAGTGATTTAATTTAGTTCCTTTTCTTATCTTTTTTTTCTCTTTAGTGCCATTTCAGTCTTCCTTGTAAGCATACTTGGGGACTGTGGTGTTAAGATCCATTTTGTAAATCTTTTCCATTTTTCTTCTGTTTGTATAAGATTTGTTCCAAAAGATTTTACAAACAAGTTTATACTTAAACTCAATGTTTCCTTTGGCAGCTATCTCTGTTTAGAAAGCAATTAGGGTTAAATACTAAAATATAGTCTTTTGTCTTCTTGTTGTGGCATTTAAATTACATTGGTTAAACTTCCACTTGAAATTATTATTGTCATTATCAATGTCATTTCTGTTGTCTATTTCTCAGTTTTTATTTTCAATTAATTGTTTGAATAATTTAGTTTTCTTTCAATTGTATATTTTTCTCATTATTATTTTTGATTATCTCTAATATAAAATTAATTTAATTTTTTATTTTAATTAAATTTTAATTATAATTAAAAATTAATCTTCCAACCCCTGCCCCATAGGAAAAAAAGAAAAAAAAACAAAGAAAAACAAAGCACTTATAACAATTATGCAAAGTAAAACAAAACAAATTCCTGCATTGACCATGTCCATAAATATATGGACATTCTACACTGTGAGTTCATTACCTTTCTTTCAAGAAGTAGTTAGCCTGCTTCATCATCAGTCCTCTGGATTTATGGTTGGTTATTGTATAGATCAGAGTTCTTAAGTCTTTCAAAGTTATTTATCCTTATAATTGTTTTCTTGTACGAATTGTTCTGCTGGTTCTGCTCACTTCACTTTGCATTAGTTTATACAAGCCTTGCTGTGTTTCTCTGAAATCAACCCTTTCATCATTTTACAGCACAATAGTAATCCATTACGTTCTTATGACAGTTCTTTTTCAAAAAAAATTTTTTATTAATATGTAAGCATTTAGACCTCTTATATCCCTCCTTTGTGAACCATGCTTTCCTATCCAATATATTTCTCTTCATATTCACTTTTCCCCACTTTTATAATGAAATACCAAATATCAATATATGTAGATATGACTTAGAAAGTCATATGGATAGATGTAGAAGTGTATTCTATCAAATAATTAATAGTTGCATCTAAAAACAACAAAAAGCATATGATTATATCAATAATGCAGGAAAAGTTTTTGACAAAATACAACACTCATTCCTATTGAAAAACACAAGAAAGCATAGAAATCAATAGAGCCTTTCTTAAAATGGTAAGCAATATCTATCTAAAACTAAGAGCAAGCATTATCTGTAATGAGGATAAATTAGAAGCCTTACCAGTATGATCAGGGTGAAGCAAGGATGTCCATTATCACCACTATTATTTAATATAATATTAGAAATGCTAGCTGTAGCAATAAGACCAAAAAAAAAAAAGACATTGAAGGAATACAAATAGGCAATGAAGAAACAAAACTATCACTTTTGGCAGATGATATGATGGCATAGAGAACTCTAGAGAATCGACTAAAACCTATTTGAAACAATTAACAGCTTGAGTAAAGTTGCAGAATACTATTTATTATACATAATATATCAGCATTTCTACATATTAACAACAAAACCCAGCAAAAAGAGATAGAAAAAGAAAATCCACTTAAAATAATTTCTGACAACATAAAATGCTTGGGAGTCTTCCTGTCAGGGAAGTCAGGGACAATATGAACCCAATTATAAAACACTTTTTATGTGAATAAAGACAGATCCAAATAATTGGAGGAATATTAATGTTTGTGGGTAGCCCCCAGAAATATAATAAAAATGATCATTTTACCTAAGTTAATTTTCTTATTTGGTGCCATAATAATCAAAAAACCAAAGAATTATTTTATAGAGGTAGAAAAAAATAATAACAAAATTGCTCTGGAAGAACAAAGGTCAAGAAAGTCAAGGGAATTAGTGAAAAAAAATGTGAAGGAAGCCAGTCTAGCAGTGCCAGATTTCAAATTACATTACAAAGTGGTAATCATAAAACAACCTGGTACTGACTAAGTGGTGGATCAGTGGAATAGATTAGGTATATGATACCCAATAGTAGATAAACATAGCAAACTAGTGATAAACCCAACAATCCAAGCTTTGAGGGCAAGAACTCATTATTTGACAAAGTTTTATGGGAAACTGGAAAGCAATTTGGTAGACACTAGGCATAGACCAATGTATCATACTATATATTAAAATAAGGAAAAATGGGTAAATTATTTAGACATAAGGGTTATATCATAAGTAAATTAGTAGAATATGGAAAAAAATTATGTCAGTTTTATAGATAAGGGAAAAGTTTATGACCAAGTAAGAGATAGAAAAGATAACAGGAAATAAAATGGATAATTTGATTCCATGAAATTAAAAAGTTTTGCACAAACAAAACTAATACAATCAAAATTAGAAGGAAAGCAGGAAAATGGAGAAATATTTTTTACAAGTTTTTTTCTGATAAAGGCCTCATTTGTCAAATACAGTCAATTCTCAACATTCATGTATTTAACTTTGACTTCAAGCATTCCTGTGATTTTATTAGTAACCTCATTTTCACTTTCACATTGGCAACCACACACATTCATGGCTATGTGCAGTAGGAAAAAAATGTGAACAAGTTTGTGGAATGACTGGCATCCTACCAGGGACTGCACTGATCTTCTTCACTCTACCACTATAAGTAAAGAGGTCGCTGTGCATTCATTGTATGTTTTCACTGCCTTCAAAACTCAAGTTTTGTGTTGCAATTATGCCCCCAAAGTGTAGTACTTAGACTCTAACTCCAAGCATGCAAAGTCAGCTATGTGGCTTAGTGAGAAAATAAAGATGTTAGATAAACTTTGGACCAGAATGTCTGCAGCCACTGTTGGCCTAATTGCCCAGCTGTTTAGAGACAATAAGGGTACCAGTCCCATCAATGATCACAGCCTCCAGGTCATATATCAACTCATCGCTGCGATGTGTCTTTACTCCAAGACCCTTAAGAATCTCAAATGGGGCATAAAGTAAAGCTCACTGATAGATTATTTCAAGCTGATGTGTCATCTATAATTTCCAATACCATCCACCAGGCATGAAAGACAAAGCGTTGGAGGTGAAGTTGAAATGTGTCTTCTAACAGTAGTGACTAAAGTCCCAGCTATCTCTCCCTTGATTTTCAGAGGGTGGCCAGGATAGAGAGGTTTATAGCAATGTCTTATGCAGTTATTCGGGTTAAAAAATGTTTCTGTTATTGTTGTTCAATTATATTGAACTTTTGTGAACTTTTCTTAGTAAGAACACTGTAGCGGCTTAACATTTCCTTCTTCAGTTCATTTTACAAATGAGGAAACTGAGGCAAAAGTTAAGTGACTTGCCCATGGTTACACAGCTAGTAAGTGTCTGAGGCCAGATTTGAACTCATGAAGATGAGTCTGCCTGACTGTTTAGAGAAACTTTGAAATGGCAATTTTCCTTTATATAATAGGATAAGGAGCAGAGAAAGTTTCTCTTTCTCTCTCTCTCCCAATCCTTCCCTTTCTGAGTGCATATATCAGGGGGACAGGAGAGAGGCAGAGGAGGAAAATTTGAATGAAGCAAAGATTATTTGGGATATGATTGATAAAGGAAGTAACAGATTGGAATATGCAAGAAATAAGACAGGTACAATTTTAAAAAGGTAATAATTTCTTAGTCTGTATATATTTGTGTGTATTTGTATGTAACAGACAGCGTAGCCCCTCTGGAGACAGCTAGTAAGGGGGAGAAATAACTTTTAATATTGGAGTCACTATCTCACAGTTGTCAATCTTTTTGTGTTTCCTTTGTCTGTGTTATGTGTGTCCCAGAGTCTGTAATTGTGCTCATGGAGCTTAGAAGGAAAAACTGCTGGCAAAGCTATATTTCTGTGTCTTATTAACTAATGTGAATTTCTGTAAGTTTTCAGAAAGAGTCTCTCCATTCATGTTTCTGAACTGTGCCTGAGTTCTTTCCATACCCCAACTCCCCTCTACCTCCTCCTCCATGACTGATTTATTGTTTTACACCAAGAAAGGAAGGTCATTTTGATGATTATAGAGAAACAGATGTGTCAGTGAGAGTGTCAAGGCTTGCACTTTGGAATAAGATGGGCACTTGACCCTTTGATGGCTCATGAAAAAGAGAAAAGCTTTGTGTGTGCTGGGAACCAACCAAAAGGTAATTGAGTTTGACTGGAACATCTAATTGAGTACTAACGGAGTCTTACAAACTAAAGTTAAGTACAGGTCAATTAAAAAAAAACAACTTTTAAATTGGTGTGTGCACCTTGAAATCAGAAATTTTGCTATAAATTATGATTCCTATTCATTTTTATCATAGATTATGTGTCTGAATCTTCAGAACTGTCTTGCTCCTTACCCATACAAGATGAGTTTATTCATGAAAGCAACTTGAAAATACTTTGTGTCACTTTTGTGAAAAACATACCAGAACTGAATTGTTATTAGTATAGAACAATCTGTTTAAGTTTTTAATAATTGCTAAGAACCTTTTAATGGGTTTTTGGTGCCTCCATCCTTTAAGGAATACCTGTATCGTAACAAATTGAGAGAAAGAGTTATAATGTGATAGGTAAATTAATTAAAAAAAAAGATCACTTGAGTTTAAATTAACTATATAGCAGAGAAAGTAAGGATTTAATAAGTCATAAGTTTTTGTTTAACAACAATGTATACTAAATTTTTAAAGGAGAATTTAAGGAGTTAACAAAATAAAGGGAAGCTATAGGGAAGAATCTGAAGGTAATAGGAAGATGAAGTCTTTTTATGAAAGATTGTTTAACCATGTTGAGAGGGTATGAGCAAGTATGACTTTGTTTAAGTAGAAAGATTGGGCATGAAAATTAACTAAGAGTAAATTGATAAGCTCTGGGTTCCTTCTGAGATTGTGGAACCCAGATTTGAGCTAAATTAAATGTGATAATTGGGGTAGATTAAAATCTTATATCAGACTGCTACTTTTACAATGTTTGGCAGTGGATTTACTGGAAATGGCAGATTCCATAATATTTAATGATTGGAATAAGTAGCCCTTTTATAAAATATAGTACTAAATAATTCAAATTATAAGTTGAGGTCACCTTATTGGTTATGGGTTTGTTTCAAGTTCCAAATATATACTACTGTTTATGGTATTGTTATGTCTGTAAATTTTTTTATATTGTGAAAATTGGTAAACTTTTGTATTACCTATATCGAGCAACTTTTTGTAACTCAGATGTTGTTAGAGTATGAACTAAACAACTAAAAGAAGGTGAAAATTGTTTAAAACCTGTTATGTTATTTTATCAGCCCTGTTATCTCTGTTTTATAATGTTTTCTAACTGAAATTTAGGAAACTTGATGTTTCCACCTTTTTCTGTAGTTAACAGGAAGTTACAGCTAAAAACTGTTTGGCTCTCACTTATGAAAGTTTTAAGATTGTTAACTAAGTTATTTGGGGTTATTGCCATAATGTTAAAACCTAAACTGGTAATTGATTATTGTGTGTGAAAAGGAGGGAATGATGTGAAAGCCTTATCCAGATTGGTTCCATTCATTCAGAGTGGTCCACCTCGATGGTAAGAGGTGGTACAGCAGGGTCAGTCTATTCTATGCATTAGGGAGGTGTCGAAGAGCACAACCCACAGCACCTCTGAGGGTGGATGGAATGGGCAGGCAGTTGTACCAGACTCAACTTCTTCTCTGGGATCGCTGTTGACTCCCCCTATTTTGTAAATTTGTCAGGTTCCTGGAAACCTGGTAAATTTTTATTGCTTATTGCAACTCCACGACAGAAAAAGTAACTGTATCCAGTCCCAAGCTATGATCAATGAAATTTGCCATTTGGAGTAAAAGCTCTTGGGGCTGTAACTGAAAATGTTTTGAGTTTTGAATTCAGGTATAGTTGTCTGATGAATCATTAAGTCAGTAATCATTGAAGAGAAATACCACAAACTACTCAGAAGGAATGTGATCCTGAACTGTTAGAGGTGGAGATTTGTAACTGGGAAAAAGGCAAAAGGACAACCTTGGCATAGCCAAAGGTTGGATCCTTCTGGCTCAGTTTCCTCATTATATTACGTCTTTTTGAACAGGAATACTTCCCTTCTGGCTGTTTCTGAATCTGGCTATGAAGTGGAATTGTTACTTCAATGATTGACTATCAACTGTGATTCTTATCTGAAGTCAAACAGAGCTAAGGATGCTTTATCATGTTGTATATGTGTTGAGTCTGAAAGGCCAGTTTTGATGCTGTTATAATCATGTTCCTGTTCTTTCCTTTTATAGCAGATGTCTTTAATCAGAGCAAGTGGTCTGTAGAAGATATGAACACAACACAAATGTGTAAGATCTTACTGTTTTCAAACTAAATGTGTAGTTTTTCCATATCTCAAACAACTAAGCAAATTAGTACTCAGACTTGTCTTTTGCTATAATTGAAGTTAACGTGGTAAATTTTATGTAAATTCATTTGTGTATCATAGGGCATCTTCCTATAAAAAGTGTTCTGAAACCTATGTTTTTATATGAGGATCAGAACCTTATCTTTCTCCCCTCCTCTGGGAGAGTAGGCATTGAATAGTTGAATTGAATTGGATTTTATGGGCCTGAGGGTCTTTTGTTAACATGCTTCTTAAGTCTTTAACTTTAAAAACTTAATTGAAACAAACTAAAGTTAAGTACTGGTCATTTTTTAAAAAATAACTTTTTAAATTGGTGTGTACATCTTGTAATTGAAAATTTTGCTATAAATTATATGAGACTCCCATTCATTTTTACCATAGATTATGCATTTGAACCTTAGGAATTGACTTGCTTTTTACCCATATAAAATGAATTTATTTATAAAAGCAACTTGAAAATGCTTTGTCACTTCAATAAATTTGCAAGATATAAAATAAATGTCAACAGAAAAATAAGTGAATTCCATTTAAAATAACTACAAAATATGTAAAATACATAGGAACAATTAACAAAGACATATATAGGAATGACATAAATAAAACTATGAAATGTTATTTATAGAAATATAGATATAAATGGAGATTTTTAATATTAATTGCTCATCAGTAAGCTGAGCCAATATAATAAAAATGACAATATTATGCAAAACAATTTATTTATTCAGTGTCCTACCAATCAAACTACCAAAATATTACTTTAGAAAGCCAGAAAAAATAGTAAACCGAATTAATTTGGAAGAGGGTAATAATTTAAAAAGTAGGAAGGAGGGGGCAGAGCCAAGATGGTGGAAGGAAAGCAGTGACTTGCTTGAGCTCTCCCCCCAAACCCCTCCAAATACCTAAAAAAATGGCTCTACACAAATTCTAAAGCAGCAGAACCCACAAAAAGACAGAGTGAAACAAATTTCCAGCCAAAGACAGCCTGGATGGTTGATTGGAAAGGTCTATCACACTGGGCAGGGAGAGGAGCGCAGTGTGATGTGGGCGCACAGGCCGCAGCAACACTGGAGCAGGCCTCAGAGGACTGAATTGTGGGCAGCTGTGGTGGTTTCCAGACTTCTCAACACATGAACTCCAAAGACAACTTGGAAGGTCAGTAGGAGAAGTCTGTGACTGAGGTGAGACAGGAGCTAGGTCTCAGCCATAAGTCTCGAGCATGGCCCGGGGCCGTGGTTGTTTCCTGAGCTTCTGGCCCACAGACTGAGGGGGAATCAAGTGGCTGATCAGAGGGGGATTGCAGGAATCTCTTTGCCAGTGCTGAGGCAGGAATCTCTTGCTTTACCGGTGCTTGGATATGGGTCACAGTTGTGAGGGGCAGTCCTGGGGTGAGGAGGAACAATGGTGTGGTGGAGCTTGTTGTGGCAGTGGAAAGGAAACACCTCACCCCTTATCATAGCACCTTGAAAGAACTGAAAATTTATAGGTCCCTAGAAGTAGCTCTGAAAACAGCTATACAAACCCCCGAAGCTTCGGACAGTACACTCTCCACATTGGAAGTAGACTTTTACCTTAACAAAGAGTTTTAAAACTCAAGTAATTGGCCAGGATCATGAGTAAACAGTGCAAAAAGAGTCAGATTATATTATCTTACTTTGGTGACAAAAAAGATCAAAACATACAACCAGAAGACAACGAAGCCAAAGCTCCTACATCCAAAGCTTCTAAGAAAAATATGAATCAGTTCCAGGCCTTGGAAGAGGTCAAAAGGGATTTTGAGAAGCAAGTAAGAGAAGTAGAGGAAAAACTGAGAGTGATGCAAGAAAATCAGGAAAAATAAGTCAACAGCTCGCTAAAGGAGACCCAAAAAATACTGAAGAAAATAACACCTTAAAAAATAGCCTAACCCAAATGGCAAAAGACGTCCAAAAAGTCAATGAGGAGAAGAATGCCCTAAAAAGCAAAATTGGCCAAATGGAAAAGGAAGTCCAAAAGCTTACTGAAGAAAATACTTCCTTAAAAATTAGGATAGAGCAATTGGAAGCTAGTGGCTTTATGAGAAATCAAGACACTGTAAAACAAATCCAAAAGAATGAAAAGTTAGAAAACAATGTGGAATATCTCACTGGAAAAACAACTGACCTGGAAAATAGATCCAGGAGAGAGAATTTAAAAATTATTGGACTATCTAAAAGCCATGATCAAAAAAAGAGCCTAGACATCATCTTTCAAGAAATTATTAAGGAAAACTGTCCTGATATTTTAGAACCAGAGGGCAAAATAGAAATTGAAAGAATCCACCAATCTCCTCCTGAAAGAGATCCCCAAAGGAAAACTAGGAATACTGTAGCCAAATTCCAGAGTTCCCAGGTCAAGGAGAAAATATTACAAGCAGCCAGAAAGAAACAATTCAAGTATTGTGGAAACACAATCAGGATAACACAAGATTTAGCTACTTCTACATCAAGAGACTGCAGGCCATGGAATATAATATTCCAGAGGGCAAAGGAGATAGGATTACAATCAAGAATCACCCACCCATCAAAACTGAGTATAATCCTTCAGGGGAAAAAATGGTCATCCAGTGAAATAGAGGACTTTCAAGTATTCTTGATGAAAAGACCAGAGCTGAATAGAAAATTTGATTTTCAAGTACAAGACTCAAGTGGAACATGAAGAGGTAAACAGGAAAGAGAAAATCATGAGAGACTTATTAAGGTTGAACTGTTTACATTCCTGCATGGGAAGATGATATTTGTAACTCATGAGACCTTTGTCAGTATTAGAGTAGTTGGAGGGGAAAAAATTATATGTACATATATATAGATATAGATAGATAGAGGGCACAGGGTGAGTTGAAAATGAAGGGGTCATATCTGGAGAATAAAATTAAGGGGTGAGAGAGCAATATACTAGGAGAAGGAGAAAGGGAGAGGTAGAATGGGGTAAATTATCCCACAAAAAAAACAACAACAACAGAAAAGAAAAGGCTCTTACAGTGGAGGGGAAATGGGGGAAGGTGAGAGGGAATGAGTGAATCTTATTCTCATAGGATTTGACTTAAGGAGGGAATAACATACACACTCAATTGGGTGTGGAAATCTGTCTTACCCTACAGGAAAATGGGGGTGGGGGGGTGGGAAGGGGACAAGAGAGCAGATTGGGAAAGGGAGTAATCAGAAGCAAATACTTCTGAGGAGGGACAGGGTTAAAAGAAATAATAGAATAAATAGGTGGGTGGGATAGGATTAAGGGAAATAGAGTTAGTTTTTCACAGCATGTCTACTGTGGAAGTGTTTTGCATGACTGCACATGTATAACCTATATTTAGTTGCTTGCCTTATCAATGAGGGTGGGTGGGGAGGGAGGAAGGGAGAAAATTTGGAACCCAAAGTTTTAAAAACATACGTTTAAAAAAAATGTTTTCACATGCAACTGGGAAATAAGAAATACAGGAAATGGGGTACAGAAATCCATCCTGCCCTACAGGAAAATTGAAGGGGAAAGGGATAAGAGAAGGGGGGCAGAGATAGAAGAGAAGGCAGACTAGGGGAAGGAGTATTCAGAATGCATGCCATCTGGGGATGGAGGGAGGGGTGAGATGGGGTGAAAATTTGGAATTCAAAATCTTGTGGAAGTAAATGTTGAAAACAAAAAAATAAATAAAAATTACCATAAAAAATAAAAAAACATAGGAAGGAAGGGAGCCTAATGGTACTTTATATCAAGCTATTACAAATCATTATCCATCAAAACTATTTGATACTGGTTTTGAAAGTTGATAAATAGATTCAATCCATCAATAAGTATTAATTAAGCAACCACTTTGTGTCAGGAACTGAACTAGGCCCTGGGGATACAAGTGCAAAAAATGAAAGAAATTGTATTTGATAAAATATTAAAGTAAAACAGATTTCACAGACACCAGCAGCAAATAATAACTTCTCCAGTCTTAGCCTGAGGTTGTGTAGACTAAGGCCAACAGCATGTGAGCCTTTGTTGTCATCCAAGCTGAAAACATTCAGGGTGACCTGGGCAGGCATATTAAACATTTTGAGCAGAAGGTATTCTGCCTCATGTACATGAGATTTCCTGAGGTCTCAGAGGGACATCTGATGCAGTATTATTACACTGACCTGAAATATAAGCAATTATTTTTCTCCAGACTATTGAGATACATGAGCCTAGAACTAGTAGTAGTCAAAATCTTAGCAGACTTGAATGTGGACAAGACAGGCCAAGTTATTCTGGGGGGAGCCAACTCAACTGATTCCAAGCCAGAAACTATGTGGACTTCTGCATTCTTTGTGATTTATCATTCATGGCAGTGATTCTGGAAAAAAAAAAATGCCTGAAAGGAAATAAGCTTGTGGTTTAATGCTAAAGATCTATATAAGTCTTGTGCTCATAATTGGGTCTATAAATAAGAATTTAAAAATAGCAATCCTGCACTTTCTAGTAGTTCTATGTGTATGTATATGAGATGTGTATGAAACATAGAGAAAGAGAAAAAGAGAGAGACAGATGGAGCTGGAGAGAGACAGAGACAGAGATAGAGAGAGAAGCATGTTTGTCCATCTTTCAATATAATTTTCCATTACAGGGACTTGAAAGAAATCAGACATCATTCTTTTCTAAAACAATCCTTCTCAGTAAAGCCCTGGAAATTTGAGTGCCAGGAGGAGGTAGCAAGAAGTAGTATTATAAATGTTTTCATAGGAAGCTAAAAGAGCTTTGTAACTTCCCAAAAACAATCTGACTTGCTCTCATCCTCAGGTCATTGGGCACAGATAATTGCTGCTCTTCATTGTCTATCCAGATATAAATACTCTTAGACAAGCTCCATAGGATATCCTTCCAAATGTATATTGAAATCCTGGCAAAAGACATTCACTCTGTCTTTCTTGAGTGGATGGCAGGTCAAACTCAAACTTTCATGAATGAATACAGACCTCTTCCAGAAGACTTTACAATCTTAATTCCATCAGCACAATGCCATCTGCAAAGAAGAACATCTGGAGCACCTCACCATCCAAAGGGAAACTTTTGACCTTGACTCTGTGGAGGATGTCTTCCATCACAGTTGGGAATAACTTTGGTGAGGATCCATCTCCCAGGTTTGTTCCTCATTTGATATTTATTACAAGAAGGTTATTAATTAGTGTTATTTCTTTTGTTACAAGGCCCAGAAATCCTGAATGATTTTTATGTAATAATGGAAGACGTTTTGCTGCAAAAGAGTTTGTCAGGCAGCATTTTGTCCTACTGAAGAGAATGTTTAGGGGGTTTTTTTGGTATCTTATATCTTTACATTTTATATCTCATATTTAGTAAAAATGTAATCCATTGTTCAATATCACTCATAAAGCCTTCTTGTTCCTTACATGTTTATCAAAGCTGCCTTTGATTCATGTACAGATGCATAGCTAACTATCCTAAGAATCTTGTATATGGGAAAATAGGCATATAGATAAGTTATTAGAATTATCAAGGCCCAAGACTTTTTCCATTGGCTTTAGTATATTCTCTTGTGTATCTTGATACACAATCTACCTTGTATATTATGATCTTCCAATTATATTGTTTCTAGAACAAATTGCCTCTATTTTTGTGCAGTACAATCAAGTTGCTTTTCTCAATCTTTTTTTCTTTAGTATCATTTATGATGCCAATATAAGCACATAAGTGATTGATGTTTAGATTCTTATGAGGTAGTTTCATTCTCTTCGGTGGAAAAAAAGTTTTTTAAAATGGATTTTGATTTTTTTTATTTGAGATCTTTTGAAATCTAAGCTACATAGGCAATTGATGGAAACATATAATAACAATACTTTTCCCCTATAGATAATGGTTACAGGTTATGAATAGTTTCCAAAAGAAAAAATGAAAGCTATCAACAACCATATGAAAAATTGTATCAAATCATTAATAATAAAATAAATAAATTTTAAATCATCTCTGAAGTTCTACCTTACTCTCATCTAAGGCAAGGCCAGAAAATTTCAACTCTTACAGTATTTTCCACAAAGTCTAATCTCTGTTTCTATATCCCTTTTTAATATATATGTATATGTTTGTACATATATACATATATATATGGACATAGTTTTGCTTCTTTGAATTTTGTTATATCAAATGCCATCCTTCAGTTATTGATTGCTATAGAATGTGTAAATGCATATATACTTTTATACATAGTTATATTAATAAGGCATTTCCCTCCTCCTGTTAGGATATTTATATATATTGGAAGTTTATTCCCTCTTCTTTATGGAATCTGAGTTTGTATTCCACATGTAGAATCCCAAAGGGGGGGAAAAAGCCATATACAAATCAGAGAAGCCTTTGATTCTTCACCTGAGAGAAAAACTCAGAGTCATTCTCTTGGAACTTGCCAGGTGACTGGAATTGTCTTTTGCTTTTTTCTTTCACCCCTAAAACTATCTGAGAAGGTCTTCCCTTATTTTCTCAATAATAACCTCATAAAATGTCTATCTGGGCCCAGATGGCCCCATGACATCTGAGATAGATAAGACTCTTTATATTTCCCTTGTCAACTAACCTTAAGTTAGCCAGGGAACATTTCAGTCACCTATCCCCTCAACCAATTACTTTACTCAAATATCCTGGTGTAGGCCTGTAATTGGAGGTAGCAGATAACACCTTCCTCTTCATTGATTACCATTCTAAAACATCTCACACACACCCAAAATTAGAGGGTATTTCTAACAAATGTTAGAGATGGGATTTTTCCTATTCAAAAAGGAGAATTGGACTATCTGTAGAAATGCCATACTATACCTCCAATCTGTACTCAGATTTGAAGACTTGAAGGATCCCACTGCACTCTAGTCTCCATTCATTTGGAGATCTACCTCCTCCTGTCCTGCTTTCCGAGACACTCTTCCTCTGCCAGTACTTTCTAGTAAAGGGAAACCATCTCCTTTGTGAGAATAATCCATCAACCTAAGCCAGGGCTGTTTAGACTGAAGTTGTAGGATCATAGATTTCAAGGTATGCTGTTTAGTCCAACCCCTTTGTGAGCCAGACATAACACTGAAAGTTGTTTAATTCTGACACCATAGATTACTTATTGAATACATAGATATGGCATGAGATTCTGAATCAACTCTCCTTCCCTCCTTTCCCCCACCTTATTCTGAAGGTCCTTGGAAGGCTTCATCAGCAAAATGATAAGGGACCTTGTTGACCAGAATTTAGCACAAAACTACGGAGGAGAGGATATTTTGGACTACCAATGGATGCATGAAGTTATTTGTCCTACTGAAAATATAGATATCAGTTAAGTTAGTTTTACTGGCTAATAAGAATAATTTGTCTACAGTTATTCTGGTAAAGGAGTTTGATTTTTAATTTGCATTTCCAAACCCAGAAAGTAGAACAGGTCACTGAAGTCAGTTAGTGTGCCAGTATAACGATATTTTGCTCAGTAATTTACCTTTATCAACTGAGAAATCTGAGACTAACACTGTTCTAGGTAAGTACTTTTGAGGTTGCTTTTAAGAGGTTGTGTTTGAATTCAAGATATATATCCAGTGATATATTGAGCAAAAAGAAAGGGGTGGGGGAAAGAGGTGCTGGAACTGGTTCTGTAAGGGATCCCCAGTTCCAAATTCCCAATTTGGTTCACCTTTCTCTTCCTACTTTCTAGACCTAGAAGGCAGAAATGTAGAAACAACAGTTTCTGGGGGGGTAGGGGGTGGAGAGTGGGGGAGGGGAATAGAAGGGGATGGGGAGGTGTGAGGGAATCTTCTCCACACCACTTAAAACAGAACTATCTCTCTCTGCAACAGGAAAAGTTCAAACGACCTTTAATTTACTGCCTTGAGCCTACCAAGGTCAAAATTGGAATGTTAATGTACTTCTTTCATGTTAACAAACTCAAAATGGTAATCACCCTTCTGTCGTCTTCTCCACTCCTCTCCTCTAGTACGGATCATAACAAAATGAGTTTAATGTTTTCTTTATTTAGTACTGCTGAATGATTGCTTAAGAGCATGTGTTGTCTTTTCATTTCATATCAGCCTTGGTCTAACAAGTTTCTAATATTAGGCCTGCCCCTAACAAAGGCTCAGTTGAGATTATGGAAGAAAAATTTGTAGTGAACTCAGTCAGTGTAGATGTAGAGTATGGTGAAATGCATACCTTAAAGGACAGTACAGAGCTCTGTGTTTCTACCCTTATAGATGATTGTTGTTGGGCAGATTCACATGGATTGGGTGGGAGACCAGGTACATTAGGGACAGCCACTCAGCAGGTGTTTCAGATTGATCATTAGGGAACTGTGATTAGGAAACTTTGCCAATCTTGTATACGTGAATTAAGGGAAGTTTGTCACACTGATTGTGAGCAGGAAAACCCTGCATTCTTTCCATAAATGAACTGACTAAGCTAGTTATTGGATACACAGAAATGTTACAGTATATAGGCAGGTCAATCAATGATGAAACATGGAGTCAATTCTGTCAGCTAAGGCTTGATGATAAGTTGGTCCTCACAGTGTACTTGTGGGACAATATCACAAAATTTTAGAGGACACACATAATATCACAAAATACCAACTTCATTTCTTCCTTTTCTACCATTCCTTCATTCCATTGGGCTCTTTATTACTCTCCAGGCTGCACTTTTGACTCTTCACTTAGGCTTTGTATTATGATGCTCCTGTGATGGGTACCTTCCTCTTTCTCTCCTTCCCTTACTGATTCCTTTACCCCTTGTCCCAGCTTTCCAGCTTCCTTGTATGTGTTGTCTTTCCCCATTGGAATTTAAGCCCCTTGAGGCAGGAATTATTTTTCTTTCTGCTTGCATTTGTGTTCTTAACACTTAGCATAGCATACGTGCTTAATAAATGCTTGTTGACTGACTAGGGAATTGGGAAGCTGAATAGGGAGCTGGACTTGGAGTCTGGAAGAATCCGAATTCAAATATAGCTTCAGAGACTCTGGGTAAGTCATTAACCTTTGATTGCCTCAGTTTCCTCACCTAACCTCTGTTTGCCTCAGTTTCCTTATCTGTATAATGGGGATCACATTATTCCCTACCTCCCAGAGTTGTCATAAGGATAAAATGAGATAATATTTGTAAAGTACTTTGTGAACCTTAAATTCTATATAAATACTACTACTACCACCACTACTACTAATTGTTATTTCTACCACCTTAATAAATACCACTTTCTAAAAGCTACTTAACTCTGGATGACTAAAATGATTCTCATCTGTTAATCTTGGGGGCAATCTTAACTATGGAAACTTGTGCTAATGGTATTGGAGAATCACCTCCTTTGAGATCCATTCTGTGGAGCGTGGAGGTAGGATAAGGGTCTTTATAGTTCCTATGGTCTACATTAGGCACTGTACTAGGCATTAATGATAGAAGTAAAAAAGAATAAGGGGAAATTTCCAATAATTAAATTAGATTTGTTTCAAAGATAAATGGGGATTTTTCAGTAATTAAATTTCTCTCAATTATCTGATTGGACACAAAACAGTTTTTGTTCTGCTCTTTTTTGATCTGGCGTCTTAAAGAAATGGAGAGAATTACAACTATATAATATAAAAAATTAAAGCAAAAAATAGCTCTTCCTCCTTTCTTCTATATGCTGACAATTTAAGGGTTTGCTTACTATAATTGAGATGAACTTTGTGAGGCATGGAAAGCTTTCGTGTCTATGGTATTTTCCTCTTTTGTTGATTGAGCTTGAAGAATCAGAAAAAATATTATATCTTAAAACAAAACTGTCAGGATATAATATATGTTTAGAAACTATTTAAATTAAGTATTTCATGCTAATAGCTATCTAGTTGATCTGATTTTCATTTCTGTAACCAAGATTTGTTGTGCTATGCCTGTAAAATGCCTTGCTCAGACTGAGGCATTTTTTTGCTTGCTGTTACTCAATTTTATTTTCTACAATTGTTATTGTACTAGGAGTTTTATTTTTAAGACAAGAGCAAGTCCCCTACCAAAGTAATTCCTACCTACTCTCAGATTATCACCAGTAATTTGGAAAGACTTTTAATTATTTTTAAACTAAATTTCACACATACTCTAATCATAAATCTTTCATTAGGGTCATCTCATAGTAGAAACCTATCAGAGATCACAATTCCTAGTCCCTCTGGCAAATGATTGTCTGATATTTCTAACTCTTAAATTCTTTCCTGATTTCCAGTCTCATATCACCAACTTTCTATTGGTTTCCCAAACTGTATGTCCCTTGACATCTCGAACTCAACATGCCTACAAAATAATTTATTATATTTCCTCCTAAATCCTCCTCTATTCCAAACTTTTCTATTATTTTTTAGATCATGACATCCTTCCAGATATCAGGCTCACAACCTAAGTGTCATCCTTGACTTTTAACTTGCACTCACCAAACATAAGCAATCTTTTGCTAAGTCATATCATTTCACACCATTTCTTCCACATATCCCCTTCTCTCTACCCTCAGGCTACCACTCAGGTACAGGTACTTATCACTACATAAGAGGATTATTGCTATAATCTTGGATAAATCTTAACAAGTAAGACTATCCCGGTGACTAACTTAGTCATCTTTTGAAAATGCTAATTAGAAATTTGGTTTGGGGATTTTAAAATTTAGTAGTTTTATTTTTGACAATTTTTCCTCCATGTAGCAGAACTATGAATGTCTCATGCATACCCTTAGCCTCTCATCTCATCACCCAAGCCCTCCCACAGCTTCCGTTGTCAAACAAGAGGATCATAATTTTATAGCAATTTATTGAAAGCTAATTTGAGCACTAGCCCAGGAGTCAAGAAGATCTGAGTTCAAATCCAGACTCAGATACTTACTAGTTGTATGACCCTGGGCAAGTCACTTAACCCCAACTGCCTCCAAAAAAGGAGGAAAGAAAGAAAGAGAAAAAAAGGAAGGAAGGAAGGAAAGAAATAAGAAAGAAAGCTAATTTGAAAATAAATTCATTTGAACCTTCTAATGATTTTTTTTTTAAATAGTAATTAGTAGGCAGTGCCTTCTTGCCAACATCTGAACAAAGCATGACCCTGAAGCCAAGAATTATCTCAGGTCTATTTATCAGTCCTAACCTATCTTTTTAATCTAATCCAATAAGCATTCCAGGCACAGTAGTGCTGGGGATACAATTAATAAAATGAAAGTCCCTGCCTTCAAGAACCTTACAATCTAAATGAAGAGACAACCCTCAAAATGAGGCAGTAGTGGGGAGGGAGGAATACCAACGAGTATCTTTTCTGTGGAGTTGAAGCCAAGCAGAGTAGCAAACGGAAAGTGGAGTTCAGTTTCTGTCATCTACAAAGAAAAATTGGGAAGAGTTTGATACTCTGCCCCATAAAGAAAGGTACTGGGAGAAGTTTGGTACTCTGCCCTCCAGCTCTCTAATCAGAAAGCTTAGGTAGTGGCATGGTAGTAAGTTAAAAAGTAACGGGACTGGGAGGGGCATTTCGTTTCAAGGAATTGAAACCAGGGAGAGCAGCAGATGCAAGCAGCCTTCAGTTCCATATCTCCAGCTGCCTCTTAGACTTCTCAAACTAGATGTCCCATAGACATCTCAAACTGCACATGTCTACAACTGTCAACTGGATGGAATTGGCCAGAGCTGAACAAAGCAGGCTAGAGATAGGAGAGTCAGGAATCAAAGAAAAGTTTAATTTCAAAGTGAGAGAAATGGCTTGTAAATAAGATCACACATGCAAGAGTCCCACCCCTAGTGAGGGGGGCCCCAAGGCTGTGTGGGGAGAACTCAATACTTATACCAATGGCTGCACAGGGAGCCCTGACAATGAGGGGGTAACAGCAACAGTGTGGCAAGTTTGGATTGTAGCAGGACTTCATCCCTGGAACATGGGTACTACAGGTGTTTGTCCAAGCTCAGAGACCACCTGATGCTGGTGTGAAATAATTTTGGGATTTTGCTGGGGCTGAGATCATCCAGAGAGTGAACACAAAGGATTGTTGTTATGCCAAGCTCAGGGGCACAGTCTGCTTGCTGGGCCTTAGTTCTGGAAAACAGGGTGTCTCCTCATATCTTGATACAACAGAACTCATTTTTCCTCCTATACTGTCACCTCTTCCAAACTTCCCTATTATTCTTTAGATCTTCCAGTCACCTAGGTTCAATACCTAGGTATTACCTTTATGATGGAAACTATGCAAACCACATATAAACAAGATATGTATACATACATAGGTATATAGTTTGCATAGTCTCCATCATTAGACTTTGAGCTTCCTGAAAGCAGACATTGTATCTCTAGCATTTAGCACAGTATCTGACACACTGTAGGTGCTTAATAAATGCTAGATGACTGACTCCCACACCCTAGTGGCAACTCCAGGAGCCTTTTTCACTTCAATTATCAATGCCTATGTCTTGCCATCAGCTTTCCTTCCTGAGGATAGGGAAGACCCAAGTTGGAGTACCAACTACTCAAGAATAGTTGAAGCCTTTGAGTCTGAAATTACCTGGAATATTTATTACTATGTTGGCACCAGCACCAGCACCACCATTATTCATCTAATCTATAGCAGATATCTAATACTAAACCATTTCTCAAAGCCTAGGGCCCCTTTCCTCTCTTAGCAATGATGCTCTAACAATCCCTCCTAAAACTCAGCATATGGTATATACCTTAGAAGAGAAGGGAATTCTTAACTTGGTACAACATATGGAAATTTTAATGCTTGAGTTTACTTCAATTTTGCTTTGTTTCAAACATGTTCTCTTCTGGATTACACAATGTTGGAAATGTTAAGCAGAGGACTAAATGATGTATGTACCTATATCTTAAGCCTAATAGGGATAGATATAGTGAATGAAGAGCCATGAAGGGTGGAGGATATGACACAGTTAATTTTTCCCACAGTGGTTTGCAGAGGCATAATCTCTTTATTCTTGAGGCCCTTTTCCCCTTACAATTCCTATGTAACAGAGCTTTGGTGCATAGCATACTCAGATTACCTAAAATGGCACCACCCATGTGGAAGACACCATAGACCTGCTCCTGAGAGAAGACATATTGTGTTTCTCTATCCACTTGAGTAAGAGCAGCCTCTTTCCGTAGGCTATGTAACCAGAGTTGACTGAGACTTTAAACCTATCTGATAGAAGTCTCTCTTTCCAGTGTCATCTAGGGATAAAGTTTTCATTCATTTATAACATGAGCGTCATGTACTAAACTTGATGGTGGAAGGTCCACATTTCCTTTCCTTTCTAGTCCTTGTGACCTGGAAAATGGGCTTGGGTTTTTTTAATCTTGTTTTGGTTTGTCCTCTTCATTTCTTAGCCTAGAGCATAGAGTTCCCAGATCAGTGAGCTTGAGTCACTGTGACTTTGGAGCCAGGATTCCAGAACAGATGCTGCAATTAGCACAGCAAGGAAGCCCTTAGAAGCCAGGGTGCTAGGACTCAAGACCACGGTGTGTGTGTGAGGAGGGATTGGACTTGGAATTTAGTAGGACTATTGCTGTATAGCAATTGAGCTAAACACTGAACTTAATCCTCCTTTCCTTCCCAGAGAACAAAGGAATATATATATGTATATGTGGGGGAGGGGGTGGAAGATTATGTACCTGAGGTGCTGTTAGGAAGGATGTTTGTATGTTTGTTCTTGTTATAACTTTGAAATAAATATTCCATTGTAAAACCTAGTCTAAGTGATTAAATAGGACTGGCATGCTGGAGACCCCTAAAATTGAAAGAACAGCATCAGTAGTGGTTTAAGACAATAGCAGAGACTAGACACTTCACCCTTCCCCCACCCCCCAATTCACTAAGGGTACTGGTAAATCTGTGGAATGGGTGAAATAGAAAAGCTCTGGCCTTTGGGCTGTAGTGGGGCAGAAGAGTTGCTATTATCCCTACAATAAATTTCTATATCTTCCTCAGCTAGATATGTCTTGATAAAAAATGCCTAAATTTCATAATGAAATGAGAATTACTTTGTGCTATCCCTACAAAAATATGAAATGACCTTTTATTCATTTAATGAGTATATAAGATTAAGATTTTCAGCTTTAGCATAATACACTGGCATGTGTTATATTAAAGCTGTAATCTATTCCAATATCTGCTGACATTAATGTTTACTTGAAAATAATTGCACTTTGCTTTAATAGTGGAGCTTCCTATAGACTCAATAGCATAGACACTTTTATCTGGATTCAAACTTTGATCACAAAATCAAGTATATAGCTGCCATCCTTAGCTATTGTGTTCTTTCAGAAAGGGTGGAGGCCTGTTGATTGTAATTGTCCAGAGCCTCTCCAATTCTACCATTCTGCTCCCTTAAGGATTTAAATTTCAGTTTTGTTACCTTCCAAGAAAGAAGTTTGAAGAAAAGAAAAGAACAGTCTTTTCTTTTGACAACTCTACCTAGTTGAGGGATGGAGTATATTCACCAAATCTTCCTTTCTATAAGCTAGGATATAACCAGGCAAAAACTCTCTTCAATGAATGCCAAACAGTTCTGGAGCTCAAGATTCCCAAGGGTTTTTGTGTTTTTGTTGGTTTGTTTTGTTTTTTAATAGTTCTTTTTCAGTAAAGTTCTTCACTATTCAAATGAGTGGCTGGCTTTTTCACATGCTAATGACATAAACCTTCCACTCCCCCACCCCTCACAAAATCTGGAGTTAATCAGACATCCCTGAAAGGGCATCATTCATAGCTCATTTTCTCTGACCTTGCTCCTTATGCCTTAGACACTTACTACCTATATGATCCTGGACAAGTCACTTAATTCAGTGACTCTTGTTCTCACTTCAACTATGAAATGAAGACTTTGAACTAGATATCCTTTAGCTTCCCTTTGTGGAAAATGTGGTTGGGGATGTTGCTTTTGCATATCACTCAATCAGAGGTTGGGTGCCTGCATGACAGTGTTAGAGTCAGTTTAAACTGGGAGGGAATGTGAGAAATAGTTTTTTTATTATTTCCACAAAAGTTAAGTGGAAACTAAAGAATGCAACCTAAAGGGCTAGGTGTAAGTTGAACAAAGGGAGCTATATTAGAATAAGAAAAACACTATTGGTGGTGAATAGACTAATCTATGGAAAACCAGTTTTGAGGTTAGATATAGATTAACATCAAAAGGGGTGTTCCCAAGTAAGGGCCAGCATTGCCTACGATTGTGAGGAGTGAGAGATGTAATTGGGGTGGAGACTCGAGTAGGGAAATTAGGCTCTTTGGATAGGCTGTAACCTCTACAGTACCCAGCCAATGGGGAAACAGGGGAAGGAAATTCAAATGGGGAATAGAGAAGATAAAGGTGTGCAGCTATGGACACGTGCTCTCACAAGTGTGCTCTCACACATGTGGGACTTCCAGCCTTCCCAGGTCATTAATAAAGCTTCTTCCTAATTCAACAATGGCTTCATGAAATTTGTGATATTCATATAGATAACACTTTCCAGGTCTTAGTCTATGATACTGTAATACTATGATGACCTACAATTTTGCTGAAAACTAAAGCATACCTTTACATTAGACTGATCAACACAAGGGAATATTCCAACAGCTGCCCAGATGAAATACCTATACCTATTCCTTTCAGGTTTCACTCAGATCCAGTTGGAATGAATTTCTTGGAAATTTGAGAGGAGCAGGACCCTCTCAATACAGTTTCCCTAATTATGTTGCTTTCCATTTGAATAGGAATATTTTTCATATATTATAACGTGGGCCTGACTACAAAATCCTTATGAAAATGTGGAATTCTGTGCATAGATTGACTATTCTAAGAAATTTTTATGACCTTTACTTAGGATTAAACAAAGATGTGTGAGTCTTCTAGTATCATATTTAGGATATGATTTTCAGACCCAGGCCTAACAAAATCATTCCAGTGTTTTTTTGGGTTTTTTTGTTTTTGTTTTTGTTTTTACCAACACAACTTTCTTCTTTCATAGAAAATTCCTCTGATTATAATAGTAGACATTCAAGTGTTTTTTTTTAATAAACCTTAAAGTATTAATATTACCATGCATCCCTGAACTCACAGTCTTCAGCTATAAAAGTCCTCCCCCCTTATAAAAACCAGTCAAATCAATGTATGTAAAAATGTTTAAGTGATTTTTTTTTGTACCACCACATAGTGTTGTGACACCTAAAGAAAGAAGATAGATAAAAAGTTTTATCCATGAAGCACCTCAGTGAACCCTAAAAGTCAAACTGATTCAATTATTCAAACAATCCAGGAGATATCTCAGTTCTTTCACTTCTCTGTAGTGATAGCACAATATGATATTATGCAAAAACTGCAGGACCAACAAAAATTTAACTACTGAAATATATTCTATTATGTCTAGTTTCTGTAGTTCTTTCCCTTCTTTTATTGTGTGCATCAGGATATGGTTTTGCTTTTTAGAATTTTGTAACTTCATGTTTTCTTAGACCCTAAGGGATATACATAAATTTATGTTTCTGGCTAAGGAATATAGAAACATTTATAAATAGCTACATTAATAAATAAGGCCTTTCTTCCTTATTAGGAGTTCTTTTTAATTGGAAGTTTATTCTCTTTCCCCTACTGAAGCTGAGAGTTGGCATTTCACGGGTAGAATCCCAAGGGGGAAAAAAGCAATAAGCAACCCTATGATGTCTTTGATTCTTCACTTGTAAGAATAATTCAAAGCCATTTTCCTGCTACTTGCCAAATAGTTGGCATGTAATTAATTTGGCATGTAAATAATTGTCCCTTACTTTTTTTCTTTCACATCTAAAACTAGCTCTCCTTTCCTCATAAACTGTCCAACTGGTCTTAGGTAGATTCATGGCACTTGGAGTTACATAAGACCCTCCATGTCCCCCTTGCCAAATAACTTATAGTAAACCGGGAAACATCCCAGTCACATATCTCATTCTTCCTTGACCAATTACTGTTCTCAAAGATATCAAAGTGTGTATCTGGAATTGGAGATAACAGAAAATGTCTTCTTCATCAATCACCACCTTGGGACTCCTGAAAAGATGGGAGCATCTCTCAAAACATATCAGAGACAGAGAACTTCTATTCAAAAGAGGAAAGCTGGGAAGTAATCCTTGAAGTGACACATCATTGCAATCAGGGTTATTGTCATACTTTTGCTCCAATCTAGGTGTAATTTTGAAAACCCAAAGGATCCTGCTCCCTTCTTTAGCTGGCTCTAACGTATATCATTTAATTAATCTCCTTTAGACTTGTAAATATTATGCATGAGTTTCTTTTCCCTCTACCTAAGATGGTTGCTTGGTTTCCACAAATCATATTTTTGAAGAGGTATTTGCCAACAAATAAAGGAATTGAAGTGTACGGAAGAAAGTGATCATCTCCACCTCATTTTTAAACTTCTTATACTTTATTCCAGTTGCTACAGTAAGTGGCCCTACTTTATTGACAAATTTGCAGAAATAGCAAAAAAAAAAAGTAAAATGAAAAAACTGTTGGTAAAGCTGTGAATTAGTCCAATGATTCTGGAAAACAATCTAGAATAATTCCCAAAAAGTCACCAAACCATGCATAACCTGTGACCAAAGTGATAACATTACTAGGTATATATCCACAAAGAGGTCAAAGATGGAGGGAAAAGACCCATTTGTATAAAAATATTTATAGTAGCACTTTAAAAAAAAAACCTGGAAAAAAGTGATCTCACATCAGATTAGTAATGGTTGAACAAATGATGACATATGTATGAAATGGAATATTAATGTACCATAAGAAATGATGGAAAAGATGGATTTAGAAAACCCCTGGGAAGACTTGTATGAACTGAAACGATTAAACAAGTAAAATAACTTCCAAAATAATTAAAATCATACAAAGAAAAATAACTTTAAAAGACTCAAAAACTCTGATGAATGCAATGACCCATCATGACTCCAAAACACTAATGAAAAAACATTTTTTTTCACCTCTTGGCAGAGAGGTGATGGACTCAGGTAAAGGTGCCAATAAAGCTGCTGCTTTCTGCAAGCAGTCTGTAAAACTGTGTATGAGGAACCAGAGTAAAATTTATCTGGGAAATGTTTTTAAAAAACAAATAAGAATACATTACAACATAGATAACATTAACCTGTGACTTTCTAAGTCAATATGCCACTGTAGTGATCTATTTCTATGACATCTGACTAGAGTTTTGGAAATGGGACATACATTTTCAGATATGGCCAGTGTGTGAATTTGTTTTGCTTGACTATACTATTAGTTACAAGGGCAAGAGTTGTTGGGGGGAGAGAGCAGTGGGTAGGTAATTATAATGTTGTAAGAAAAAAAGATAAGAAAACAAAGAAAAGAGTAACTATAAAACCTTAAAAATTCAATACACAGAAAAGAGCATGATAAAGTTGAAGACAGACAAGCAAGGCTATGTTGGTAAATTATTTTGATTTTACAAAATAATTTACCAACATAGCCTTGCTTATTATTATGTATTTTTTTAGAAGAAGTAAACTACTTAATAGAAGTTAGTTTCATATGCATTACTGTGTTTTCTAGTCTTTTGCATATTAAAGTATTCATATTTATTGATATTTGGTAAATTTGTAGAAAAGGGTAATTTTTAAAGAATGAAAAGAATAAAAGACAGAGCCAAAGAAATTTTGTGGCATCTTTAAAGTTTGAAGTTTTTAAAAAGCACATTTCTACACATAGCATAAGTCCTTTTTTCTAGATTTTGAACCACTCTAATTCTTCTCTGCTTACATTAATTCCTTTTTGTCCTATTCTTCCTCATTATATCACAAGATGCAGATGGACCTGGATTTCATACTGAACTACAATTGATCTGGGGGAAGAAAAGGATCAGAATCTCAAGGGAAATAATTTTTAAAACTGGGAATGAAGAAAGCCTAGAGTTTCAGATAATAAGCTATACTATAAAGAAAGAATCATCAAAACATTTTGGTACAGATTTAAAAAAGTAAGAAAGAGAGAAAGAAAACTCGATCAGTGGAGCAGATTAGATAAACAAGACGGAGAAATAATTAAACATACTAGTATCATGTTCCACAAACTCTATTTACTGGGGTAAAGATTCTTTATTTGATAAGAACTGCTGGGAAAATTAGAAAGCAGTCTGGGAAAAATTAGGTTTAGAACCATACTTTACTCTATATACCACAATAAATTCTTAATGGATACATGACCTGAATATAAAAGGTCTTTTCATTAAAAACAAAGAGTCCAAAGAGAGGAGACACCTTTCATGATTATTGCTAGGGGGAGAATTCTTACTTTAACAAGGGAAAGAGGTGATTATAATGGTGGAGTAGGTAGTAATAGATGTAGAAAAAAAAGTCTTTGAAACTAATTCATTTAACTGTGCAAGTTTGTGTGATTGTATTAATCTTCAATTTTTTTCAAAAAATTGTAATTACATTTTTTAAAAGCCATCTCAATAAATGGCACTAGACCAGAGGTTTTTTCCACTGAGTTTTGTACTATCCCACTCTATTTTTTTGTTTGAATCAACATCTGCTTATCTTACTTTTTCTCATTATATCACAAGATTTAGAGAAAACTTCAAGAGGTGATCATACATGCTTAGCCTTCATAATGAAGCATATTTAAACAGAGAGATGAAAAAATACTCAATTTTTAAAGATTTCCAAGATTAAAAAATTCCCTAAGTAAACATTTTACTGTTTGATAGCTTTTACCACAAGGAAATTTTTCCTGATCTTACCAAAATCCCTAATGTTACTGCTTAATTGCTCTTGTTCAGTTAATAGTGAAAATGAAGAACAAATGCTTACCATCATTTAGATATTAAGAGATTAAAAAAAATAGGGCTTTATGACAGGGCCAACAAAACTTTTATTGCTATAATGCTTCCTATAATGTCTCATCTATGCAGTGCTAGCCTCATCTTCTCCTGCCCCCAATTTCTTATTATGTGTATCAGGATGTGGTTTTGCATCTTAGAATGTTTTAACTTCAAGTGTTATTTTTCCTCACTTTAAGGAATGTAAATGAATCAATATTTCTTGCTATAGAATATATGCATGCACACACATTTAAGTAAAGTTTTGTTAGGCTCTTTATGTACTGGAAATTTATTCTCTCTCTTCTATAGAATGTGAGTTAGCATTTCACATGTAGCATTCTAAGGAGGTGAAACCCACAACCTCTTTGCCACAAGAGGTGCTAAAATTTGTAGGGTCTTCTTAACAAAAAGATAAGACCCATTGGAGATTCAGCCTGAACAACAACTACCAAGCACACAGAAACTAGTGTTCTCTCTTCATTTCATCTATGCCACTATCCAGAACCCTAGGGTGGAGCCAGAGCTCTAGCGGCTAAAGAATGCCATGGTTTCCCAAAAGTATTTGTTATTAGTCTAGGTTGGCTCCCAGGACACATGACCTCTGGTTAGACAATTCAGTTTAGCCATGAAGTTTGATTTCCACAGCTCTTTGAGTGGTCTACCTAGAAATTTTAACGGGATTCTGGAACTTCTTGGGCAGTATACTCCTTAGGATTTGTTGTTGTTGTTCAGTCATTTTTCAGTCATATCTGACTTTTTGTGACCTCATTTGGGTTTTTCTTGGCAAAGATACTTCTCTAGCTCATTTTACAGATGAGGAAACTGAGGCAAAAAAGGATTAAGTGACTTGACCAAGTCACTTGTGACTTGACCTTATACAGCTAGTAAGTGTCTGAGGCCAGATTTGAATTCATGAAGATGAGTGTTCCTGACTGCAGGCCCAGCACTCTATCCATTGTGCCACCTTGCTGCCCTAGGATTTTAACATGTCATATATTTAGAGCAAGCCTGACTTTTTTTAAAGGGTATCTCAAGACTAATAAGCACAAGTTGGACATGTTTAACAGTCATAAAGATTCAAGTTAATAGCATTCTAGATTATTGGTATATAAAGATAAACCTCTCGTTCCTCCTTTCTAGGATATTAGGATATTTTGGTACTCTCTTAAGGTTATAAATAGTGTTACCGTGCAAATTTGAAAAGGAAGTGATGTCATATTCTTATAAATAGTACAATCTATCTTTATGACTAAAATTAAATGCATGCTAATATATTCATAATGACTGCAGTCAAGGAAGGACAATTAGAATATTCATAAATCAAGAAATAGTTCTTCTTGAACATTTATTGTGAAGTATAGTACTTTATCTTGATTGACACACTATGTTTCAGTTACAGGAAAGCATTGACCAAATTGGTAATTCAAGATTTGTGAAATTCAAATATTTTCATAAAATTAAATATATTATTACTTTGTTATTGGCATTAATTAAACTATTTTTCAGTTCAACAAACATAAAACATGTTCTATAGAAAAGATCACGCTGAAAAGGCAACTGAGAGAACATAGCTACCTCCATTTTTTTTACCTAATCTGCCTACTTTCACACACAAATACATATACATATGTGTATGTATGCATGTGTGTGAATATGTATTTTTGTGTATTTATGAATATATACATACACATAGATATATAGATATATCCCTCAGTTGAAGCTGACTCCTGGCAAAGAGGTAGGGGGTAGGTTCTGGATCAGATAGCATGACCACTGACAGGGGAAATAATGAAATTCCTGGCCTGCTTGCCAGAAAATATGGACCTGGAAGAAGCTGTATACATATACACACATATACAAACATACATATAGAAATATGTGTATGTCTATATGTGTCATTTATATGTATATATGTGTATGTATTGTGTCTCTGTATACACACATCTAAAATATATACATATGTGTGTATATAAATGTATATATTATGTAACAATACAGTATAAATGTGTATATGTATATAAATTTATAAAACTAGAAGTTTATCCTTCTCTACTCCCTTGCCACTAGTCTGCTTCAACTGATGAGCCCAGGAATTCTGACCTCTTGACCTTTCACCATTAGCCAGCATATTTGGTTGACAAGAAGCCAACAGGATAGCTGTACACATACTCCATTGGGAACAATACCCATTACATTGTGTGTGTATGCATGTGTGTGTGTGTGTATGTGTGTGTGTGTGTGTGTGTGCGTGTGTGTGTGAGAGAGAGAGAGAGAGAGAGTGTGTAGGAACTCAACTCTGGGTTACTAAAGTACTGTCATGTTTATTATAAGCTTTGGTTCAGATTTGAGAACCTCATTGTCCCAAAAGCAGTTATAATTGTCAGAAACAAATTTTAAAAGGAATGTTCTACAGATACATCAGGGGCATCTTTAATGAGGATATTAGTTGAGAAGATTTAGGTTTTGATAAGCAGTATTCCTCAGAATTGTGTATATTTAAGGACTGGCAATTGGCTATCTTTTTTTTATTTTTTACCATAATATGGTCTTAAATATATAAAAATATAAAATTTGCTGTGCTTATTTTTGGTCACCACAAAAAAGTGCCTCCTTCTAAGGTTGCCTTCCATCTATTATGTACATATCATATGTGTAGGTACATGTATTATGTACATATATGTGTATAATGTGATGAAATATATATATATTTATAGCACCATATTTTACCATTAGAATGTAAGCTTTTGAGGCCAAAAACTTTGTTTTTTCCATCTTTGGTATTTAGCAAAGTGCCTGGCTTATAGTAAATGCTTAAAAATGGTTGTTGATTCATTATTGACAGCTCTGGTAGCAACAATAATGATCTTTTGGGGCAGCTAGAAGGCACAATAGATAGAGCACCATCCCTGGAGTCAGGAGGACCTGAGTTCAAATGTGGCCTCAGACTCATAACACTTACTAGTTGTGTGACTTTGGGCAAGTCACTTAACCCCAACTGCCTCCCTCCCCTCAAAAAAGTAATACTGTCTTGAAGGTTCTCTTCCAACAAAGTATACCCAATGCAAATATTCAAGTTATTCAAGAGACAACCTTGTTCAATGACTTTCTAGTCATAAATGAGGCATAAAGCAAAGAGATATGATATGATGATATCTCTCTCTCAATATATCTGTCTATCTATCTATTGACAAAACAATACAAATGCAGAATGAGTTGGACCTGGAGCTGAACAGGAGAAGAGCTTCCTTAATAAGCCTAGGCTCCTCACAGGAACACATTTTTAAAATCAATATTTTACATGCTTCTTTACAACTTCAAGCTATGGAATGCTATAGTACTATAGTCTCTGAAAATTAAAAATGAATTATCACATAGAGGGCAAAAGAGGTACACATAGTATTTGTGAGCAGATGGCAACAAATTATAAATAAGGAACATCAAAGAAGAATTGGAGTAAGCAGTATCATGAGTTCATATAAGTTCATGTAAGTCTTGCATCAGTTCATGTAAGTCTTGCCATGTTTTTTTTTAATTTTCTGAATTTACCCACTAATTATTTCTTATAGCACAATAGTATTCTATCATGATCATATGCCACAATTTGTTCAGCCATTTCCCAATTGATGTTCATCCCCTCAATTTTCAATTCTTTGTCACCGCAAAAAGAGCTTGTACATATAGTTTTTATTCAGAGGTCCTTTTCCTTTTCCTTTGACCTCTTTGGGGTATAGACCTTGTAGTGGTTTTGCTGTGTCAAAAGGTATGCCCAGTTTTATAATCCCTTGGGCATAGTTTCAGATTGTTCTCCATAATGGTTGGACCAGTTCACTATTCCACCAACAGTTTATTAATGTATCTATTTTCTCTCATCCTCTCCAACATTTGTCATTTCTGATAGATGGTATCTCAGAATCGTTTTAATTTGCCTCTCTCCAATCAATAGTGATTAAGAGCATTTTCTTCATCACTATAGATAACTTTGATTTCATCTTATGAAAACTGCTGATTCATATCCTTTGACTGTTTTATCAGTTGGGGAATGGCTCTTATTCTTCTAAATTTTGTCTCAGTTTCCTATATATTTGAAAAATAAGGCCTTTATCAGGGAGACTTGCTATCTGTATATATATATATCTATATATATTATATATATATACATATGTATATTTTAATATTACTTCATTGTCTATGGTACCTTTTAGCAAAATATTGTTTCCCTGATCTCACCTACTTCAAAGACAAAAGTTCTTAAATACTTTTTGTGTCTTGGATCCATTTGTCAGTCAGGTGAAACCTGTCACAAACCCCTTCTCAGAATAATGTTTCAAATTAATAAAACAAACTGCACTGTATTTTTATTTATTTATTCATCTGTTATCTTGATTTTATTTTTTATTTTTATAAATATGTAACATTTTATTTTCCCCCAATTACATGTTAAAACAATTTAAAATATTTTAAAAAAAAGTTTTGAGCTCCAATCTCTATCCTTCCCCTTTCCCTGATATGGTAAGCAGTCAGATATAGGTTATACATGTGTAATCATGTAAAACATTTCTGCATTAGTTATTTTGTACAAGAAGACTCAAATAAAAGAAAAAGAATGAAAGAAAATGAATAATAACATGCTTCAATTGGTATTCAAATAATATCAGTTCTTTTTCTGGAGGTGGTAGTATTGCAAAGGAAACTTTATTGAAATAGTTATCAAAATGTGTATTTTAAAAAAAACTAGCAATGGTGCCCAATTAGTTAACTAAATGACTTCTAAATTAAGAACCCTAGTTATAAGAAAACTTGAAATGTGCTATTAATCCACCTTATAAAGTATCAGGCTTAGAGTCAGGGAGACTCAACTTCATGAGTTCAAATCTGGTCTCAGACAATTACTTATTGTGTGATCCTGGGTAAGTCAATTAATCCTGTTTACCTCAGTTCTTTATGAGCTGGACAAAGAAAATCACTCCAGTATTTTTGCCAGTAAAACCCCACATGGGGTCACAAAGAGTTGGACATGACTCAACAACAACAACAAATTCAGTAAATCATTTCCACAGAAAACCAAACTGGGAGGGTATGACTAAAATTTTTGACAAATTTTCCCCATGGGACTATCTCTGAAACCATTACTGTTATTTCCTACCTATAACATATTTTCTTCTGGCTTCATTTCTGCAGTTCTTTTCACTTGGTTTCATTGGTCATTATCAAATCTAGCTTAATGATATAAAGAAAAAGTGTGCCAATCAGATCATGCAGACCTGAATTCAAATTCTACCTTAGATACTTACCTGTGTTACCCTAGGAAAGTCACCTAGCATCTCATTCTTAATTTTCTCATCTGCAAAATAGAAATAATAATATTGTGTGCCTCAGAGTGTTTTTTTCAAAATCAAATATGTAAAGTACTTTGTAAACCTGAAAGCTCTATATAAATGTTATTATTGTTGTTGTTATTAATATAGTGAGGTTGTCTCCATATGTGACTCAAAGGGAAATTAAGAATAGATACATCTCTAGTGTCTCTTCCCCACACCCTTCTCTAAGAGATACTTTAATTCCTACCTGGAGAAGAAGCAGGAGGTTGAGTGCAAAGGCTGATCCCTTTGCCCTCCTAAGACAGAGGTGGTACCAGGCTAGAATTCTATCTAGCTACTTTCTTACATATTATTTGTCTAGATGATGTGATTTTAAGATTCAGGTTAAACTTTTGATCACTATTTCTTAATGTGTAAAAGATGCCCATCAAATAATAGTTCTACAATAAACGTACATAGCAAAAAGCCAAAAAAAACCCCACAAAACAAAAACAAAACCATTTATTCAAGTTTATAGCAAAACAGAAATCAGAGAAAATATACCAAACAAAACAGGGAAGGACCTCTCCCCTTGGGAGCAAAGTAACTTAGTGCAACAAAGAGAGAGAATCTCAGATCCAACCCAAACACTGATGTAATGTCTTTTTTTTTTTACAAGTATTTTTATGTGATACATGATTTAATAATTGTTTATATGCTTCTAGTTAATAATCTGTGCTGAATTTCAAGTGGTGACCCAGTCCTATCCTAGCCAAAGGGTGGAGTACATACACTTCCCATTCCACCTCCAACCTGCCTTCCAATAACTTCATAAATAGAGGAATAGAGGAACAAAGACTGGGTCTGAGCAGAGAACAGCTGGAGTTTGTTTCCCAACTAAACTATACACACTCCCAGGTGAGCTTCCCAACTTCTCACTCTTTTCTGAATTAGAAAAAATTGTGAATGACTAATGCTAAGTAAGTGTAAATTATACCTCATAAAGTAATTGATTTTGCATCCTTTAAAAATAAATCTCATATAATTGTCTATTATTGTATGAATCAAAATTCTATATGGACTGTTTTCTACAAGATATGCATTTATTTTTGCATTATTTTAGATATTGTAAAAAGAAATTACTTCAAATGTTATGATTTAACTAGTATTTGGATAGTTTTATATTAATACAAAGAACAAAATCCATTTTTCTTATTTAAGTACTGTGAGGTTGTTGGCAAAATGTTCCCTGGCAAATTGTTGCTATCTTTGATACTTAACTAATCTATCAAATATAAAATGGATAAATAAAACCTTTCTCTTATCCCAGTGTTCTGATATGATGCTACTGTTGTTCAGTCAATTCAGTAGTGTCCAACTCTTTATAACCTCATGGACCATACTGTCTATGGAGCTTTCTCGGCAAAGGTACTGGAATAGTTTGCCATTTCCTTCTCCAGTGGGTTAAGGAAAAGAGAGGTTAAATGATTTGCCCAGGGTCACTCAGGTAGTGAGTGTCTGGGATGGATTTGAACTCAAGTCTTCCTGACTCCAGACCCAGAGCTCTAGCCATTGAACCACCCAGCTGCCCAATATTATAACAATGATCTCAGGGTCTGATTTATTGTTTTGTTAATTATCCAGAGACATCAGATTCTCTCTCTTTGTTGCACTAAGTTACTTTGCTCCCAATGGGAAAGCTCCTTCCCTGTTTTGTTTGGTATATTTTCTCTGATTTCTGTTTTGCTATCAACTTGAATAAATGGTTTTGTTTTTGTTTTGTTTTGTTTTGTTTTTTGGCTTTTTGCTATGTAGAAGAAATGATAGAGAAAATGTTAATAAACAAAAGTATGTCACTTTTGTTTATTTATTTTTGATTTTTGGTGAGGCAATCAGGGTTAAGTGACTTGCCCAAGGTCACACATCTTGTGTCAAGTGTCTGAGGCCAAATTTGATTCCAGGGTTGAAGCTCTATCCACTGTGCCACCTAGCTGTCCCTAAGTCACCCATTTTCCAGCCAGTCTGGGTACAATTTGTTTCCTAATGATTATATTAATTCAAGTCAGAACATGACGATGGCTTTGGACTTAACTTCAGGAAGACATGAGTTTGAATCCTGCCTCAAACATGTACTAACTTCTCTCAGCTTCATCCACTGAATGGGAATGATAGTACTTACCTTATGGGGTGGTTATGAAGATCAAAGGAGATTTTAAAAGTGCTTTGCTAATCTTACAGCATTATGTTAATGTTAGCTATGATTATTATTATTATTAGAAGCCATTATGAGACATCAGTAATTTTGGCCTTAACAATAAACCAATAACTGTTTGTTAGAATTAGAGAACTGAAAATTAGTTTTATCCTTTTTTCCTGGGATTTTCAGTGGAACAGATTTAAATGATGTTTGAGTTTCTGAAACAAAATATAGAATAGGGACTGGACTAATTCTACTTGGCCCCAGAATTCAAAACCAGTGGACAGAAGTTAAAGGAGATAGATTTCAGAACAAAATTGAGAAGTCTTTCCTAACAATTACTAAAATAGCAGGTTGTCTGGGGATGTAGTGTGTTCTGAAACAATATTCAGTATAATAAAAAGCTAAATGATACAATATTAGGTGGTAGTGTTAAAATAATTCTAAAAATCATGCAGTTAAGGAAAACATTTCTGGAGTACATCCTAAGAGCATGAAACTTTTTTATAAACTAGCATTTAGATTTCTTTTCTGAGATTACAACCCAACTCTGATATTAAGTTTATATTAATTATTCTAAATATTTGCATAGCTAGGACTCACCCTAGGCAAAATCACGATATGAATTCAATTTATCTTTAATTTCTGGTGACCTCCAACACCAGCCAAGTTCCCTGTGACCTCTTGAACTTTCTGATCCCCTCACTCACTAAAGTACTCCCTCCCAGGCAATGATGAACCATAGGGCACATTAGAGCACAAGGCACTTGATTAAAAGGTAGAGGGTGGGGAGTGGAGACTACCAAAAAGAGAAGCGGTGACAGAAATATATTTCACTTACATCCTAATTTTGCCTAGGGTCAGCACACTAATTGCCAGTGTAAGCAGATGCTGGAGAAAATGTTATCTGGGAAACAGAAATCCCCATACTTCAACCCTTTGGGAACTGCTCTGACCCTGTGTTGGTCTGAGGCCAGGGAGGAATCAATCCCAATCAAACATTACAGGATCAGGAGATAAGTATATAACTTTGTGGGTATCTGTCCATCAACAGATATTGTCTTCAGTGCTCTCTTTCATAAGGAACATAAACATTTAGAATAATAAAAATAATGAGCACTCCTTTCTCACTGTCCTCTGCAATCAAAACTTTCCTCTCCTATCTCTAATCCTTTTAAATTCCTGCTTCCTCATTTTTCAGGTAAAAAACTACCTAAACTGATAAATCAATCCTTGTTAATGCTTTAATGGGGAAAGACTAATCCTCTTTCACTACACTTACCCACCTTCCTTTGTTGTATAGTTCAAAGTAGTGTATTTAATGACAGAAATTTAATCTTGCTCAGATGTTAACACTAAGGTAGCCTGGAAAAAGAACTATTTGGGTGTGAGAAGGTGTTAATAGAACATTGCACTCATCAAAAATACGGGTCATTGAAACATCTCTTACTTTCCTATGTGGAGTTCTAGACTTGTATGGACATAATATTATTTAAACATGTATTATTTAAAGGAATTATATGATCTCTGCTAGTCCATATTTTTCTTTTCTATTTTCATCCTCCTTGCACTGTCTACTTCCTGAAGGTGTCAATCAATCAATCAATAAACATTTATTAAGTGCCTACTATGTATCAGGCACTGTGTTTAGCACTGGAGATACAAAAGAAGGAAAAAGACAGTCCCTGCCCTCAAGGAACTTACAATTTGATGTAAGGAGACATCATGCAAACAATATATACATAGCAAGCTATATGCATGATAAATAGAAACACTTAACAGAAGGAAGGCACTGGAATAAGAGGGTTTGGGAAAAGTTTCCTGTAGAATATGAGATTTTAACTGGCACTTAAAGGAAGCCAAGTTCAATAGTCAGAGAAAAGAAGGGAGAGGCAGAGAAGATTCCCATAGTTGAGAGGTGGAGTGTCTTTTTCATGAAAAGGCAGGAGGCTGGTGTTATTGGATTGATTTAGGGAGTAAGGTGTAAAGAAGATAGGAGAAGGCTAGGTTATGAGGAGCTTTGGATTCCAAACAGAGCATTTTGAATTTAATTCTAGAGGCAATAGGGAGATGCTGGGATTCATTGAGTGTGTGTGTGTGTGTGTGTGTGTGTGTGTGTGTGTGTGTGTGTCTGCATGAGACATGATTGGACCTGAGAAATTTCAACAACACTTTACTGCCTGAATAGAGGATGGACAATTTCAAGAGAAATCTGAGCAGTTTGAGCCATTGAAACAGTGCATACATGAGGTGATGAAAGCCTGCACTAGACTGGTATATGTGTCAGGAGAGAAGGGGGCAAATACTAGTGATGTTGTAAATGTGAAATCAACAAGCTTTGGCAACAGATTGTACGTTGGGTTGGGGTGTGAGATAGTAAGGAATCCAGGATGACTCCTAGGTTGAAAGCCTGATTGGGAGGAGGGTGTTACCCTCTACAATAATAGGGAAAGTAGGAGGTGAGAGGGTTTAGGGGAAAAGATGAATTCTGTTTTAGATATAGTGAATTTAAGGTATCTCCTGGACAGTCAGTTTGAGATTTTGAAAGGCAGTTGCAGAGGTGAAATTGAGGGTCAGCCGAGAGTTTGGGGCAGGATAGGTAAATTTTAGGATCATCCAATTAAATGGTCATTAGATCCATGAGAGATGATGAAGATTAAGGAAAGGCAATTGGTTTTGGCAATTAAGAGATCATTAGTAACTTTGTTAAGAGTAGTTTCAGTGCAATGGAAGCTGATTGCAATGGGTTAAGAGAGTGAGGAAAAAAAGTGAAGTCATCTATTATAGTTGACCTTTTGAAGGAGTGTAGCTACAAAAGTGAGATGAGATATAGTGGGATAGTTAATGGAGGTAGAACGACCAAGTGAGGGTTGTTTTCAGTATAGGCGAGAGTAGGAAATGAGTCTATAAACAAGGAGAGATTGAAATGAAGTTAAAAAGTAGGACTACAGAGGGAGCAATTTATTGGAGAGTATGGGATGGACTGGGATTGCTTAAACAAGTAGCGGGATTATCGTTGGTAAGGAGTAAGGTAATTTCATCATGTGAGACAGGGGTGAATGAGGAGAAACTGGCAGAAGGCGCCTGAGTGATAAAAGACTAAGAAGAGGGGAGAAGAGGAAGTTCATGGCAAATGGCCTCATTGTTTTCTGTAAAATATGGGACAAATTTCTCAGCTGAGAGACAATGGAGAGGGTAAGCCATGTGAGGTTTGGGAAGAGATGAAAAAGTTTCTAAGAGCCTCTATGTGAAAAAAAATTGGGGAAAATGGCAGAGTAGGTCAGAAATTTCTAGGCTCTCCAGATTTCCTCTACAAACAGAAATTCACCATGAAATGAACATAGAAGAGCAAAAATAAAGGGGCAAAGCAGTTGTCCTCCTAAGACATCTCCAGAAGACCTCAGAGAAGACTCCAGGGGCTAAGGTTTGGTCTGAGTGAAGTATAACCTCCAGGCCAACTCCATTGAATCAACAAACAGTAGGCCCTGAGGGGAGCAGACTAGGCCTCTAAATATTTCACCTCAACTTTCATGTCATTCATGGCCTGAAGAAATTTCACCTCAGGAACTTTTAGCTCACAAAGTTTCACCTAAGGAACTGCAGACTGCTGAGTGGGGGAAAAATTGAAGGACCACTGCTGTTTCCAGAATCCAGGCCTAGTGGTACTGATGCCTGGCTGTGGCTGTAGGTGAGGGGAGTGAACACAAATCCAGTAAGTGTGGTACTTCAAGGAGCTAGAACATTTTCACAACAGCATGGCTGGGGCTTAGAGGAGGAAGAGAGGAGTTCTTGAAGTTGAGCCCCAGGACAGAATTCATTAAACAATAATAAAGAGGATCTGAAGCTTAGGGCAACATTACCTACAACTCAGGATTAAAACTTGATTTTAATAATATTAAGCTGCTAAAAATAAAATGACAAATTAAAAATTAAAATGAGTGAGCAAAGAAAAAAGAACCCGACCATTGATAGCTACTTTGATGTAAAAGAAGATCTGGGTTCATATTCAGAGGAAGATAGTGAGGTAAAAAATAAGTCACTCCTACCCAAAAGAGTAATATCAAGTGATCAAAAGCCCAAAAAGAAATCTTGGAAGAACTGAAAAAGGAATTCAAAGATCAAATAAGAAAGAATGAGGAAAAATTAGGGAAAAAAAGCAATCCAAGAAAATTATGAAAAAAAGTTAACCAATTAGAAAAAGAGAAACAAAATCTTAATGAAGAAAAAATAACTCCTTGAAAACTAGAATTGGGCAAGTGGAATCAAATGATGTTATAAGACACCAAGATAAAATAAAACTAGAAAAACTAGAATAGAATCTGAAAAAATCTCACTAAAAAAAAAAACAAACAAAAAACCTATCATGGAGAACAGATAGAGGAGAGACAATATAAGTTTTGTCAGAATACCTGAAAGTTATGATAAAAAAAAATCTGAATACAATATCACAAGAAATTATTAAGGAAAATTGCCTTGAAATTCTTGAAAAAGAAGGTAAAGTAAAAATAGAGAGAATCTACCAATCAACATCTGAAAGAGATCCTAAGAAGAAAATTTATAGGAATGTCATAGCTAAGTTTCAAAATTCTCAGGTTAAAGAAAAAATATTTCAAGCAACAAGAAAAAAATATTTAAAAACTGTGGGAAAACAATCAGGATTTCACAAGGAAAAACAATCAGGATTTTACAGTGAAAGACCATAGGTCTTGAAACATTATATTTTGAAGAGCAAAGCAGCTGGAGTTGCATCCAAGAATAATTTATCCTGCAAAGATGAGTGTAATCCTAAATGAAAAAAAATAGACATTTGACAAACTGAAAGACTTTCATGTATTTGTAACAAAAAGACCAGAATTGAATGGAAAATTCTATATACAGATCCAGAAGAAATATGAGGAAATCATTAAAGATTCATTATAATACAATGATTTAGGTCAAGTTGTTTACTTATGATATATGAAAATGTTGTTAATATTAGTAATTATTATTAGTAATAGTACTCTTAAAACTGTTATCATTACTAGGGTAGTTTGAAAGAAAGATTGGGGCTGAGTTGTGTATGATAAGATGATTCTAAAAAACAAAATTGCATAGGAAAAGGTTAAAAGGAGAAATTATCTCATAAAAACAAGGTGTGAAAGGAAAAAGTAATACAGAGGAAGCATGTGGGGTGGAGGGCTGGTAATATTGGAACCTTACTGTCATCTGGGTTGAAGAGGAAACAACATATATATCTAAAGAGATTTAGAAGTCTTCTGAACTACTAGAGAGTTGAAAAAAACTGGAGGATAGGGTGGGGGAGGAACTTTTAGAAGGGCATATTTATTAAGATTAGGAGGGTGGAGTGAATAGATGAGGAAAGGGACTTGTAGAGGGGAGAGTAATATAAGGAATAAGAGAGTAAAGGCAAAAGATAAAGTAATAGTTCTAGGGTGAAAAGAGAGGCCAAGAAGGAAAATAGTGAGTGGAAATTCACAAATAGCAATTATAACTTTAAATGTGAATGGGATGAACTCAGCCATAAAATGGAAACAGAAAGCAGAATGGATCAAAAATCTGAATCCCACAATATATTGTTTACAAGAAACACATTTAAGAATGAGAGATACACACAGAGTTAAAATGGAGTGTTGGGGTAGAATTTATTATGCTTCAGCTGATCCAAAAAAGTCAGGGGTAGCAATTATGATCTCAGACAAAGTTATGGCTAAAATAGATTTAATTAAAACAGATGAACCAGGTAACTACATATTGATAAAAGGTACCATAGACAATGAAGCAATATCAATATTGAACCTATATGCACCAAATGCCATAGCACCTACATTTTTAAAAAGAAAAGTTAAATGAATTACAGGTAGAAATAGATAGTAGTGCTATAATAGTAGGGAATTTTAATCTTCCCCTCTCAGAATTAGATAAACTTCACCAAAAAATGAATAACAAAGAAGTTAAGGAAATGAGCAGAATTTTAAACTAGCTATGATAGATATCTGGAGAAAATTGAATGGAAATAGAAAGGAATATGCTTTTTTCCCCTCAGCAGTTAATGGTATCTTTTACACAGATTGTATTACAAAGACCATATATTAGTACATAAAAATTTTATAAAGGCAGAAAAGCAGAAATATTAGAAGTATACTTTTAATATCATAATGCAATAAAATATATTTAATAAGGGACAAAGGAAGCATAGATTAGAAACTAAATGGAGATTAAGCAGCCTAATCTTGAAGAATGAGTGAGTTAAAAAATAAATCATAGAAATAATCAATAATTTCATTAAAGAGAATGACATTAATGAGACATCATACCAAAACCTATGGGATATAGCAAATGCAATGATTACAGGAAAATTTATATCTCTAAATGCTTACATCAATAAAATAGAGAAGAGCAGACTAATAAATTGGATATGTGATTAAAAAAAACAGGAAAAAGAAAAAATTAAAAATCCCCAATTAAACACTAAATTGGAAAGCCTAAATGTTAAAGGTGAGATTAATAAACTTGAGAGTAAAAATTCATTGGATTAATAAACAAAACTAGGAGTTGATTTTGTGGAAAAAAACAAGTAAAATAGATAAAAAACTGGTAAATTTGATTTTTTAAAGGGAGAATATCAAATCACTAGCATTAAAAATGAAAAGGGTGACTACATCACCAATGAAGATTAAATTAAAGCAATTATGAGGAGTTATTTTGTCCAATTAAGTGCCAAAAAATTTAACAATTTAAGTGAAATGAAGGAATATTTACAAAATTATAAATTTCCTAGATTAGCAGAAGAGGAAATAGAATATCTAAACAGAGCTATTTTAGAAAAAGAAATTTGAGATCATACATGAGCTTCCTAAGAGAAAAGCACCAGGCCCAGAATTCTATCAAACATTTCAAGATCAACTAATTCCAATATCAAATGAATTATGGGTAAAGAAGACATTCTACCAAACTCATTTTATGAAACAAATACAATATTGATACCTAACAAAGAAGAGTGAAAACAGAAAAAGAAAATTGTAGATCAAGTTCATTACTTAATATGGATGGGAAAATCCTAAATAAAATACTAGACTAGAAAAGAACGTATATATCTTCTAGAACATTTATAGTAGCTCTCTTTGTGGTGGCAAAGAACTGTACATTGCGGAGATGCCCATCAATTTGGGAATGGCTGAACAAGTTGTGGTATATGATTGTGATGGAATACTATTGTGCTATAAGAAATAATGAGCTCAGTGATTTTAGAAAAACATGGAATGCTTTGCATGAAATAACGAAAAGCAATATGAGCAAAACCAACAGAACATTATGTACACTAACAGCAATACTGTTTTAAGGATGTCTTTGAACAAATAAGTTATTTTGACCATTATAAATACTCAAATTAACTATAAAGGCCATATTAAAAAAGATACTATCTGCATCCAGAGAAAACTGATAAATAGAAGTGTGCATAGAATGTATATGTGTATATATATGTGTGTGTGTGTGTGTATACATGTATGTATATGAATGTGAGGGTGTATTTGTATGTATATATATGTATATACACATGCACACACACAGATATATATATATATATACACACATATATTTGTATCTAACTGTAGCCATCTCTAGGGAATGGGCAGGGGGGAAAGGAAGACAAAAGAAAAAAAATAAATTTATGTGATATTTGAAAGAAATAGCAAGCTGTGCATAGTAGATTTGCAGTTTCATGGACAATCATCTTTTTTATTTTGCTATGTTATAATGCTTTTTTTAATTCCATAAATTAAAAAAAGGGAAAAAAAGATCACCTGTGGAGAGTGAGATTGTGAGTTGATAAACAGAGCTATAGCTTCCCTTCCTAGCAGCAGTGAGGGCCCACATGAGGTTATGTAACATAAATTTGTAGTGGACCCAGTCAGAATGGTTGTCTGGTTTTCTCCACTTTTGTTCATGAGCATGTGTGTAGGATCAAAGGTGACAAATGGCAAGAGTGATCCAAGGTTGAGACTTGGCAATATGTTAAGGGGGGTTAGGGATTCAAGACAGGAGAACATTGTGAAGGCTCATCAAGGAGTCAAGGTTGGGAAAAGAGGAGAGAGTGGCTAGTGTAAAGGTGTCCTGGGAGAGAATTGAGAGGTTAAAGGATTAGTGGTCACAGCGCAGACAAAGAGTAGGGTTTTGTCAGGGAAGAGAGAGAGAAAGGTGAAAAGCCAATAGATTATGGTTTGATAAGGGCATTCTAGAGTTTACAAACATAGAATTCATGTGTGTAGGTGATGATAAAATCAAGGTTATGATCATCTTAGTGTGTAGCTGAGGTAGTGTGGAGTAGCTCATGGGAAGTGAGTAGGTTGGGGAACTTAGTACTTAGGGTATTTAAGGGAGAATCAATATGTATATTGAAGTCCCATACTATGATGGCAGGCATTGAGGAGGAGACAAAAATTGTGACCCAGGTATTGAACTCACTGAGCAAGGAAAAAGGCCTGTGGGGTCTGTAGACAAAAGCTATCTGGATTTTGAATGGGAGGTAGATATGAATACCTTGGACCTCAAAAGAAGAGGTGTTATTGAATGATGGAGGAGAAATGGGAAGAACCTGGAAATGGAAATGGGGAGCAAGAAATATTTCAACTCCCATGTCTTGACTAATGAGCCAAAGAAAATAAATGAAATTGCAACCAGTATTGGAAAGATTGACTAGTGAGGCTGTGTTATCAGGAGGAAGCCATGTTTCAGTAAGAGCTAGTAGATGAAAGGAATGGGAGAGGAAAAGATTTAAGATGAAGGAAAATTTGTTGCCTATGGAACAGACATTCCAAAGGATACAGTGAAAGGATAGGTGGAATTATGTTGAAACTTTGGGCCGCGTGGTTGGGCTGAAAGGGGTTGGAATGAGGAATCAGGTAGCAGGGGGTATGGAATCAGGTTTGGATTATAATCCATGGTCATTCAGAGTCAATGGAATGTGCAGGGTATGACCAGGTGACAGAATGTTCATCATTGAATGGAGAGTGCCACTTTTCTACCCTCAAAGGACAGTTACAACTGGAGATGGGAGGCCAGAAGTAAAAATGAGGCTTGCTCTTCTTTGTACCAGAGGTTTTCCATGACCTAATTGGGAGACTGGGCTGGCAGCAGGAGATAGAAATTGCCTTGTGCTGTCATAGACAGAAGTGCTTACTTTGGCTGATGAAGGATGCCTTTATTCAAGGGACATGCTTTGCCTAGCAGGAAATGGAAGGCACAAGGTGCTATTGTGATGGTCTGAAGTCTCATTGGAGGAAACCGTCTGTGAAGTGACAGCAGGAATTGGTAGACTTCCTGCATAGTGGTCTGAGGAAAGAACAGTGTAGTCTAAATTGAGTGGGCTGTTTTAACATTAAAAGAGTCTCCCCAACTTTAACTACAAAGCTTTAACAATGTTCTATTAAAAAAGGACATTTTAAGACAAAGAGTGTCTCTACTCTTTACTAAAAATATACCAGACATTCCTGAGAAAGCATGAAAAGTGAGCTTGCACCATGATTCTAAGGTAGTCATCATTGTCACTGGGGAAACCTTCCCTTACCCCAAGTTGAGCTACAACCTAAATCTTGGAGAGACTTTCTAGTAACCATTCTATTGAAGCATCAGAAACAAAGGTCCAATCTTAGAAATTCTGGTGACCTGTTTGCAGAAGCAGCCATGAACAGAGGGTTTCCTGCCAGGGTCAGATATTGGTGAGATGAGCTGTACATTTTCTTCTTGAGATTTTGACCACAGGGCATGGAGAGCAGTTTCCTAATCAATGTATTTGGACATGAAGATACAACGAGGGTGGGGGATACAAAGAATATTCAGGAATGACTGGACTCATTCATTTGGGAATTGTATAACTTTCCCACAGGTTCTACTGAAATAGCCAGAGGGAATGAGTCATGATATTCCAACTTTTATTTTTTATTCCATTAATAAAATGATCTCTAATCTGTGGAATGAGGGTGTAGTCCTTTCAGGTCACAAAAAGTTGGGAAAAAAGATTAGAATTTCAAATAGAATAGGGGAAAAGTGATTCAAATAAGTTATGATGTACATATCCATAACTTAGATTAGACAGAATCAGATCTAAAGCACTAAGAAGGGAAAGTCAGATGTGTTCTTGCATCCACAGAGGGAGTAAAAGGACCTAGGAGTAGTAACAGTATGAAATTAGAGCAAAATCTTATGATTTATACAGGGATTGCTTCTTTAGTGACTATTCCAGGGCTACTCCCATCCAAGACAACTTGGAGGCACATATACTTTGCCTGTCCTTTTTTTTTTTTTTTTTTTTGTGAGGCAATTGGGGTTAAGTGACTTGCCCAGAGTCACACAGTTAGGAAATATTATGTGTCTGAGGCAAGATTTGAACTCAGGTCCTCCTGACTCCAGGGCTGGTCCTCTATCTCATGTACCACCTAGCTGCCTCCCTATCCTTTCTTATATACCTTTCTGCCTCTAGTGTCAATGGAAAGTAGGTACTCCTGTGGAGAGGAATAAACTCTGTTCTATATATACATGTGCACATAAATAAAGTTCTTTTTCAACATTCTATAATGATAATATTTCCATGAGATGTAGCTTAGAATGATCCTGGAATCTGAAAAGCTATTTCCAAGAATCACAAGCTCTGTCAGATGCTACTAAGCTAGAAAAGTCTTGAACATGATCCTGTCATGAAAGGAACAGCTAAGGTTATGTTTTTGGCCACTGCAATCCATGCAAACCATTAAAAAAAAGTAACAATGGTATTTGTGGACTGCATCAGGCAAGGGTGTAAACATTACCTGTTAACATGATTCATAAGTTGCAGAGATTCACAGGTTAGGTGACTGTATGCTTCATAATTTGCACCTCCCAAAAAAGATTTTTAAACAGAAGATATATGATTGATATTCTGCATTATTTTAGCAGCTGTTGTTATTAAATGAAAGGTTAATTCATAAAGAAAACATTTGTCACCAAAGTAGATGCTTCCAGCTTAAAAGTTACAGTTTGAATGGAGTTATATTTTGAACATAATCATCCTTCTTTATTGACCTGTATGTGTATTGTGCAAAAGTGCTATGTGTTTCACATATAAAGATGGTCAGAAGGGTATATTGGTGAGTTGTTTGATACAGGATAGGAGAAAGATTAGTTCTGATCCAGTCATACTCTCTCACCCAATTTACTTGTGGCCAGAAATGTGTATTTTTGAGGTGGCTGACTAGGGATCAGTGTACAGAAATAGATACTTGAAAGAGAAGACACCTACGTGGCATCCATGTTTTATAACCTACGTTATTGGTCTCAAAAGTACTATGATTTGACCAATTGAGCTAACATAAATATAATAGTAGCATATGTAGTTTTAAATGTGAGAGATTATTAATGCAGTAAGTCAACTCATTGGGGGTATGTTTTCCTTGTAGGTTAAATTTTCTTGATCCTTCAGTGATCTTTCAAGAGATGTTTCAAGGATACCAAGCATAAATAAAATATTCTCTCAATACATCATTCAAAGACAAGGAAAAACTTTAATCTCTAAAACCATGTTAATTTTCTATGTGTACATCTCATCAAGCCCATACATATACATAAAAGGACTTTCACTATAAAGTGGTTGTACTTTTTAGAGGTGACACTGCTAATAACAAGCACCTAAATGATATTAATCACATTTAAAGAAAAGAAAGAGTTGGCTTTAGTAAAACATTAGCTAACTCCTGTAAATTGATTTTGGTCTTCCTGGTTAATTGATTTTAAAAATTATTTCCTTAAAGCTTTTATGGTAAGTCAAATGGAAGGAATAGGAAATGACAAATTTTCTAATTACTTGCTACAGATCCAATACAATCCTGTTTTGTCTAAAACAAGTACTGGTACAAAAGACTTTAGTGTTTTTTTTTAAGATAATTAATTATTCTAAAATTGTAGTGAAGATTATTTGGATCTTAGATTGACTACTGTTTAGCATTCATTAGACATTTCTGGAATTTTATTTTTCCATGATTTGTTAATAGTAGATGAATGAGTTATTCTGTAATAGAAGTATAATTAATAGATCATAATTCTTGCAATTTTTTTTTGGTTTTGGCTAGGCAATTGGGTTTAAGTGACTTGCCCAGGGTCACACAGCTAGTGTCAAGTGTCTGGTCTGAGACAGGATTTGAACTCAGGTCCTCCTGACTCCAGGGCCGGTGCTGTATCCTCTGCGCCACCTAGCTGCCTCTTTGCAATTTTTTAAAGCTTGTATTTAAATAAAATGTGCAAAAATTACAGTCAGTATACTTGGACCTCTGGTTTTGATATATGCCTTGGGAAAGACAAGGGTAGCTAGGTGGTACAGTGGATAGAGTGCCAATCCTAGAAGAACATGGAAAGACTTGCACAAAATAATAGAGAGTGAAATGAACAGAACCAAGAGACCATTGTATACAGTAATAGCAATATTGTTTTAAGAACAACTTTGAGCAAATAAGTCATTTTGACTATTATAAATACCCAAATTAACTATAAATTACATATCAAGAAAGATGCTATCTGTATCCAGAGAAAGAACTGATAAATAGAAGTATGTATAGAATAATTTTACTACATGTATGAATGTATGTGTGTATATATATACATATATACATACATACACACATACATATACATACACACACATATATACTTATTTGTGTCTAATGGTAGCCATCTCTAGGATGGGAGGAGAGAAAAAAAGGGAAAAAAAGAAAAAAGAAATTTACATGATAACTTTATTATATATTTAAAAGGAATAACAAGTTATACAGAATAGATTTGAAGTTTCATGTGCAATTATCTTTTTTATTACACTATGTTATGAAAAAAACAGGCTTAAAGTCAGAAAGACACAACTTCATGATTTCAAATTTGGCTTCAGACACTAGCTTTGTCATTTAACCTGTTTGCCTCAGTTTCCTCATCTGTAAAATGAGCTAGAAAAGGAAATGGAAAACCATTGTAGTGTCTCTGCGAAGAAATCTCTAAATGAGGTTGTGAAGAGCTAAACACAATTGAAAAGAACTGAACAACAAAATAACAACATTGGGGAAGAAAGAACAGATTTATTACTGCTAAGTCCTTTTGGTGTTCTGTATTCAAAATCTTAGACAGTTGCTCGGCATGGACAATTTCCCAAGACTCCACATGGGGAAAGCCACCTGGTAAACCCAGACTGCTACAACTCTATTCCTGCACCACAATGAGATCTCGGCAAATGCCAATGGGTTCATCACCTTTCCCTCTCTCCCTTTCTCCTTTCTGTTTCTTTCACAGGCTCTACCTCACTCTTTCCCCATTAATAGAAACTATACACTACTACCTGACTTGATCAGCCATCTAACACCAACAAGGTGTGGAGGGAGGCTGGTGTTCTCTTCAGAGCTATTGGCAATAGAACATCTTTTTACCCCCATTGATCAACTCCCCTTCTTTCCTTATGTATACTAACATACATACTGTTTCTGACTCCTAGGAAGTTTTCTCTTGTCTAGGATCTTCATTTACTTCAACTGATGATCATATTATAAAAACTCCAGGCTCTCCCTTTGCCATCTTGGATGCCCTCTCTAGACCCTTTCTAACTTATCAATGTTTTTAAAATGTGCCCTAAACTGAACACAATAGTTAAATATACTCCAATCTGATCAGAGCACAGTGGAACTCTCACTTCCTTATTTCTGATCACTATGCTTCTCTTAACGTAATCTCAGATTTCATTGGTTTTTCTTGGCTATCATGCCACAAGGAAATTCCTAGATCTTTACATCTTTATAGATTGTTTAGCCTCCCTTATCTTGTACTTATGAAGCTGCTTTTTTGGAACCAAGTATAGGAAATTAACATTTATCTATATTAAATTTAATCATATTAGATTTGGCTCAATTTCTTAGCTTGTTGAGTTAAAAAATTGTTTATATTCTGTCATCCAGTGTATTAGTTATCCCTTTCTGCTTTGTATCATCTACAGATATGGCAAGTTTGATATCTATACCTTTATTTGAGTCATACAAAAAAGTGTAAAACAATCCAGATACAAAGATCTTTAGGGGACTCCATTGGAGACCCTAAATTCACATCAAAACATTGATGACCACTATTTGTGTCCAGTTATTTAAATAATACTGAATCTACCTAGTTGCATCTAGATGGAGTAGTGAATAGAGCATTGGGCATGGAGTTATGAAGACCTGAGTTCAAATCCAATTTCAGACAATAGCTGTATGACCCTTGGAAGGTCACTTTACCTCTGTTAGCCTCAGTTTCCTCAACTGTAAAATGGGGATAATAATAGCACCTACCTCCCAGGGTTATTGTGAGGATCAAATGAGCAATGCTCAAAAGCACTTAGTACAGTGCCTGGCACATAAAAAGTGCTATATAAATGTTTGCTATTATTATTTACCTAATTGTTCTAGCCTTTATCTCTCTAAATTTTATAGAGAGGGACCTGGGCCTGTGATTTCATTGGTATATAGAATTCCTGGTAGGGAATTCCTCTAGCAATGCAGACTATTTCCTATTCTGGAGCATATTCCTGGGACAGCAGGAGTTAAACTATTTGCCAAGGGGCACATAGTCAGCATATGTAAGTTATGACAAACTCTCTATATCTTCTTTAAAAATAGCGTAGGAGAGAAAAATATGCAAAATTAGACTTAAGCAGCCTACTCTCTCTTGGTCATCAGTTATAAGCTTCCTATACATCTTAAGTAGTAGTCCTGTTCATTCTTTGATCCTCCTTTTCACAATATAACTTAAAAGCCTCTTTTTTTCTGTCCTTAAATTTTCTTATCAGCCTCAGCTCATTGGGAGCTTTAGTGTTCCTAACAATATTTTTACAGGCCTCTCTATTACACACTTTTGTATTCCTATTCCTTTATCTGCTCTTGCTTTCATCTGTGTACATGTTTTGTTTTGTTTTTTAAATCTAAATCATTTGGTGAGTTCTCTGGTCTTTATCCTTTGTTCAACTGAGAGAATACAAACAGGGAAGCCCTCCTATACAAATGTATCTGATTCCTTCTCTGACTCATCACTCTCCAAGGAAACCCTGTCCCTCCCCTCATGTAATGAAGTGTCAGCTTTTGTCAAAGGCAGCTCCCGGTAGCAAAACCACATTTATTAAAATAGTGGTTATGTCCTCCCCTCTTCTATCCTGCTTATTCTCAGGCCCTGCATATCTTATAAAAACAGTGTGGTAGTATTATTTATCTCAGTCTTGCAGTATTGCTTGAAAGTGCAAATGACCTTGTCTTCATCCGTTATGAATGTCTAATTCTTGTCCAGACATTACTGCCAACTGTGCAAATGACTATGTCCAACTGACTTCTGCTGTGAGGCTAATCCAGCATTATAATCAAAGTTTTCTGGTGGGTAAATTTTCCAAGTTACTTAAGGGGAAGGAAATAAACCTTGAATGTATCATAACCTGTCAGGTGGCTTATATACTTAATGAAATGAGGATGGTTAGGTTTGCTCTCTCCTAATTTTAAATATTGAATGGGTATAAATAGCTTAAAAATTTTAATGCCTGGAAGAACTGGCTAACATTAATATAATAAGAACTTTAAAAATGGACAGTTGAAATCATTGAACAAGCAGAATAGAAACAAATTTTGAAAATTTGTAAGACTGTAACTTACTGGGGGTGAGGCAGGAACAAATGATTAGACTTAATGACATCTGAGGTTCCTTCCAGCTCAAATCTATGGTCCTACAAACCTATGGATGGATTGAGGTCACTGAACCCTAAGGAAAAGAACAAAACTGGGCTAGTTGAGATGACTTTTTAGATTCTAAATTCGCTTAAAACCTAAAACTAAGGGAAAACAAAATTTTGATTATAGATATTACCTTTTAGCAAGGGTTCACTTTTACAGACAAGATTTTAGGAATGTAGTTTTAAATTATTAAAGTTTAAAACTGCACTAAGACTATTGATTTACCCTATATATATCTATCATTAAAGTACACTATCTAATCTGTTGAATTTTTGTTTTTCTGCAATTTTCTTTATGAAGCTTTAATACTTAAATATTAATAAATTCCCCAATAAATACCTAATATGATACCTCATTGTGGTATGGATATGACCCTGGGTCTCCAGAGGACATACTAGCTGATAGGGCTGGTTAAACTTAAAATACTTCAATTATGGTCCATTTATGCCTGTTAAGACTGGAAAAGCTTTTTACCAGTTTTGTTGATGGATCACAAATTTTGAGGCTAAAGCAATTTTTGAAGATTGTCTCTTAAGTTGGAGAGGTGCAGTAGTCAGTCAGGCTCACGAAGTCATATATATTTATTTATTTTATATTTTTGCATTTCCTAGTTGTCTTCCCCATTAAAATGTAAATTCCTTATGAATAGGGATTGTTTCTTTCTTTGTACCTGTATCCCCAATGTATAGCACAGTGTCTGGCAGGCTGTAAGTTACTTAATATATACTTAATTATTACCAATCTTATTTTGACATCAGAGAAAAATGCAAATGCATAGTAAATTAATGGTTAGATGAAGAAACATAAAACCATATTTTGAAAGATAATTTTTAGGCTTTCACTTATGAGCAAAACAAAATAAAGTTGATAAGAATGCTTCTAAATATAAATGGAACAAGTGGCCACCCATCTGTTATTATTTGAAGGATTCCTCCTACAATAAGCATCAACTTGATTTATAAGATTGGTTAGTTGTCACTTTGGAGGACACAGAGCCTGAACATTAAAAAGGGTGAGATCTAGAAGGTGCATTTCAATCAATCAATAAATATTTATTAAGCACCAACTGTGTGCCAGCCACTGTGTTAGAAGCAAAAGATAGCCCCTGACCTCAAGAAGCTTACACTCTAATTGAAATACAACACACCAACAAATTTATACAGAGAAAGCACTGTATAGATATAAAACTCTGTATAGAATAAATAGGAAGTAATTCAGAAAGGCACTAGAATGAAGAGTTTAATTTTAATTAAGAACTAACTTGATTTCATAATTTTATTGTTAATAAAATAATTAATGAATGCATTTATCTGGACAACTCAGGTCAAAAAGCATGCTTACATAGAAATCAAAGATTAAAGAAGCATTTTTTTTGGCTTTCAATTAGCAGGATAACTTTGATTTTGAATGTTTGAGTATATATTTTTCTATGTAAGAAATCAGATTCAATTATTTTCTGAGCTACTAATAAAAAACTAGGATCAATTTTGCCCAGTCATCTTATTAACTGAAATAAGGTAACCATGTTAATAATCAGCTATTGTAGTAGGAAAAAAATGGATTGATTCTCAATAGGCAATCTGAGTGTGCATATTGTAAATGTTAAAAATAATAAAATCAGGACTTAACATCAAATTGGTGTGTGAACTAGTTAAGTCTCAGACTATCTCCTGAGTAAATACCCTCCATAGTGAATAAATGCAATTTGGATCATTGGCTAGAGGTCTGTATTTTAGAAATATATGCTAGCAAAGCATTCTCAAGGAACCAAATAGTTGAACAACACCCATAGTTTTATTTTTTGCTGAAGCAAAGGTTATACTCTCAGATACAAAATCACTACCATTAGATGACAAGCATCCTCCCCCCCCAACACACACACTTAATGGTATTTTCTTTTTTCCAAGTATATGTAAAGATAGTTTTAAATATTCACTTTTATAAGATTTTGAATTCCAAATTTTTTACTCCCTTCCTCCCTCCCCAAGATGGTAAGCAATATGATATAGGATTGGCTATAGATATACAATTACATTGAACGTATTTCCACATTAGTCATGTTGTGAAAGAAGAACCAGAACAAAAGGAGAAATCCATAAGAAAGGCAAAAGAGAGAGAGAGAGAGAGAGAGAGAGAGAGAGAGAGAGAGAAAACAGTATGTTTCAATCTACATTCAGATTCCATAGTTCTTTCTCTGGATGTGGATAGCATTTTCCATCATGAGTCTTTCAGAATTGTCTTAGATCATTGTATTGCTGAGAAGAGCTAAGTCTATCAAAGTTGATCATCATAAAATATTGCTGTTACTGTTTACAATGTTCTCCTGGTTCTACTCACTTCACTCTACATCAGTTCACATAAGTCTTTCCAGGTTTTTTTGAAATCCACCTGCTCATTATTTCTTATTGCACAATAGTATTCCATTACATTCATATACCACAACTTGTTCAGCCATTCCCTCAATTTCCAAATCTTTGCTGCCACAAAAGAGCTGCTATAAATATTTTTGGCATGTAGGTCCTTTCCCCTTTTTTATGCTCTCTTTGGGATACAGAACTAGTAGTGGTCTTGTAGGATCAATGGGTATGCACAGTTTTATAGCCCTTCGGGCATAATTCCAAATTGCTCTCCAGAATGGTTGGATCAGGTCACAACTCTATCAACAATGCATTAGAGTTACAATTTTCCCACATCTTCTCCGACATTTGTCATTTTCCTTTTTTATCATATGATAGGTGTGATGTGGTACCTCAGAGTTGTTTTAATTTGCATTTCTCTAATCAATAGTGATTTAGAGTATTTTTCATATGACTATCAATAGCTTTAATTTTTTACTCTGAAAACTTCCTGTTCATATCCTTTGACCATTTATCAATTGAGGAATGGCTTATATCCTTATAAATTTGACTCAATTCTCTATATATTTAGAAATGAGGCTTTTATCAGAAGCACTGGCAGTAAAAATTATTTCCCAGTTTTCTGCTTTCCTTCTAATTTTGTATTGGCTTTGTTTGTGCAAAACCTTTTTAATTTAATGTAATCAGAATTATCCATTTTTCATTTCATAATGTTTTCTATCTCTTGTTTGGGATGACAGGCATTCTTTAAAAAATGGTTTTATAATTCTAAATGAAAAGCAAAATTTTATAGTGGTAAAAATGCCAAACTTTGAGTAAGGTTAGTGCTGTATTTGACTCTACATTGGATATGGTCTAGCTATGTGACCAATGAAAAAGTTACTTAAGCTTCTGAGCATCAGCTTCTTCATCTGCAAAATGCAAATGATAGCACCACAGAACAGATATAAAGATCAAATTATGGAATATATGTAGAATGTTATATAAATATTGGCTATTATTACTGTCATTGTTGTTGTTAAATTTCCTGTAGGTGAAGAATTACAATTAACAAATATATCTAGAGTATTTTTGTTTGTGTTAAATATTTTAAAAGCTACCCAGTAACATGACCTCTTCAAATTTTTTACTTTCTTCATATATAAAATGAGGGGATTAGACTAGAAGATCTTTAAGAGCCAGTGATGCTATGAATTACATCACTTAACCTTGTATTGTAGTTGTTTCTACTTATCTTCCCTTTATTTGATTGTAAGCTGTTTGAGAACAAGAGCTGTATTTTGACTGTCCTAGATCCTAGCGTAGCATTTCGCATATCGTAGGTACTTAATAAATGTTTATGGTTGTTGAATTGAATTTTATTTCAATTAAATCTGCTGCAATCACACTCATCTTGCTGCTATTTTACTGAGGAGAGATGTCTTTCAATCTTTTTATGTTGACTTGCTCAATGTCATCCTGATTTAGTAGTAGAACCAGGGTACCAGTTCTGTTCACAGCTTATATTTCTATCTAGCACAGAACATTCTTGCATATACTAAATTTGAGACTCGTAACAATCCCATAAGGTATATAATAATGATTATAAACCTAATGCCCTTGTCTTATTCCCCCCCCACCAGTTAGGCTCAGAGAGGTTGACTGACTGTGCCTTGGTCACACAGATATTCAGCAGCAGATCCAGGATTCTTCTGTCATATCTATTGAAGACCCAGAAAAGAAAGTTTTTGGCCCCTAACTCTTTGGTACCGTTAAATGGTCCAACATTAGAAACCGATATGATTTCATCAATAGGAATGACATTAAAGAAGAGGTATTATTATCTGCTTTACCACTGTACCTTAAGGACAATGGGACCTTTCAGACTTATGGCTGAAATCAGTAGAATGGGTGCTTTTTGAGAGCAGGGACTATCTTATTTTTCTATTTGCCTTACCAGCACTTAGTCAGTGCTTTGTACAGATGAAGTGCTTAATAAATCATTCATTCATTCATTCATCATTCATCCAAGTCCAATACGCTTTCTAATATGCTATTGTTGATTACTGTGATAAAAACACACAAGCTCTGACTTCCTGATACATTTTTCAGTCTACTACATTCCATGGTGTAGTGACAGCAACTGGCATCTTTCTGGAGTTTATATTCTTGGCATCTAAAGCAATACCAAGAAAAAACTCAGGAAAAACTGAAATCTCAATTCTGAGGAAGAGTCTTTGCAGAATAGGAGTTGGACATTCCTATACTTGAGCAATTGGAGAAATTAGACATGCATGTTGCAATATTTGTTCTATTATAAAATAACATGGCTATTAGAAGCAACACTTTCAAAAGATAATGTTTCTTATTTCCTAAAATATTTTAAATTTATCTCAGTATCATTGATCAAATGATTGAACAAATTACTGAAAGATATCCAATGTATATTCTAGTGATGATTATTTTGTTCAATTGGTATAATTTCTGTTGAGAGTTCTTTAGGAAAAAAAAAACAGGTAAAGAAATACATGTGCTGTTTCAGCAGAATATTATCCCCCAACATAGGATGATATTATAGTCAATTCAATTCAATGTGCATTTATCAAATGTGCTGGAGATAAAAAAGCAAAAGTAAAAGTCCCTGCATTCGAAGAGCTTTCATTCCAGTTGGATAGGTGAAAACAGATGCATAGAAAATGAAAGACAAAGTATATATGGAGAATTAAGTGGCACAGTTCATAGAGAACTGGACTTGGAGTCAGGAAGTGCTAGATGCACCATATGGTTCAAAATTATTGCAGATACTTGATCAGCTTTTTCCATTTCAGCTGGCTATTTCTGCCTTTTTAAAACAAAATATAATTGTCCTAATCGCTTGTCCTTGTAAACTCTTATATAACCTGTTAAGAAAACTATAAAGGTTACTTATTGGTTTGTCCAAGATTTAAGGGCTATAAATTCTATACTTTTTCCTGTTTTCACAGTCGTCCCCCAAAGAATATTATTCTTCATTCCTTTATATGCATGCTATTTTATGGTTCTGATTTGTTGTCTGCTTTCTTTTTAATGTTAATGCATCCTGATGGTCAGTGTCCATTTGCCTTCACCTATTAAGGCCTTCCGTACACCTGGACAAGGTTGTATCAAGGCTACAGATTATCCTTTCTCTTCCTTTCACAGGTCTTCAAGGAAGACCTAGATGTTCTTGTGCTTTAAGGGCATTCTTTCCTAACTTTGTATATAGAGGACCTCCTCTTAGCCTCCCTCTCATTAGAGACCTGCAGGAATCTTAAAAAAAAAACCCTTAAATTGTGTTCATTACTTAGGATGGTTATGCCATATTCTTGATATGGCAGTACATCTCCTTAAGACTTGCTGGTAAATGTTTAACAACAACAACAGATGTATGCACAACACATGTTTAAAGTTAAATCTGCATAATTAATATTTTTGTCATTACTTTCTTTAGTCTAGGGATTAAAACAATAAATCAGCCCTGGTTTGGCATTTAATGATTTCCAAGTTATAAATACTCATGATGAAAATTTGACCTGTTTTTCTGAGCCAATTTGAGCTTGCATACCCTTGAATCTCCTTCTGCCAAATAGTGTGCTACCCTTCTTCTACCCCCTAAACACAAACCTTAAGGTTCTATGCCCAACAACAGAATGGGTTCTGGGTTTAATCTTAATATTTAAGCCTCTGTAAGACCTAACCAAACTCAGTACCCTAATATGTGATGAAACTGGTTTGAATTGACTGAATGCTTTACCTCTTGCCCTTAAGAACATGAAATACCTTGCAGGTAGAAAAACTGACCCATATGTGGTACTCGTGAGAAGACACATGAGAACCCCATCATTCTGTCTATTCATTTCTTCTCATCCAAATTTCCATTTGACTAATGGTGTTGCTTTAAAAATTGTTTTTGGACTCTTATGAGATATGTTAAAGCCTTTCTTTAAGAGGCTCTAGACCCTGACAAAAGTCACTGTGGAATTGTACCCTGTACCCTACCCATTAGGTTCACATTAAAGTCCATCAAAGAAAGGCAGCTTTGGAATTTTGTTGGAAAGGACATTACTTCTGACAACTAACACAGCTGTTCAGTGTCAAAAATCTTCAAACACAAGTCCACATATCACACTGTAAAAGGACATCAGCTCCTACTGAGACTGAAGTGGTAACAAAAGATCAGCTTGACAGTGCAAGTAACCTCTCCTCTCCCTGAAGAGAGGGTATACTACAATGAAAGACCTACAACCTTAGGAACAAAAGGAATGTGCATTAAACTCTTGTGGCTATTCTTGACTTTTACCCCATTACTTTTGACTGAACTATCCTTCCTATGTTTCATAAAATCTTTTTTGAAATGAGACTCCCGGTTTTCAACAACCCTTTCTTGGTTTCTTGCATACCTTTACCCACTTTCAATCCCAAGCAGGTCAAGAGGGAAGTCAGAACACCACCACATATCACAACTAAAATTATATAGAATTGGCCTTTGGAAGAGATCTATTATATGGTGGCAGGGAGAGACTTGAGGAGACATTAGCTGGGAATTTAGAGTTTATTATTGGTTGGGATTTTTACCTAGCGTCACGTGCATTCTCCCCAACTGCCATACATTATCTGAATAGCCATCTGATAAAAAGCACCTGAAAGTACTAATACGAGTCCTTCTCTCACTACTCCTCCAATGGTTGCTCCTTCTCTTAGAGAAGAGATTGCCTTGAGCCCAAATGAGAAATGGGCCAGGCCATCTCACATAACCAGCCTCAGTGAATATTGCATTAAAAATATGTTCTTTGAAAAAGAATTGTTAAGAATATGTTCTGGTCTACATATGGGTCAGTGGTGATTGTATTACGCTTTGTTAATACCATTTCTTGCCATGATATTACTATTTCCTAGAGAAATGGAGATGGCTGCAGTTCCTAGTACTTTGAACTGAGATGATATTATTAACTCATTTCTGAATCTAAAAATAGGAAAGAAATTATTTCTAGGGAAATGTTCAGCCACTCAAATCCTCAATTGCATCACTTTTGGGCAATGTGACTTCTATTCCCCTACTATATACCCTATCCTATGAGGTTAGAAATGTTGACATGATACTCCAAAATTTTGTTACACAGTTAATCCCCAGGAAAGAAAGACTAGGAAGAAGGTGAACATTAATAAATGCTACATGAGGAACTATTCAATTTACCCCTCCATTGACACTGCAGCTTTTACTCCCTGACTAAATAAGATGTAAATGATTGTCTTTAAGATGTGGCCAATACGGGCAGTTTTAGACTGAAATGTATAAAAAGGCTTAGAAAGAGATCATCAGTTAAGACAATTAAAATAAATCACTGGCCTTATGATAGGAGCACAAGTAAATCAGCTCCTCTTGGGTTTAGGAGAGTACCACATCATTTCTGCATGAAGCAACCACATGAGGACTCTATTGTCCTTGTTAATGAGAGAAATTAACCAACGGACTAAGGCACTATTATTTGGTAGTGCGTGTGCTAAGGTATAGGATGTCTTGAATGAGTAGATGTTGATCACTCATAATGAAATCTCATCTAATTTATGGTAATAGAGGTTGGCCTAAATGTACTCAGGTTGAGAATGCAATCACTCATAATGTATCTTCCACATGTATAGCCCAATTCAGGGGACATGGGCTGCAACTTAAAGACTCTTGCCAGATCCCCGGAGAGAATGTATATTTGATATCTTATAGCTCAAACGTAGTTAATTCATTGTAAGTGATCCTGAATTAATGTTAGATATAATTCTGGCTTCAGCAGCAATGTGTTACTTTTTTTGGGGGGGGGTAGGAGACCTAGCTACAGAATATGATAAAATGTGTTGGACTAATCTAGGAATAAGAAATGCTTTAACTGGGTGAAATTTATTTTAGGACTGTGATAGTTGTACTTAGGAAATTGGTGTATGAAGTATAGACACCTATTTTGTAATATTAGTAGCCAAAGTTAATTATGCTATCTATTGGCCAGCTAACCAGCAAAATATCACTCTAAATTTTCACTTTCTTTTAATTGGACTAATTTAATCCCAAATCTGTTTGCTAATCTTAATAACCTTTTGGCTCAAGTCCAAAATATTAAAGAAATAAAGACTCAAATGTATGTTTTACAGAATATGTATGATGTGCAGCAGCAAGCTTTTGTTACTGATCACCACTCAATCACTTTCTATGCTTGCAATGACATAATCCATCATATATTTAAGACAGTGTATCAGACTATCATATCATATGATATACTGTTATGGTAGATGGAATGTTACTTCTCTTCACTTAATGTTTTGCTGCATTTGCTATATTGGAGCATGATACAGGAGTTTCCATATTTATAATGGACCAACCAGAGTAATGCATTTTGAAGAGCAATGGGAGCAGATGGATAAAAATATTAAAATTAATGAACACAAGTTATTCTTGGAAAAAATGGAGCAAATAACACAAAGGGGGAAACTTGTGGATGTATATTAAACAAAATCCTCTTTTGTAAGACTGAAAAAAATTAAATAATATTTTCTCTTGCTTAATAAAAAATCCCTAGCCTTACTTCCTTATTTGAACATGTCTTGACAAAGGTTAAAAAAAATTAACTTAACAAAGAGTATTTCTTATCTAAATAAAATCATTGCCTTTCTCCACCCATTAATCAGTGTATTTACCCACCTAAAGGTAAAGTCCTTTCTCCATTCCATGATGGGATTAGACTAGGGTGCTCCATCTGCCATTGCAAGTACCCTATTCCATTCCAAGGGAGGCACTCAAACTGCCTCCCAGTTAATTTAGTTTATTTATATAGTTCTATGGGAGGGACTCCATTGATTTCTCTAGAAGAGTGGTCTAAGAGGAATGGGATAGACAGATGGTTGCTCAACTATTTTTAATGATAACATAGAACTGTATTGTTACATATCTTGATACCTATAAATGTAACCTAAAATTATCTATGAACATTGACATATTGGATGTAATGGAGAAACGGACATCTTGGACATTTCTTGGACATTGGACATTTCTCTAACTCAGAAACACCTTGGGATTAATCTTAAATAAAACAGTTCATGGAAGATTGTGTTTAAATGCAGAGCACAATATTAATATTTTTCTTCAACAAATTTATAACTGAAATTGTTGTGGTCCTAGTAGAACCTACTTCTACTGAAAACTTTTTTCTTAACTTCTCCTTATTTTGATATCATACTTAATTTCTTAAAATGTTTCACCCATAATGTATTTTCTTATTTTTTTAAAATTACATTCTTCAGCAACTTTAGTACTTTTAAAATCTGTAAACTTAGTTCTAACAAGCTGAGATGCCTACACACACACACACACACACAATGCATATGTACATATGTATACATAATATATATTCAATTTACCTACTATTGTCTTATTTCAACTATTGATAGCTTTCCTCACTATTTCTGTTACACCTTTACCACCACACTCATTTTCATGAAGTACACTCTCAAACATCTCTCTCTCTCAATTCATTCTACATCTCCAGAATCACATCTTTGATTTCCATGACTTCTTCCATAATAGCATACTTTGTTCTTTTTTCTGTCCATGGTCCACAAACTTTTACTTCTTACTTTACTTCTTTATAATCAACTTTCTCCTAAACAACTTTGAAAGAAGACGACACTCCCGCTTCCTGTCTCTGAACATTTTTTTTCATTTTCCCTCTATTATGTAAAATAACAACGTTTGATAAAATTTAGCTTTAAATCCTGAAATATATCAGCTTTGAGGTCTTTCCCCAATTTCTTTGCCACATTTATCCTTTTGCCTTCTTCCATTCTTCATCCTCTTTATTAAATTCAACTGACACCAATTAAGCCCTTACTATGTGTAAGGTACTGTGACCAAGAAAAAGGTCACAATCTCACAAGAAAAAAAACACTCTCCAACTTCTACAGTTTTAGCTCTAGTAATAACCAGATAATCTGAACTGATGAAAGTGTGAAAATTTACAGGCTCTTCCCTTTTAGAAAGATAGATTAAGGTAGAAGATGGAGGGAGAGGATAAGGGAGGGACTCTGAGGGAAAGTTAGATTAATGATTAAGAGGTAAGGTAGCAGCTAGAAGTAAATTAGATGAATGAGGTAGAACAGGGTAAATAGGTCTAGAAGGATAGTGAGGAAAAATAGAATGGAATGAAATACACTACAAGTAATTATAACTTTGAATGTGAATGGGATAAATTTACCCATTAAATGGAAACATAACAGAATGAAATAAAAATCTGAATCCAACAATATGTTGCTTTCAAGAAACAGTAAAAAATAGGGGCAGCTAGGTGGCGTAGTGGATAGAGTACCAGTTCTGAAGTCAGGATGGACCTGAGTTCAAATCCAGCCTCAGACCAAACACTTGACACTTATTAGCTGTGTGACTCTGGGCAAGTCACTTAACCCCAATTACCTAAAAATTAAAAAAAAAAAATTTTAAAAAAAGACACAGTAAAAATGATAGCTACATACAGAGTTAAAATAAAAGGCTGGATTAGAATTTATTATGTAAAACAAGGCAGGGGTATCAATCATGATCTCAGATAAAGTTAAAGCTAAAATAGATTTAATTAAAAGAGAACAATTGAGAAACTACACTGTGTGTCACCAATATTATTCAATATTGTTTCAGACAATTTGAAATAATTAGACTGTATAAAATATATGAAAGTATACCTGCTAAAACAGATGTAGAAACTTCATGAACATAAATATAAAACACTCTTTATAAAAATAAAATCAGATTTTAAATAATTGGAGAAATATTCATTGTTCATGGTTAGGCAAAGCCAATATAATTAAAATGACAATTTTACCTGACTAATCTATTGATTCAATGTCATCCCAATTAGATTACTAAAAAGAATTACAAGTTAGAAAAATAATAGCAAAATTCATTTGGAAGAACAAAAGATCCTAAATTTCAAAGAAACTAAGGGGAAAAAATGTAAAGGAAGGAGATTTAGTAGTACCAGAGTTTAGACTATATTATAAGTTCTTATATTTTTCTTTAATAAAACCAGTGTACCAAGATTAGAAGGAAAGCAGAAGATTGGGGGAAAACTTCCACAGACAATCTCTCAGATAAAGGTCTTATTTCTCAAATATGTAAAGAACTGTATCAAATTCATAAGATTATGAATCATATCCCGAATGATATATGGTCATGGGATGTGAACAGGCAATTTTTTAATAAAGAAATCAAAACTACACATAATCATATAAAAAAGTACTCTAAAACACTATTGGTTAGAGAGATGCAAATTAAAACAACTTTGAGATATCATCTTACACATATCAGATTGGCTAAAATGATAGGTGCTTTTTAATTGGGGAATGGCTAAATAAGCTGAGGTATATGATTGTGATGGAATATTGCTGTGGTATAAGAAATGGTGAGCTGGTTGATTTAGTAAAACATAAAAGGACTTGGACCTATGAAGGAAGATGCTATCAGCCTCCAGAGAAAGTACTGACATATAGAAATATGCATAGTACTGTCTTATGTATGTGTGTATATGTACACATACATGTATATGTATGTATGTGTATATATGTATATATTCATGTTTATTTATAACTTCCTCTAAAAGGAAGAGAGAAAAAAATAAAAAGTGCACAGCAGAGAACAAAAGAAAATGTAGAAGGAATCACAGAGAAGCTGGGTAGCTTTGAAAAAAAAGGTGTAGTATTTATTGCATATGTTTTCTTTAAAGCATAATTTGTTTTATACTGAATCTTCTCTTATGTTTTATTGTGCATGTGGAAATGTTCTTTTTTCCTTCTCTTCTTGTTTTGTATTTAAGTTTAAAATGAATAAAAAAAACTTTTAAAAGAGAATTTTTAAAAAAGAAGCAAAGATGTCTTTATTTCCTTCTGTTTAGAGAAATGGCCATTTGTTGCATTAGCTAATAATGGATGAATCAATCAATACAGTTCCTTCCCTGAATGGACTTACATTTTATTTAGAGAAAACATATTTTCAGAAGAATATAAAAGATAAATATAGGATAATATTTTGGGAAAATACATGAGCAGATAGAAGGAAACCAGGAATTCTAGAAGGTGAAGGTGAGAAGGGATTGCATTTGCAGGGAAGGGGATGATCTAAGTAAAGATGTAGAAACAGGAGAGGTAGTGTTATATGTGAGAAACAACAAGGCCAGATTGGTTAGATCTTAGAAGTACTGTCTGATAAGGCTGGGGCGGTTGATTGGGCCCAGGTTGTGAAAGGTTTTAACTGTCAAAAAGAGGAGTTGGTATTTGACTCTATAAGTATTAGGGAACAACTGGAGCTTAAGTAAGAGAGTGATATGATCAGATTGGTGCTTTAGGAAAGTCACTTTGGCAGCTGTGTGGAAGATGGATTGGAAAAGGAAGAGACTTGAATTAGAGAGGCTATTGTATTAGTCCACATGAGAGGTAACAAATGTTTCACCTAGTCTAATGGCCCCATGAGTAGATGGAAAGGGGAAAGATTCAAGAGATATTATGGAAGTAGTATCAATTAGACTTGGCTACTGATTGTATATATGGAGCTAAAGGAATGTAATAAGTCAAGAATGACTCTGAGGTTCAAAACCTAGTTGGCTGCAAGAATAGGGGTACCTTGTTTGTTTTGGAGGGAAGATAATGAATCTTGAGGTGCCTGTAGAACATCTATTTCATAATACCCAATACATTACTTTTGACACAGATCAGAAGCTAAGATAGAAGACTCGGGCTTTAGATAGCTAGCTAGCTAGATAGATAGATAGAAAGATAGATAGATAGATCAGCATAGAGATTATCAGGAAATCTGTGTGATCTAATGAAGATGACAAGAGAGGCTTTGTGCTGTTCTCTGCCTTTCAAAGGAGATTTTTAAAGAAAGAGATTTAGGGCTCTAAATATTTTATAAGAAATATGCACTTATTAAAGATTAAATGTACTAAGTTCCACAGAGGAAAGAAGACAGGGCCCTTGCTGCTGAGTAGTTAATAATCTAATTGAGGAGACATAACTTATTTTCATGAAATAATTAGACCTTCTTAAAATACTAATTACATTTATACTTATCTCATACTTAAATGTGTATGTGTTGTTTTCCCCCAGTAGCATGTAAGCCATTCCCACTAATTATTGTCTTATATCTCTTCTGCTCTTTGTAGTTAAACTTCTTGAGAAGGCCATCTACAATAGGTGTTTTCACTGTCTCTCTTCTCCCTTTCTTCTTAATCCCTTACAACCTGGCTTCTACCAAAACTGCTTTTTTTCAAAAGTTATTATTGATGTCTTATTTTTTTTATTTTTTATTATTTTGTTGAGGCAATTGGGTTTAAGTGACTTGCCCAGAGTCACACAGCTAGTGAGTATTATGTGTCTGAGGCTGGATTTGAATTCATGTCCTCTCGACTTCAGGGCCAGTGGTCTATCCACTGCACCATCTAGCTGCCCCTTATTGATGTCTTGCTTGTCAAATCCAATGGTCTCTTCTCAATCCTCATTTTTCTTGACTTCATAGCAGCCTTTGACAGTGCTGACCATTCTCTTCTCCTTGATACTCTCTTCTCTCTAGGTTTTTGGGACACTAGTTTCTTCTGGTCCTCCTCCTCCACATCAGATTCCTCCCTCTCTATCTTCTTTGCTGAAGACACCCTCAACTGTAGGAATCCCTCAGCATGCTGTTTTGTACCCTCTTCTCTTCTTCCTATGTACTACTTCACTTGATGATCTCTTCAGATCCCATCAATTTAATTGCTATCTTTGTGCTGACAATTCTAAAAACTACCTTTCCTGCTTTATTCTCTTTACCTACCTCCAGTCTCACATCTCCAACTGCCTTTCAACATCTTGAACTGAATGTCCAGTAGATACCCTAAACTCAATATAATCAAAACTGAAATAATTATCTTTCCTCTAAACCATCACCTCTTCTAGCTTCTCTAATACTGTCAAGGGTACCACCATGCTCTCAGTCCTTCATGCTCACAACCTAAGTGTCATCCTTAACTCCTCAATACCTCTTACTCTGCCTCCCCACATCCAATCCGTTTCCAAGACCTATTGATTTCACCTTTGTTGCATCTCTTTAGTATGCCTCCTTCTCTTCTCTGATAATGCCACCACTCTAGTGCAAGTTCAAATCAGCTCACAGTTGGCCTATTGCAATAGACTACTGTTGGTTCTGTCTGCCTCAAGTCTCTCCCTACTCCAATCTATTCTCCATTCTGTCAACAAAGAGATTTTCCAAAAAGCACAGGTCCAACCATGTCACTCTCCTTTTCAATAAAATCCAGTGGCTCCATTTCATCTCCAGGATCAAATCCTCTGTTTGGCATTCAAAATCCTTCATAAGGTAGCACCCTTTCTAGTTTTCTTTCACCTTATTTCCCACCACATACTTTTCCATCCAGTGACATGAGTCTCCTTGACATTCCACAACCAAGATGCTTAATCTCTCAGCTTTGGACATTATCTGTAACTATCTCCCATGCCTGGAAAACCCTCTCTTCTCATCTTCACCTTCTGCCTTCCCTGGTTTCCTTGAAATACCAAGTAAGGTTCCGTCTTCTACAAGAAGTTTTTTCCAACCTCTCTTAATTCCAATACTTTCCCTCTTTTAACTATTTTCTTTTTATCCTGTATATAGCTGGTTTGTATATATTTGTTTGCTTGTCATCTCTCCCATTAGACTGTGAACTCCTCACAGGCGGGGAGTATTTTTTCTTTTTACTTTCCTTTGTATCCCCAGTGCTTTTCACAGTTCTTGGTATTTAATAAATGCTTATTTAAGTCTGACAAAATGTGTGATTGAGGCAGAAACCAATTTAGTTTTTTCTTTCTACCCTCAGTGTTTGGCATATGACATATAGTAGGCACTTAAATGTTTGTCAAATGAATTGTTGGAACTCTATGACTCAACCATTATGTTTGCTAACTATTAGTATCCTCCTAAATCATTGCATATTAATTATGTATTTACTTATCTTTGAACATGTTGTATTGCCCTAATTGTAGAAAATAAATTCCTTGAGGGAAAAGATCATCTCACATTTGTATTTATATTCCTGGCATGTTTAATAGATTCTTGATTGTTTGGTTTCCATATTTCAAAAGGTATGGCACATTGAAATAAAAAATGAAAAAGAAATAAAAAGTTAACCATTGGAGAGCATTGGATAAGCAGTCCAGTGCCCTTGATACAAATCCTAGCTCTGCTTTTTATTACATGTATGACCTTAGACAAGTCTTTTCAATTCTATGAGCTCTATTTTCCTTATCTATAAAATAAATGGTTGTACAGCATTAGATATCTAAGGCCCTATTCTAACTCAAAATCTTATGAATCATGTTTAAATTAATAATTGCTAATAGATTAGATTCAAGCACTGAGTTAAAAAGACTTCACTGAAGATGAGAATCCAAACTAAAATTCATTGTTCAGAAAAAAAGAAACTTAAAAGTTTAATTGATTTCTCTTGTTTGTGTGGTAAGTTTCATTAATAATTGAAGATCTCCAGTTTGGGGAGAAGTTAAAAGTATATTAAGGACCAGGCTTATAGCATTAACAAAACTTTATTATTTCTTAAATGCTTTAGAAAAAACAATACACAGGTATTTAAATTGATCCTTTGTGGTTCTGAATAAGATGCAAAATTTTAAGCATTTTATAATTAAAAATACTAAACTAGTAGTATGTTCACTTCTTTATAGCCATGGTATTTGGGAAAGATTTCTAAATATTTATCAATATTTAATATTCAAAGCCAGAGGAAATTTTATTCCTGTTTGCAGAGAAGTATGCATGTCAACTGTGTTTCTATATTAGATATATAATTTGTTCATCAAATTTTAGAATACTTGGTATGAAGGAAATGGATTTAGCATTAAGGAAAGTAATATTGCTCTATCATCAACAACTTTTGGAATTCATTTCCTCAAGAAATACTATAAATTATGAAAATAGATTTTAAAAAGTAAATTTGTGTATGATGAAAAATTGGGGGTTGTAAAACTTAAGATTATTTTCAAGTACATCTTAAATTATTTGATCATGATGTCATAGAAGACAACCACATTTTCCCATGTGAGAGATTAATAAATATAGAACACTGGACCAAAAAAAGCACAGACCTGAAGCAGTATGGAATTTATTATTTTTCTGTTAAATGGGGTAATTCCTATTTTCAATACTTAGAAGACCTCAGAATGCCCCTCAAAATTCCTTCTGAATTTGTTGGCTATGCTATACATCATTGGTCATGATCTGCTTTTCTTTGTACAAGAATCATATTTTCACAGTGGTTTCAAATATTTCCATTATAATACTCAGAAATATTTTTAATATTTATGGAATTTTGCTGCAGTCCATTGTAAATTCAGAGCACATGTTCTTCAGTGACAAGAACCAGAAGAATCCTATACATTTTATGAACTGTTAATGAGTCAGTAAACTGATTTTTTTGTAGCCAAAACTTTGTTACTACTGGCATTAACTGACATTCCAATTTGGATTTCTGCTTGAAATTGAAACTATTCTAATATAATAATTCAGTTCTTGCCCTACTTTCTCTCCAAATAGAATTTCAGTTTTCATTTTTGGAACATAATTTAAAGGAAGAAAAAAGAGGCATTGCTGTATCATTGTTCCTTTGTTCTCATGTAAAGCTCATGCATTTTTCTGCTGGAGTTTGTGCTCATTTTTGGAAACTTGGAAGGAATCAGAATAGCATCTTTAGTGTAAATTGTCAAAACATTGAATAGAAATTTAAATAGTGTCTTCTGAGCTTAAGATGACCTGTATGTTTTTTTTAAAAATCATGGCATTCCATGGTTTTAAATATTGTTGTGGATCAAAAACATAGAGGCATCATGACATAATAGATAAAGAGATGGTCTTAAAGCCACAGAGACTTGGACTCAAGTCCTTCCTCTGAGACAGTGGCTGTGTGATACTAGGCAAGCCATTTAATTTCTATAACACTTCTAGCATGCTCTTGGCAACTCTTCTGAGATGCCAAATTTCAGAGAAGGTACCAAACAGTAGAAGAAATTCTTCTCTTGGAACTTTGTACACCAGTGAAATCACACATCCAGTCCTCATTCATATTAAAAGCATGGAATATAATATGTATTTCATCTGTGGCTTGTGAAGATTCTCTATCTATATCTATCTATCTATCTATCTCATGAAATAAGTTTATATATACATACACATATACATATAGTTATTCAAATTATACATATATATAATTTGAATGATTAACATTATGTACACACATGTATTACTTGAATTATTTGAAAGTATTATTATTTAAAGCATTTTACAAAGGTTTTTTTTTATATACAATTGACCAATAATGTCAACAGGTCAAATTGAGAGACAGACCTGAGGAGGCAGAGCATTTTAGGCATGATTGTCATTGAGTACAAAAGCTTGGAGATGGGAAATGGAATGTTGTGTTTTAAGAACTGCAAGTAGGATAGTTTAGCTAAATTGAAGGGACTTTGGAGAAGGAGAATAAAAGAATTAAAAGGAAGAAAGGGATTAAGTTGTAAAGAGCTTTAAATGCAAACAGAACAGTTGATTCTGGAGGCAATAGGGAGGTGCTAGAGCTCTTAGAGTGAGGCTTTGATATGGTCAGGCCTCACCTTTAAAAAATCACATTGGAAGCTAAGTGGAGAATGGATTGGAGTTGACAGAGACTTGAAGCAGGGAGAATATTTAGAAGGTTAAGAATATTCTAGTTGAGAGATGATAAAAGCCTGAATTAGAATGATAACTATAAATAGAGAAAAGTGAATTATGAGAGCATAAGAGAAATAATGTGAAGGTAGAAATGGGAAGATTTGGCAATGAATATTTAATATATATGTGCCTAATAGCATAACATCTAAATACTTAGAGGAAAAGTTATTCAGATTAGAAATAACAAAAGTATAAGAGTGAGGAACTTTGATATACTCCTTTTGGATCTAGGCAAATCCAAGCAAAAGATTGACAAGAAATAGAGACCTGAATAGAATATTATAAAATTTAGATATGATAGACCCCAGTGATTACAAAATAGGAATATAAAAGATATTTTATGGCCTTTAGCTTTACATGGCATCTTTACAAAAATTGTCCATGTATTGGGGCATAAGGTTTGCACCAAAAATATGGAAAAGTAGAAATACTAAACAAAAATTTACTGATCTTAATGATATAAATTTATATTGAATGAAGAGACCTTAAAGAAAGAATTTAAAAATAACAAGAGACTAAATAACCTAATTCTAAAAATTGGTGGGTCAAATAATAAATTATAGAAACAATAGAAAATATCATCAAAGAAATGACAATGGTACGACAATACATCAAACATGAGATGCAGCTAATACAATTCTGAGGAGAAAATTTATATCTTTAGAGGCTTTCATCAACAAAAGAGAGAAATAACAAATCAATAAATTGTATGTGCAGTTAAAAAATTGAACACTAAAAAACCCCCAAGTAAGTAACAAAGTAGAAATTTTGAAAATTAGGGAAGAGATTGAAAAAATTAAAAACAAAAAATTGGTTTTGAAAAAACTAATAAAATAAACAGAATGTGAGTTTCTCTAATTACTGAGAGAAGAGATGCCATTTCTCCGACAAAACTTTACAAGAAGACAAAGTAGGAATGCCCATTATATACTAAAAATGTTACAAAACAAACAAATCATAGAAATATTAACTCTGTTTCTTCTAGGTAGAAAATATTGGAATTAAGATTAAATAAAAAGCATGGAAATGTGGATTCTCTTCTTGGTTTTGCCATCAACTCCACAATGTGACACTGGCAAAGTCATTTAATTTCTTTATACCTGTTGTCCCTAAGTGTGAAAGTCTGAGTAGATAATTTCTAAATCCAAAATCCTTTTTCAGTTCTAAAATACAAATTTCTGTATATTACACAAAAAATATTGTTTTAAAGTTTTTCAATTAAATTGTACTACTGAACAAAAACTGTGAGTTTTATCTGGTATGATGTGAATATTTCCCTCCTCCTCACTACCCACTCAGGTCATAGAAAGTAGAATCAATCATGAATTTGAGTAGAGAAGGAAAGCATTTACATAGTGAGTGAAAGTTTGTGTGTGTCTCCTTAACTTAGTCTTATAGATTGCCCCTTTTTCTTGAGTGTGTGCTTTTGACTATATTCCAAGATACTCCAAGATAAATAAAAATGAGTTTAGTTCCAACAAACATTTAAGTGTCTCTTACACAATGCAGCTCACTCTAGATGTGCTGGGTGCAAAGGGGATACCAAAATTAAATCCCTACCCTTGCGGAAGAAGTCTTTTAGAGGAATAAAACCCAGACATGAAGATCTATAATACAAAATGAAATATCATAAGTGCATAAGGCGTATAGGAAGTGCTACTCAATGTTGGAGAGGCTCATTACTGTGGATATTCCAAGTACACTGAATTTCTACAACCTTGTGAACAAACATACAAAGGTAAGAGTGTAGAATACATATGGAAATAATAGTCAAATGTGACTGAATCAGAGGGTGGTCTCAAATATAATTTTATATGATTTATATTGATATTAATGATGAAAATAAATTATGTGACAAAACTCATAGAAGTGATATAGTAAATTTCAACTACCACTTTATATTCTGTGATTTATCTTGTGTTTGGTTTGCTGTTTATTCTTTGTGTACAATCATGTAGTTGCCTCTATTAAGTTTCATGGGCCCTCTTATTTGATTTGTCAAAGAAAATTATCTTCCTTTCATCCAATTTAATCAAGACCAATCTGCAATAACCATATCATCACTTCTATTACCAAAGCAATTTATACAAATTCAGTATAAAAGTCAGTTCAAGAAATATTCTTGCAATTATCTATTTCTACATATGTATAGGCATATAGAATTTGGAGCTGGAAAGAAGTTTAAAGATCAATTAGTCTCCATAACTTTCATTTTATAAGTAAGAAAACTGAAGCCCAGCAAGGTTAAATGACTTAACTGAAGGAGTAGCAGGATTAATATTGAATCTAATTCTTCTAACACTGTTCATTCCACTATGCCACATAATTTATGTGGATTAAAAAAAAGAATTGGTAGCTTCTCTACAAATTATGTAGTTTTTGAGAATTACTTAAGACACTAAGAGGTAAGTGACTTTTCAAGGGTCACACATCCAAGAGGTGCCAGAGTCAGGACTTGAACCTAAATTTTCTCAACTCAGAGACAGGCTTTCTATCCCACCAGGCTGCCTTTCAGCATGGTCCCCTCTAGTCCATAAAAACTATACAGTGTATGTTTGCTGTTATCTTTAATGTCCTAAATAGATTTGTGGCTCTTTGGGGGAAAATTAATAATATCCTTACTGATTTTTTTCTGCCCAAATTTATTGGAAGTCTCTTCTTCTCTTACTCCTCCTTTTCTTTTTTCTTCCTTTCTCCCCCCTTCCTCCCCTCTTTTCCTCCCTCCTTCTTTTCTTCTCTCCCTCTGTCTACATAGGGAATCACAGCCTTACCTGTGGGTGCTCTGCCCAAAGGAGTATATATTTTGATCACTGAAACCTTGCAAGATATCTTGGAGTTTATGGGCTAGATTTCTTTTCTTTTTTTTTTTAATTTTTGGTGAGGCAATTGGGGTTAAGTGACTTGCCCAGGATCACATAACTAAGTAAGTGTCAAGTGTCTGAAGCCAGATTTGAACTCAGGTCCTCCTGACTCCAGGGCTGGTGCTCTATCCTCCTGGGCATCCCTGCCTCACTTAAATCCAATTCACTTGAAAGTCATGACACCACCTTAACAATGTCATGGTTCTCTTTGAGAACAAGGACAAACAACAATTAAAGGAATACTTTCCATAGAAACAGAGACAAAATGCCTCTAGGTAATGGTTTCTCAAATCATAAAGAACTAGAAGTTTAGCTGCTATTCCTAGAGAATTCCTATGAAACTAGAGAATTTGCTCTACAGGAAAGAGAACATATTAGAATACAAAAAATGAACTACTGACCCATATATCTCATTTCTCATCTCTACAAAAATCTTGACAAAAATAATGTACTTATCAAAGGCACCTTTAATGCAGGTATGGGAAGGGAATATATAAGCTTTCGCAAAGAATGTTCTATAGCAGACATCTCTGCAATTATACAGCTGCATGAAAGCTATAAAGAATTTTTAAAAATACCACTATGAATACAGTTCTCAAGAGTTACAAGTGTTGAAGAGGGGACAGAGCCAAAATGGCAGCGTAAAAGCAATGACTTGCTTGAGCTCTCCCCCAAACCCCTCCAAATACCTATACAAAATGGCTCTGAACAAATTCTAAAGCAGCAGAACCCACAAAAAGACAGAGTGAAACAAATTTCCAGCCCAAGATAACCTGGATGGTTGATCAGGAAGGTATATCGCGCTGGGCGGGGAGAGGAGCACAGTTTGGCATGGGCATGAAGGCCTCAGCGAACCTGGAGCAGGCCTCAGAGGGCTGAATTGCAGGCAGCTGTGGTGGTTTCCAGACTTCTCAACCAATAAACGCCAAATACAACTTAGTCTGTTTCTGCTTGGCCCCTGGGTGGTGGCTGCCTCTTGAGCTTCTGGCTCAAGATTCTGAGGGGGAATCAAGTGGCTGATCAGAGGGGGACTGCATGGATCTCTCTGCTAGTGCAGGATTCTCTTGCTTTGCCCATGCTTGGATCTGGGTCACAGTTCTGGGTGGTGGAGGAGCGCTGGGGTGGCGGAGCTTGTAGTGGCTTTGGAGAGGAAATACTCCTCACATTTCCAAGGCAGAAAAGAGTGTTTGTGGTCACTCATAGAGCAGAGCACAGGCCAGGAAGGGAGTAAACACCTTACCCTTGATCTTAGCACCTTGGAAGAATTGAAAATTTACAAGTCTCTAGAAGTATCTCTGAAAACAGCTGCACAAAACCCCTGAAGCTTGGGACAGTATATTCTCCACACTGGAAACAGACTCCTATCTTAACAAAGACTTTATAACTCAAGTAATTGGCCGGGATCATGAGCAAGCAGTGCAAAAAGAGTCAGACTATATTATCTTACTTTGGTGACAAAGAAGATCAAAACATACAACCAGAAGAAGACAATGAAGCCAAAGCTCCTACATCCAAAGCCTCCAAGAAAAATATGAATTGGTCCCAGGCCATGGAAAAGCTCAAAAAGGATTTTGAGAAGCAAGTAAGAGAAGTGGAGGAAAAACTGAGAGTGATGCTAAAAGAGACCCAAAAAAATACTGAAGAAAATAACACCTTAAAAAATAGCCTAACCCAAATGGCAAAAGAGGTCCAAAAAGCCAATGAAGAGAAGAATGCCCTAAAAAGCAAAATTGGCCAAATGCAAAAGGAAGTCCAAAAGCTTACTGAAGAAAATACTTCCTTAAAAATTAGAATGGAGAAATTGGAAGCTAGTGACAATTTGAGAAATCAAGGCACTGTAACACTAATACAAAAGAATGAAAAATAGAAGAGAATGTGAAATATCTCATTGGAAAAACAACTGACCTCAAAAATAGATCCAGGAGAGAGAACTTAAAAATTACTGGACTATCTGAAAGCCATGATCAAAAAAAGAGCCTAGACATCATCTTTTAAGAAATTATCAAGGAAAACTGCCCTGATATTTTAGAACCAGAAGGCAAAATAGAAATTGAAAGAATCTACCGATCACCTCCTGAAAGAGATCCCCAAAGGAAATCTCTTAGGAATATTGTAGCCAATATAACACAAGGATAACACAAGATTTAGCAGCTTCTACATTAAGGGTCCAGAGGGCATGGAGTACAGTATTCTAGAGGGCAAAGGAGATAGGACTACAACCAAGAATCACCTACCCAGTAAAACTGAGTATAATCCTTCAGGGTAAAAAATGATTATTCAATGAAATAAGGGACTTTCAAGCATTCCTAAGGAAAAGACCAGAGTTGAATAGAAAATTTGACTTTCAAATACAAGACTCAAGTGAAACATGGAAAAGGTAAATAGGAAAGAGAAATCATAAGAGACTTATTAAGGTTGAACTGTTTACATTCCTGCAGGGAAAGATGATATTTGTAACTCATGAGTGCTTTGTCAGTATTAGGGTAGTGGGAGGGAAAAAAATTATATGTATGTGTAGATAGATAGATAGAGGGCACAGAGAGTGTTGAAGATGAAGGGGTGATATCTGGAAAATAAAATTAAGGGGTGAGAGAGGATTATACTAGGAGAAGGAGAAAGGGAGAAGAAGAATGGGGTAAATTATTTCACATGAAACAGACAAGAAAAGGCTTTTACAGTGGAGGGGAAATGGGGGAAGGTGAGAGGGAATGAGTGAATCCTATTCTCATAGGATTTGGCTTAAGGAGGGAATAACATTCACAATGGGGTATGGAAATCTATCTTACCCTACAGGAGAATAAGGGGGGAAGGGGACAAGAAAACAGATAGAGGGCAGGGCAGCTTGGGGGAGGGGATAATCAAAAGCAAACACTTCTGAAGAGGGACTGGGTCAAAAGAGAGAATAGAATAAATGGAGGGTAGGATAGGATGAAGGGAAATATACTTAGTTTTTCACAACAGGACTACCATGGAAGTGTTTTGCATGACTGCACGTCTATAACCTGTATCGAGATGCTTGCCTTTTCAATGAGGGTGGGTAGGAAGGGAGGAAGGGAGAAAATTTGTGGCCCAAAGTTTTAAAAATGCATGTTAAAAATAAAAAAAATAAATAAAAATAAAAATACCACTATGCTTATCTGTTGACTATAAAAGGCATTTAATTCAGCAGGCAAATGTGTCCCAGGTATGTATTAAAATAGTATGAGATTCCTTGAAAGATGTAGCAACAGAGATAACTCTGTTCCAGGATCCACTGATTGTAAATGTCCAGTGAGACATAAAACAGAACTATATGCCTGTCAAAGATGTTTACCAATGTCATAGAGCATTTTAGCATAAAAGCAGCATGGTGTAGTGCAGGCCACACAACCTGTGGCCTGCCAAAGGATTTTGGGCAGATCAATTTTTCACAGGCTGCAAGTTGTGCGGGCCTGGTGTAGTTGATAGTGTTGAACTCAAGAATCAGAAAACCCACTTTAGACTCTTATTAGCTGTCTGAGCTTAAACGCATGATGTAAACTCTCTGAGCCTCACTTTCCTTATTTGTAAAAAGAGGGGTTTGGACTTAACCTCTAGGGTTCCTTTTAGCTCTAATGCCATTATTATAGATGAAGGACAGATTTCCTTTAGTTGGTGAGGTCCTTCAGATACTCTTATCTATAGATGAAATTATACTGTTTGAATTAACCTCAGAATATTGTGAAGCTTCCTAAATACATTGTAACTCAAAATGCAGTAGTTCAATCTATTCACATAAGAAAAAACAAATGAAGAATGCTTATTGTTCAGATTTTTATATGAGGTTGAGTGGACATCCTTTTGAATTAACCCATCAATAAAAATATCTTGGACAGACAACATAGATGGACGGTCACTTAGGCCCTGAAATGAATAGGAGTGTGGGCTAGATTGCATTTGGAAAATTGCACAATATTTTCAAGGATTACAAGCTCCTTCCTGGGAGAAAAAAAAAGGTCCATAATTTAAATGTATGCAGTAGTATTTCTTTCACTACTATTTTTTTCCAGCGATGCAATAAGGCTCAAAGCTTGGAAAAGCACAGACTCTGAAGAAGAAAAGGTGTAGGTCATTCAAAGTACAACTGGTACATGGTAGGCATTAACAGGAGACAACATATTACCAAAAAAGAATTGCTAGGAGAAGGGGTATAAAAGATCTTATTTATGAAACAGGCTAGCCATGCAACCAGAGCAAAGGGATATAACCATAGACACCCTGTGTGTGCTACATTAGCAACAACATAATTTCTATCTTCAAGTATTTGAACAGCTTAATTTGTTAGGAGTTAACTTGTTCTTCTTGGTCCTAAAGGAAAAATATAGAACTTGGTGGATATTGCAGAAAGAATAATTTTACCTAAACATAGAAAAAAAGCTTCCAAGCCTTAGAGCTCTCTCTATCAGTCTAAGTGATCAAATTTTCTTTGTGTTTAGGGAAAGAGGAATATTTGGCTTACTCATAAGAGTTGAATCATTTAATAAAGATAAAATAGGAAGAGTAAACAGATATGTTAAGTCCCACCAACCAGGTGGCTACCACTGGGACTCAAGATTTCTGACTGGTATAGATAACAACCTTGCTTGTCCAACTGGGAGGACTCTGCATTATTTCAACCAAAGTCAGAGTTAAGTAGCCCAATTCTCCTTTGTTAGTGATGATAATTTTCTGCAGTAGTGATTGGTTAGTATGTAAAGGATCATTCCCATATCAAGTTACATACTCCCTATGCCCAGCCCAGGCTCAGATTAGTTTTGTGCCTGTCAGGTCCAATAGTACATATACTAGTAAGGAAAGACAGGTTCCCACTCTTAATTTTTGTGATGGACAGATGGATACTTACATAAATCAACAAAGTTTTTCTTTTGCTAATTAAAAGGGATCAGGTTTTAAGACTAAGAAAAATGACATCTAAAATACTCCCAAATAACTCACTGACCACTTCTTGGTTAGAGGGAGGCTTCAGTAAACCTCCCAAGTTATGTACAAAACTTTATCTCGTTTGATACTACCTTCAAACTTTAAGTTAAGATTCCTCCATCCAGTAGTGGAATGGGCTTTCTTGGGAGATAGTGGGTTCATTGATAATCATGATGACAATAATTATAATATTAATAATAGTTATCATTTATATTAAAACCTTCTATGTGCCCAGCACCATGCTCAGTGCTTTATAAATATTATCTCACTTGTTCTTCACAACAAACCCTGAAAGATAGGTGCTATTATTCTCATGTTGTAGCTGAGAAAACTAAAGCAGACAGAGATTAAGTGATGTCCAAGGTCACACAGTAAGCATCTGAGGTCAGACTTGAAGTTATATCTTCTTGACTGCAGGCTCAGTGCTCTAGCCATTACTGAATGATCATTTGTGCAGTTTGTAGAGCTCATCCTTAGACAAGTAAGGGTGTTGGTTTTTTTTTTCCTAGATGGCTTCAGAGATCCTCTCTAAATTTTTTATTCTATGGTTTTGTTTTGTCTTTTTGCATATGCTAAAATGATTTATATGATTAAAAGCTATTCATTGCAACTAGAATTTGGGGTCATATATTTTCTATTATTGTTTAATGGTCTCAGGAATGAAAATCATACATTCAAGGTTTTTCCAACTTTGTTCCATTCTATTTTCTTTGATAAAGTTCCTTTGACAGTTAAAGTTCCCTTGACATGTTGCTTTACTCACATGCCTCCACTAATGCTCAATAGGGCAATAGGGTTATAGATTTAGATTTGGAAGAAAACTTAGAAGTCAACTAGTCCAATCCTTTCATTTGAAAGTGAAAACTGAACTTAAGAGAAGTTAAATGACTTGCCCTAGAATACCCAAGTAGTAAGGGCCAGAAATAGGATTCAAATTGAGGACATCTGATTCCAACTCCAGGTGCTTTTGGTGATGCCCTGAGCTTCCTCTCCTAATTATTTTGGTTCCTTGAATAAATGTGATATTCATGCTAGACATATCTTTCTACCTACCTACCTACTATCTATCTATCTATCCATCCATCCAATCTATCTATCTATCTATCTTGGTACATTTATATCTACTTAGTAAAGAATACAATATAAAATATCATTTGTAAGGCTGAGAATAAGAATCTTCTTATCCTTATTACTTGTGTGGTCTCAGACAAGTTACATCTCTTTAACCCAGTTTGTGTAAAATTAGGACACTGGACTAGATTAACTCCAAGAGCCCTCCCAGTTCTAAATCTGATTTGTTGGTTGTTGATTTGCTGTTATGGTCTTTAAAAACTCTGAAATGTAACACTAGGACAGTACTGTGAAAGTGTGATTTCTGTGGATTCTCTGATAAAATTCTGAAATCCTAGCTAATAATAATTATAAAAATAACAAGAGTTCAGCATTAGTAACATACAAATATATAGAAGGTAAAAAATATACATCATAAGATACTTCATTTAAATTAATTATTTTTAATTTTTACATTATAACAGCTGCACATCATGGCCAGCATTAACATTTGGTCTAAATGTCCCATAGGAAATAATGTTTATAGGTCTCTTGCTTTAAGGCTTTAACAACATTCAGTCCTGTAATGCTGACCACAACATTGTGTGTCACCACTGATGAAAGAACTTGTTTCTTAACTCTAGCAATTTGCTTTTCTAAAATAGCGCATTCAAGAATGATTTTATTAATATCAAGATCTTTTCTCTCAAATGACAGAAGTTTTATAACTATTTTAATTTATAGTATATTATAGTATATACTATAGTATATGGTATATTATAGTATATACTATAGTATATAGTATAGTATATAGTATATAGTATATACTATAGTATATAGTATATTAAAGAACACACTTGTCAGGGTAAATGCCCGCTTCATGAATTAATAAAAAGAAGTCAAGTTTTGCGGAATATGAATTTAAGGAATAATATGAGAAGAAAAAGTACAGTTTCTTTTTTAAATTTTATTCTGAACTTAAGAAATAAAACAAGCATTTCCATATAGTAGAATAGGAAAAAAAGATGATTATACAAGAAACTAAAAATCTATTGTGGAAAATTTGCCATTTCTTTTAAATATATAATGAAGTTATCATGTAAATTTCTTTTTTTCTTCCCTCCCTCTTGGTCCTAGAGGTGGCTACCATTAGATACAGATATGTATGTATATGTGTGTGCGTGTGTGTGTACATGTGTGTGTGAGTATGAGTGTGTGTGTGTGTAACCATTCAATGCATACTTCTATTTATTAGCTCTTTCTCTGGAAGCAGATAGCATCCTCATTCATATTTCCTTTGTAGTTAATTCAGGTATTTATAATAATTAAAATGACTTAGTCACCCAAAGGTCTTCTTAAGACAACACTATTGTTACTTTATATAACATTCAGTTGGTTATGTTCATTTCCCTCTTCATTATTTCATGCAAGTATATCCATGTTTTTCTAATATCATCAAGTTCATCATTTCTTATAGCACAGTAGCATTCCATCACAATCATATACCACAACTTGTTCAGCCATTCCCCAACTGACAGGCATCCCTACAATGTCCAGTTCTTTGCCACCACAAAGAAAGCTGCTATAGACATTTTAGAATATATAAGTTCTTTTCCTTTTCACCTAATCCTCTTTGGAAACAGATCTAGTATTGGTATTGCTGGGTCAAAGTATATAGGTAGTTTAATAATTCTCTGGGCACAGTTCCAGAATGTTCTCCAAAATGGTTGGATCAGTTCACAGTTCCACTAAAAGTGCAATATGTTCCAATTTTTCCACATCCTCTCCAACACTTGTTACTTTCCCCTTCAAGCATTTTAGCCAATCTAAAAGGTGTGAAATGATATCTCAAGGTGGTTTTAATATGCATTTCTCTAATCAATAATGACTTAGAGTATTTTTATATGACTATATATATAGTTTCAATTTCTTCATTGAAAACTACCTGTTCTCATCCTTTGATCATTTGTCAATTGAGGAATGACTTGTATTCTTATAGATTTGACAAAGTTCTTTATATATTTGAGAAATGACACCTTTATCTGAGAATCTGTCTATACAATTCCCCCCCCCAAATTTCTGCTTTCCTTCTGATCTTGGTGACATTTGTTTCATTTGTACAAAACCTTTTTAATTTAATGTGATCAAAGTTACCCATTTTATACCTCACTCTGCTTTCTATCCCTTGTTAATTCATAAATTGTTCACCTATCAATAAGTCTGATAAGTAACAAGTTCCGTGTTCTTCGATTTTTTTTAATATCTCTCTTTGTATCTAGGTCATATGTCCATTTTGAACTTATCTTGGTAAATGGTAAAAGATAAGTCTTTATACTTCTCAAATACAATGTTACTATGTTTATTTGCTGCTGTAAATTGTATGTCTACTCTGTTCCACTGATCTACCTTTCTATTTCTTAGCCAGTACCATATAGTTTTTATAATCACAGTCTTATAATATAATTTAAGATTTGATACTGCTAAACCTCCTGCCTTTACTTTTTTTATTAGTTCTTTTGATATTCTTGACTTTTTGTTCTTCCAAGTAAATTTTGTTATTGTTATTTTTTCTATTTCAGTAAAATAAATTTTGTTAATTTAATTGGGATGGCATTGAATATACAAATTAGTTTAGGTGAAACTGTCATTTTTATTATATTGACAATGTTTACCCATGAACAATTTATATTTCTCCAATTATTTAAATCTGATTTTATTTGTATAAAGCTTTTAAAAAAATTTGTTCATATAGTTCATGGGTTTATTTTGGTAGCTGTACTCTCCAGTATTTTATATTGTCTAGAGTTAATTTAAATGGAATATCTCTTATCTCCTCTTGCAGGGTTTTGTTTGTGACATATAGAAATGCTGATAATTTATGTGGATTTGCAAAAATACAGTTTCTTAGTAAAGCAGAGTGGATAAAGAGCTGACCTTTGACACATACTGACTGTGGGCTTCTAGTCCTTTACTTAATCTTCTTCCCTATGCAATTTTTGAAAGTGTCTCTACTATAACTTTTAGGGATCTGCAGTGGTAGAAGGAGTTTTCTCACTAGAAGTGTCTAAATTTTAAGTCCAGATACAAAAGATAATATTAATAATAATAAATGATGCTATATTTTGCAGAGCACTTTACATTCATTATTTTTATGAGTTTTTCAACAACCCTACCTTATAGGGATTACTATTAATGTTGTCTGATTTTATGGATAATGAAAGTGAGGTTCAGAAAATTTAAGTGACTTGTCCAGGTTTACCCAGTTAGTCTGGCCCTGGGGGGTTTGAATCCCTCCTTAAAATAAATTAAATTTAATACTACTAATAAAACATTGAGAAAATAAAGATATAGATAATGACCAATGCTAAATTTCAAAATACAGCATAAAAGTATGAGGGGCTATATTTCTACTGTTTGTGGAAGATCCTTGGTCTTATAATTTTCTATCATTCTTTATGCATGAATTCATAATTATAGCATTAGAAGTAGAATAAAGTAAGGGCCAAAGTTCTCAACAGGAAAAGTCATTCATTAAGTACTTATTATACCTGCCACAATGGCTTTTACAAACCTTTTCATCCCTCCTCATGGCTCACCCACCCTTACCCTCTCAGCTGTGAACCATCATATTTTACTGAAAAAAAATAACGCTATTCACTTAGGGCTCTTCCTTATCTCCCATCTCATAGGGCTCTTCCTTATCTCACATTGCACATCCTCCATCATCTCTTATATAATGGAGCTTCTTTTTGGCAAGGCAAACCCCTCTACTTGATCCCATTCCATCCCATCTTCTGAAGCGGATTGCCTCGTTTATCATTCCCACTCTTTCAATTATCATCATCTCTCCCTGTCTGTTTCCTTGCTGTGTACAAACAGGCTAACCTCTCCCACATCCTCAAAAATCCCTTCCTTGATCTATCCACCCCTGCTAGCTATCCTCCTAAATCTCTCCTCCCTTTTGTGGTTAAACTCCTTGAGAAGGCTATATATAATAAATATCTTCAGGTTTTCAACCTTATCATTCTACCAAAACTGCTTTTTTCCAAAGTTACTAATGATCTTTTAATTGTCAAATATAAGGTTTTTTCTTATCATTCAACTGAAACTGAAATGCTTATCCCTCTTGACATCTCTGAAGTCTTTGATGTAGTTGATCACTCTATTCTCCCCGATTCTCTTTTCTTTCTGGTTTTTCTTGACACTACTCTTGATTCTGGATATTTTCACTGGCTGTCCTCTATGACTGGAATGCTCTTTTTTATTCATCTCTATCTCCTGGCTTCCTCCCAAATCCCAGCTAAAATTCCACCTTCTTCAGGAAGCCTTTTCTAGTCCTTCTTAATTCTAGTGCTTTCCTTCTATTGATTTGTTTTTGGTTTATCCTCTCTATCTTGTTTGTACATAGGTGTTTGTATGTTGTGTTCCTGAGCAGACCGTCAACTCCTTGAGATCACAGACTATTTTTTGTCTTTCTTTTTAATCCCCTGCAATTAGAACAATATCTGGTATAAATAGTAGGTACTTCACAAATGTTTATTGATCGACTCACAATCCTGTCTTCAAATTCAAGTCAAATCAACAAGTATTTATTATGTGCCAGGCACTGTGCTAAGTGCTGGAGATATAAAGAAATTTTAAAAAGACAAACTATATACATACATACATATGCTTAATATATATATATATATATATATATATATACACACATACACAGTGTATACACAGAAATTGGAGATCAGTAGAGAAAAAGCACTTAGATTAAAGGCTTCTTGCAGAAGGGCCTAAGACAGAGCCTTGGGGGATACCCAAAGCTTTCAGGTATGGCCTGGATGAAGATCTAGTAAAGGGGGGAGGGACAAACACCAATGAAACTTAGAAAGAAGAGGATAATTGTCATAGTCAAATACTACAGAGAGGTCAAGAAAGATGAGCAGTTTTAGTTGAATGATGACTGCAGAGAGTCAAGAGGGGAGTGAAAAGAAAGGAAGTGAATACACTAATTGTCGACCACCTTCTTAGGAGTTTAGTAATGAAAGGAAGGAAAAGATATAGGATAATATCTGGTGGGGATGGATGGATCAATTGAAGATTGAGAGATATGAGATGCTTGTGGATAATAGGGAAACAAAAATAGTTCTTCATTGAAGAAGCTTTATAAATTCCATATATTCCTGGATTAACTGTAATTATGCGTTATACAAGTGGATCATAGTTCATTAGTGTATATGTTTAAATAAGAAATGTTTTATTTTCAATAATAAAAAGAAAATGCATGTAACATATCCTATTAGCCTAGAAAATATTTTAATAATGTATGGATTTTATTTCTGTTTTACTATATATGACTCAGTAAAAAACTGCTGAATATTAATATAGAGTTTTAATTTAGTTTGTTTGACATGCAAAAAATAACACCAACTAAATGAAATGCATATTTGGGAACTTTAATTTAAAATATTCCCAGGGGATACCTATTTATGCAGGCATTAGCCTAGCAATCAGCAGTGATACCATGAAAAAATGGGAACTGGGACATGATCATTTTATAGGAGTCAATCAGGTTAGGTTAGTAATCCTGATTTAGCAACATAAAAAATAACTAGCCTTTTAAGAAAACAGAAGTTCTGTTTAATTTTAAAGAAAGAATAAATTCTTGATGACATGAAATTATGTGGTATGTCCTATTCATATAGGTTTTGAATATATTTGTGTGTATAAAAAGTGACTCCTGTTTGCCAAAACCAAATAACCAACAAATAAGCTGATTGAAGGTTCAGAGATTCAGCTATAAACTTTGATTGAAATTTCAAAGACAAATACTGAATATAGTGCTTCCTCTATTGCAAAAGGAAAGCAATGTCACTCTCTCCGTGAAACTCCTACAACTTATTCTCACATTCATGGGTTGGATCCCCAGAGCTAACTGTTGGCTCAGATCCTGGATGGAATAGTAAGAGTAACTATAAAATATTTCCCCTCCATAAACTCAGGGTACACTCTTCCTACACAAAACATTTCTATGAACAGCAGGTAAAAATCTACATAGAGGCATATTCCCTAGGGAATATGCATGGCTGAGGCAGCTAATAAGTCTGACACTGTAGGGCTATGTTATTTGACAACGTCCTATAATGTCCTTGCATTGCACCCCATTAGCCATGGCATTTCTGAGAGGCATATTGCTTCACTGCTAGGATGGGCTTGGTCCATTTACCAGAGTGTTCCTGCTAGGTCGCTCTGCTGGGCTTGCTCTTCACATAACAGCATTAGTGTCTCCCATACAGCTTCCTCAGGATCTGCCTCAAATTTTGGCTGTAATACCTCTGTACTCTTTCAGAAAGAACAAAGACAGGTCAGACCCTATTCTTTTTAACTGCTGAGCCCCGACGCTTTCTCCTCTTACCCTGTTCCTGTCATTGGAAGTAGGTGTGATGGATATAGCATGACAGTAGCAACATGAAAAGAAGTCCTTCAACTTTAACTCAGGATTTTCATTCTATAAATTGACCTGAGCTCTAAGGCATGCCACCTCTTGGGCAGAGTTTTATTTTTGTTTACTCTCAAAACGAAAGAGAGACAGAGAAAGACAAAGAGAGAAAGAAAGAAGGGGAGAGAGAGAGAGAGAGAGAAAGAGAGAGACAGAGACAGAGACAGAGAGACAGAGACAGAGAGAGAGAGAGACATAGAGACAGAGAGACAGACAGAGAGAGAGAGAGAGATCCTTTTCTTCTCCTGCACTCTTCTAGAGTGTTTCACTCTCATGGGCTGAGTTCTTCCTTAATTGTTAGCTCCTGCTAGAATTGTCACTCAAACTGTCTTTTAAATATCACCTGGGGGCATGGCTATTTTCCTCAGCCAATAGGGTTACCCCTTCAGATTTACTTGGAGTAATATTACCACTTCATAAAGAAGTTAAAGGAGTTAACACTTTAATAATACATTAACACATCATTGTGATTATAGTGTGGATTGGGAGGAAAGGGGATGTGTATGGAACTCTTATATTATTGTTTCTTTCCTTTCCCAATCCCCAAATGTGTAAGTTCAACAGTTTAACCAAGTGAATATTAGAAATAATGGTGTAAGCAGTTTTTTTTGTAACCAATATTTCCTAGGCAAATATTGTAAAAGCATAACATTAGTAATTGGTTCAATTTATTAGTATCACAGACCTTTGTTTGAATTAATATTGTCCCATAGAATTTCAAGTGTCAGTGACATGGAGTATCATGACACAATTTGGTTCTATTATTGTGTTTAAGTCTCCCATATCCTTCAATTAGGTTATACCTAATCTAATATGCATGCTTTGGAAACATTGATTAACAAAAATGTGACTATTTCTTTTCTTTCTTTTAGAAAGTCTTATTTGTTTTATGTAGTGAATTATTTGCTCTGAATTGCTCTGGCAACATCTATATTGTTTGTGGTAGCATAATGTTTCAACAAAAGATTGACTCATTTTTCTTGTTTCATTAACATGTCAATTAAAGATGCAAGTTAGTCATATATGTATCTATAGTCATATATAGAAGCACATATAATACGTAAATGGATATATCATTTGGAACACCATAATTCTGTGCCAATGTTATACCTGAGCATAATTATGTACATTTTATTTTGTTCAGTTTTTCTCCATGGAATAATAAGTTTTGCAGAAAGAATTCTGAGCTTCATAACATTATTTATTTTTAATAGTTTGTACTTCAAGGACTTCTACTATTTTAAAAAATATATAAAATTTTAAAATTTGGCCATTCTAGATTTTGTTTAAAAAATACACACATGCATAGTCCATGCATGTATATACATATATGCATCTATGTGCACATGTATACATATATACACATGTATGCATGTGCATATGCATACAGAGAGAGAGAGAGCACACTTCCCTCATTTCCACAAAAGAAAATTCATTCTGATATTGATATGGAATTATGCTACTCTTTAAAATAGTTTAACTTAGGAGAGAGATGAGTGTACACAATGTACATATACCCTCAAATGTCACTGCCAACCTCAGGGATATAATATCCATAGCTCTTATGCCATTATCCTTGTGAGATATTTACACCTGTGATTTAGAAGATGAATATTATGATAAAGATTGTGTGTGCCTGTGCACAGAGAGACAAACTAACATGGGTAAATAAAATTTAAAGCAAATATCTGGAGAGAATGTTGAAGAAGCATTGTTTTGGAACATTTTTTAAAAAATGTTAGGAAGAACCACCCAATTAAAAGTTGCGTTTCCGTCTCAAATTATATTTGTGTCTTTGCATTTAGAAGAATAAATGCTTATGGTAAAAATGAAATTAATAGAATTTTAAAAATAAAATATTTTCTGTGCCCCATGCCTCCTAAAGTTATATATATGTATACATACACACATATATTTAAAGTAATATATGTATGTGTATATACAAATACACATGTATGGATAAAACAACTTTGAGATGTATTGGATTCATATTTTCTACAAGTTATTTTTTAAATGTAAATTTAAAGGAAAAAGGGAAAAGCAAATTCTAAAGCCCTACTCATGACATGTGGCAAATTACAGATAGTCAAGGAGGTCAAAAAGCAATGTCCATACCATTATCAAAGAGAAAAATTGATCTACCAAAGGAGAGGAGAATGAAGACCACCTTGCACTACTTATTCAGTGGATCTGTGATGTTAAAAATGGGGCTATTCCATTCATTGGTACAAATTACAATTCATCCATACCTTTTCAACATATCAGTCAGTAAGTCAGTCAATAAGCATTTAAGTGCCAACTATGTACCAGGCACTGTGCCAAATGCTGGGGAGACAAAGAAATGCAAAAGAACTTCTTGCCCTCAAGGAGCTCACAATCTAATGGGGGAGACAACTTGCGAAGAACTAAATAATAATTAATAATCATAATAATCACAAGCATTTATATATTACCTACTATGTGCCAGGTATTGGGCTAACAATAGAGAAAAGGCACTAGAATTAACAAGGATTGGGAAATTTAAATTTAGAAATTTAGCTGGGACTTGAAGGAAACAAGGATGCAGTGGTGAGGAAGAAGAGCATTCCAGGCATGAGGGACAGCCAGTGAAAATGCCTGGAAAAGAAAGATGTAATTTCTTGTTAAAGGAGAAGCAAGGAGGTAGTGTCATTGGATTGGAGAGTACACCAAGGTAGAGGGGTAAGGTCTATAACTGGAAAGGTGGAGGAATGTCTGGGGTTTGAAAGGCTCTAAATAATAAAGAGAGGTTTTGATTCTGGAGGTAACAGGGAACCATTAGAGTTTATTGGGAATTGTGGGTGGGTGGGTGACATTGTTGCATATAGGCTTTATGAAAATCACTTTGGCACTGAACAGGAAGGACTGGGGTTGGGAAAGATGTGTAGCAGGTAGACCAACCATTAGGCTATTGTAATGATCCAGGCATGAGCTGATAACGGCCTACACCAGGGTGTTCAGTTCTTGCCTATATTCTATTTGGAGTCTATTTACAGAATCTAAAGAGGAACTACCTTCCTTATCAACTGTAATGCCCATATTCAAAAACTCAAATGGGTCTGTGGTCTTATTTCTTTGGGAATTCCCTTTAGTGTTGCAGATGACAAGCCTCCATGCCAGTACATACTGTGCAATTCTTGTCACTGTTTTCTCAACAACTTTGCTGCGAGAGGTACATCAATCCTGCCTCACAAGCTTTCCTCACTTTGTCCCAACTTCATGAGAATTCCTGACTGGCCATTTGTTATCTCTAGCACTTGCCTCATGACCAGCCCATCTCCCCGCCAACACCTTTTCATAAAATTTCTTAATGATGCCTTTTACTCATGTTCATCCATCATGAGCCTCTTTTAGGTGCTTTGTAACATAATAAGTAAGTGGAGCTGGGTGGCGCAGTGGATGGAGTGCCAGGCTTGGAGTCAGGAAGACTCATTTTTCTGAGTTCAAATCTGGCCTCAGGCACTTACTAACTACGTGACCCTGGGCAAGTCACTTAATCTTGTTTGCCTCAATTTTCTCATCTATAAAATGAACTGGAGAAAGAAACGGCAAACTACTGCAGAATCTTTGCTAAGAAAACCCCAAATGGGGTCACAAAGATCAGCCATGACAGAGAAACTACTGAATAAGTGTAACGACTACCATTACATGAATTATGTCTAATTATTTCCTGCAATTGACTTTATATGAGATTTTGTGCCATCTTCTAGCCACATATGACTCAGAGTCGATGGACACACACTCTGTAATGATGAAGAATCCCTCAATTAGCTGTTGATCTAGAGCATCTGATAACTCACATTCCCATCCCACCTCCCATACCTATGCTGTCTTCCTGGCTATGAATCATGGAACAAGTTGTATGCTCTAGAATCTATGGAGAATGACCTGGGCTCTCCCAACATGGTGCTGCTCCAAATTGAGCATCAAGTCAACTAGATGAGCTTACATCTGGACCAGCCTTTTCTACTCTGTATTTCCTCTTCTGAGTAAATGGCCTTGAGATTTCTTACACAAAAAAAAAAAATAGGATTTGAGGAAATGTAGCAGCTGAACATTCTGGAGAGAAAGGAAACTATTAAGTGCTATTATAGCTGTTATTTAGAAATCAAGCTCTTGTCAGCAATTTCTTTTAAAAATTTGCTAAAGTGAGATCTGGTATTTTGTAATTGTACTTCAGCTGAGAGAGAGAGAGAGAGAAAGAAAGAGAATAATATTAAGTGTCAGTTTAAATTGTACTGTTCAATGAGTGATTCCTAGAGCTTGCATAGATGAGTTAACAAACAATCCTATCTGGTCAAAATAAAGTTCTGTTGTGTATACTACTAAATCATATTAATTAATCTTTTCACTTTACTCCTAAATTAATCTGAAACTATGATAAACTTTTTATTCATATATATATATGAATTTATATATATATATGAATTCACATATACATATGAATTTTATTCATATATATATGAGATAATGAGGGTGGGGGAAAAGCACTAACAACTATGAGATCCATTTCAATCCAACAAACATTTATTTAGTGCCTACAACATGCCAGTCACTGTTTTAAATTCTAGGGATATAATTAATAAAAAGAAAGATGGAGCTGAATAGGGAATATAATCCAAGCATGAGAATAGTGAGTGCAAAGGCACATATATAGAAGATAGAGTGTCATGTGTGAAGAATTGCATGAAAGGGAATAATGACTTCTCATTGGGTCTGATCATTTATTCAACCCAAAATCCATTTAGCTATATTTTCATCATCATTGTTGCCGTCATCATCATTGTTGTTGTCATCTTACAGCTCTGGGAAGTAAGTGCTATTAACTTCATTTTTACCAATGAGGAAATTAAGGTTTAAAGATGTCAAGTGACTTGCTCAGTGTCATACAGATCGTAAATGACTGAGGTAGGATTTGAACTCGCTTCTTCCTGACTTTAAATCCAGCATTCTGTCTGCTGTACCATCTAGCTCCTACTCATCTGCCCTACATCTCTCTAATTTATCCAAAAGAATAGAAATATCAAAAAAGGGTAATTTTGAGGACTTATAAACTGAAGAATGAAATGAGAACAAGATTTATAATAACACTATAAAAACAACTTTGAAAGCTGTAAGAGCTATGATCAATACGGTAGTCACTCATGATTCCATAAGACCAATGATGAAACATGCTATTTATTATAGAAAGGTGATAGATTTAGGATGTAGAATGAGACATAAATTTTCCTATACAGTCATTAAGGGAATTATTTTGCTTGATTATACACATTTGCTATAAGAAATTTATTTTTCTTTTCTTTTCTTCTAAGGAGGTGGGGAAGATGGGAGAGAAAATATATTTTAGTCATTTTTTTTTAAAGTAGAAGGTGAAGTTTGCTACCCATGTGAAATATTGCATGTACTTTCAGATGAAGCCACTATATTATTAAGTTTATTTAACTATTTGAGAGCTATTTATGTAAGGGTAGGGGACTTTTCACAAAATAAGAGTATTCTGCAAATGTTTATAGTATAAAAACAAAACACATCAATAAAACTTTGGGAAAAAATGGAAAGAGAAACTATCCCAATTGCTTTGGCAAAATTTAGATGGACTGCATGTGTAGCATTCCTTTGATTTGCTAATCAAGAATGGAAGAAAAATGAATCTGACATCCCAACTTCTTGATAAATCCATACTTTTAGAGTACCACTTTTTTTCTGGATATTCACTAACTATCCTTTTAAAAAATTCTAAAATTATAGCAAAAATATATATCAAATTATCCTTTTTAAAATCAACTTTTTCCCTTTTTTTGTCAAATGTCATGAAAATAGTTCTTGTCTTTTTCTAGTTCTGTGGTACCTTTCTATTTTCTAAGATCTTTCAAAGATCAATGACAGTAAATTAGTAATCCCATTTGCTAGTTCCTTAAAAATACCCTGGAATGTTATTCATTTAGCCATAGGTACTTGAATTCATGGATTTTGACTTCATGTAAGCATTTTTTTCTTTTGTGCAGTCCAAGGCATATTTTCCTTTACAGAAAAAAAGAGATAGTATGAGTTGAGTAACTATAACTTCTTGCTGTTGTCTATTTTCATAGCCACATCAACCATGAACAGTGATACTAGTCCTTCCTTTATTCTTATTTCCCTTAAAATGACTAAATTTCTCTCTCTCTCTCTCTCTCTCTCTCTCTCTCTCTCTCTCTCTCTCTCATTAACATATATCTGATTTTGAGCTTTACCATTCCTGACAATGTTCTTATAGGACCATGTCATTCTTTTGCTTTAATTCTCTTTTCCTTGCCCTCACTTTCATTTCCCGTATGTATCTTTAAAATATATGTTGTTCAATTTATTCCTTGGTGATCGCCGTTTCTTTAGACCATGTGCCCTTTGCTTCCCCATCATTATCATTTATCTTTGTACATTCAAATTACATACTTTAGGAGAGCAATAAGTATAATCTCTGCTAGGCCAACTTCCGTTGTAGACTTGATTCCAGTTTTAGCCAAAAGGTATCTTATCTGTCTTTTTCCTGATTCTTTTGAAATCTGCTTCCTTAAAATCCAGGGGCTATTTTAGACTATATCCCATGCTTTTCTCCTTTTCTATTACAAATGCAAAAGTAGAATCTTCTTTTGTCTACTTACATAATAATAATAATTTGTGTTAATGTTAAATCTCTTAAGTAGACAAGCTTTATGACCCTATGTGTTATCTAAATTTGGTATTTCCTATGACACATCCTCTTCTTCAATGCTAAATATATAATTAATTGACTTGAATTGTCATGTTATCCAAACCTAATGCAGCTAGGTAGCACAGTGGATAGAGCACTGGGCTTCAAATCAGGAAGACTAATCTTCCTGAGTTAAATCCAGCCTCAGACAGTTGCTAGCTGTGTGACCCTGGGCAAGTCACTTGACGTTTATTTGCCTCAGTTTCCTCATCTGCAAAATGAGCTGGAGAAGTAAATGGCAAACCATTCCAGCATCTTTGCCAAGAAAACCCCCAAATGGAGTCACAAAGAGTTGCACATGACTGAAAAAATGATTCAACAACAACAATGACAATTAATCCCTTAATTTATCAAGGAATTCTCTTTGAAACATCCCTACCATGCCATTGGGAGCCATCTCCAGTCATCCTGATCTGTTTCTTACCACTGGACCTAGATGGCTCCAGAGGAGAGAGTGAGGCTGGTGACTTTGCGTAGCCCTGTCTCACTTAAATCCAATTCACTTGCAAGTTATGACATCACCTTCCCAACGTCATGGTCCTCTTTAAGAACAAAGGACAAACAACAACATCAACAACACAAACAACATTCAGCCTCTGTTTAAGTATTTCAAATGATGAGGAACTTGTGACCTTACAAGGTAGTGCATTCCATTTTATCATAGCTTTAATTCTTAGAAAGTTCTCCCCTAGGCAGTATTTGTATCCCTGTAACACTGATCTGTTGGATTTAGTTCTTCATTGTGATGTTCCAAAGAATAACAGCCTGTAGAATTTATAACCTCCTCTCATAGAAGTTGTCAATCAGACATGAGGAAGAAAACATCCATAAAACCTGGGCTATGGAAACAGAGAGTAGAAAAATGGGCATAGCAGAAGATACTGCCCAGTCTGCTGTTTCCAATACTTAATTAAATTCCTAAAGCCCCATATTATGTGTGAATGTAACCACAAGGCATGTGGCCCCCCTCCACCAAAGACTAGCAAAATATCCCTTTTTTAAATTTAAAAAGAAACATAAAAGTTAGCATAGTCAGAATTACCCCCACCGATCACATTTAAGTTTAGGTGAGCCCAAACGCATTGGTTAAGCCCATGCCTCTTAGGCTTAAATTTTAGATAGATAAACTTTGGTGGCCCCAACGTACTACCCAAGCTTACCCTGTGTGTGTGCCCTAGATAAAACTCCTTCCCCTCCCCTTACCCTTTTAAAAATCGTATAAAAATCCCATGTTTTTTGTTTACCTGTCAGCCAGTCTAGGCTATAGCAGACCTGCCAACTTTGTCATTGAGGCTGACTCAGTAGCAGGGACTGAAGGCCCACCACACTGTGAGTGAGAGGAAACACAATCCAGTCTTGCTGATAGTGGGGGTGATCCCAAATCCTAGACAATTCAGTCTGTAGCTTTCTATCCACAGGAGCAAATCTTCACCTAAGAGGGGAAAAGTGACCTGGCCTTGCTGGCAGCCTTACCGGACCTTCCAGCACTCTTGTAAGTGCAGACAGCTCTGAGTGGTCTTGCCTAAATTTGGCCTTAGGCATTTTACCCCAGCTGTTACAATAAACATTGTGTATTGAGCATTAGTCCTGACTGGACCTGAGTCACTTGCAGCACCAATTTGGACACAGCCTTTCAAACATTCAAAGACATTTATTACATAATAGAATCCCAGAATCTTAGTATGAGGAGGAACCTTGAAGTTCATTCAATGCAGAGGATGCCTAAGCAGGATTCTCCTAGATGGCAATTCCCTGGATATGTTGTCTTGTAACATAGCTTCTAGTTCTAGATCTCTGATTTTGTGTTCTTATCATCTCTTCACAACTTTCTTCCCTCTAGGTTAGTCATGCATAACTATTTCCCCATTTGATGTGATTTTGAAACCTGGCAAGGTATTGATTGAACATACTTTATTGAGCAAACTTTAATGTGCCATTCTTTCTGATGAAGGCTATACAAATCTTCAAATAAGCAAATGCATTGGATAATATGTGGTTATAACTATTATTGCTTCAGAAACTAAAGAAAATAGCATTTGATCTTATGTGCCATAAAAATCTTCTTCAAGGGTCATTCTTGAAAGATGGAGGAGTAGGTTAGAAATTTCCAGGCTCTCCAAATTTCCTCCACAAACAATGTCAACAAATTGGGAAAAAGAGTTTCAAAATCTTAAGGAAGAAAATAACTTTTTTAAAACTAAAATTGAGCAAGAAGAATCAAATGACATAAAATACCAAGAAATAATAAAACTAGGAAAAATGAGAAGAGAATCTGAAATATCTCATTAGAAAAAACATCTGCTCTGGAGAACCTATGGAGGAGCAACAATTTAAGAATTGTTGGACTACCTAAAAGTTATGATTTAAAAAAAACTTGACCCAATATTATAAGAAATTATTAAAGAACATTGCTCTGAAGTTCTAGAATAAGAGGTTAAAATAGAAATAGAAAAAAATCTACCATTCACCACCTGAAAGAGATCCCAGGAGGAAAACTTACAGAAATATCATAGCCAAGCTCCAAAATTCCAAGATAAGGAGAAAATATTGTAAGCAAGAAAAAAAAACCAATTTAAGTATTGCAGAGATACAATCAGGATTTCACAAGAACTAGAAGCTTCTATATTAAAAGACAGTAAGTCTTGGTCCATTGTATTTTGAACAGCAAAAGAGCTGGTGTTGTTTTAATTTGCATTTCTCTAATCAATAATGATTTAGAGAATTTTTATAAGCTGCAAATATTTTTGATTTCTTCATTAAAAAAATGGCCTGTTCATATCCTTTGACCATTTGTAAGAGAATGACTTGTATTCTTATAGATTTGACAAAGTTCTTTATATATTTCAGATATGAGACTTTTATCTGAGAATCTGTCTATAAAAATTTTCCCCCAATTTTCTGCTTTCCTTCTGACCTTGGCAACATTTTTTTTTATTTGTACAAAACCTTTTTAATTTAACGTAATCTAAATTATCTATATTACACCCCACTCTGCTCTCTGTCTCTTATTTATTTATAAATTGTTCACCTATCCGTAAGTCTGATAGGTAATATGTTCCATGTTCTTCAAATTTTCTTTTAATATCTCTTTATATCTAGGTCATGTATCCATCTTGACCATATCTTGTAAATGGTGTAATTGGTCTATGCCCAATTTCTGCCAGATTGCTTACCAGGTTTTTCAACAATTTTTACCAAATAATTAATTCTTATCCCAAAATCTCAAGTCTTTGTCAAATACTAGTTTATTATAATTATTTGCTGCTTTAAATTCTATGTCTACTATATAATAGTAATAAGGGGTTGGTGGATGATGGTTCTTCAGAATAAACTAGGAAAACATAGGTTGGTAATATTAAAAAAATGATAGTGTTCCCAAAGGCATTTCTTTTAGTTTAATCTTATACTTTGAAGGTCTGAATACTGTACTTTCGAACTATTTTTACTTCATCTTGTCCTTTTAAACAGGTTTTTCACCTGATATGGTAGTACTGACCATAACTGTTTTATCACATATTGATAGTATAATGATTTTTCAATGTAAAAATTCTCTAACTTATGCAAAACATAGTTTTTAACACCATTGTTTATATCTTGATCAAGAAAAACCTAATATATCTCTGCTTTTTTCCTGTAATTAAAAAATCCAAAATACATTTAGTAAGCCATCAGAGATTAGAATACTCTCTTTGTAACCAGAAATGAGACATGAAGAGAAAGTTGAAAGGGATTGAAATGAAGAGATGAAGAGCATGAGGCCAGCAGAGGATAAAAAATTGATACTGAATATTATTCTTCAAATGTTTTCTAACAAATCGCCTTTCAATTCAATTTATGATCCAACAAATGGGTTGCTTTGTAATAATAGTTCTTTCTGAGGTATGATGGCTCTTTGACGTTATAAGCCAAGATATCTCAGATGCCCTCAAACTAATCAAATTAAGTTATTGGAGCAATTTGTTGGTACTTAAAGAGCCTCAAACAAAAACAAAATGTGTCCTTCAAAGACCTTTCTGTGCTTTGTAGTCAGCACGATTTATGTTTTAAGTATAATGAGAAGAGCTTGTTTCACATAAAAGTAGCTTAACATTTCCATTATTCATATGAAATTTTTGTGGTTGGTTATTGTTAACCAGAAGTACTCTGTGTGTGTGTATGTGTGTGTGTGCATGCGCGCTCTCACACACATAGTGAGATACTGATTTTCTCATTGCTTGAAATGCTTATATATGAATATTTGTGTAAATACATATTTTTACATACATTTGTATATACATACAAACACATTACCTCTGATTCAAAATAATAAACTATTAAAATTTCATATGAAGAATGGACATTTCAAACTACCTTTATATGAGAGACACTCTTACTTAATTTTTTTCAGTCAGAGACAAGGTTTATTAAAACACCAATTGAGGTGGGCAAGATTTTAAGAATCTGAGCCTTTGAAATGAGAGTGCAATTGGCCAGACTCTTAAGGAATCTGAGCACCTTAATGGAGGCAAGACTATGGAAACATCTGGATGGGAGTGGCTGCAAGACTATGGAAACATCTGGATGGGAGTGGCTGTAGTGACTGGGAGGTAACAGAGAGGGGTCTAGATGTAATTAAGGACTGGTGGTCTAGGGTGGGGCCATGTACAGACAAAGAGGGCCACAATGAAAGGTCAGTTGAAAAGATTAACTGGGAAGTGCCAGGTCCCCCAGGGACCTAGACCACATGGAAAAGTCCAAGGGCTGTTCCTTTTTGGGGTCCAGATCTCAAACACTTGGTCTTTTCCTTTTAGGGATTCAGATCCTATCCCCATATTTTCTCCCTCAAACAAATGGGGCCCAAATTCTTTTGGGGTAAGGAGTGAAAGTCTTGGCTTCTGAAACTGCTTCCTGTTGGCAAGAGGCATAGAGCTGTCCCTGCCTCAAGGGGGTCCCAGAGGAGTTTGACTGGAACCGAGCACAGGCTGCATCCAGAGGATGATGTTGGCTGGTACCCACTATTTGCTACCAACTGTAGGTGAATGGTCTGTAGTCTGGAAAACACAAATCTGACAAGCAAGTCTGCAGGGCCCAGTTATAGGGAGAAGTAAAAGTACAAGAGCCCCATTAAAATCATTTACATTTGACCTGTAGGATTATCTGATCTTGTTACTTTCTCAAAAGTTTAAGTAACACTTTTGCAGGTACAAGTTTTCCACCCTTGGCCAGAGACTGATTTTCACTCCAATTATTTTTGCTCCAAATAGGTTACCTCCCTCTAAGAAAATTGTTTACACTGAAATTCTCTTCCCCAAACCAAACTGAAGATATTTCTCATTTAGTTTCAGTAATTTGGGGTATGGAATGACTACACATTCAGGTCAAAACAGCAAGATCTAACACACTTGCATTTTGCTTGTATCTTTTATTGGCCACTAGTTTGATTATAGAAGTTTGCTATAAAAGAATAAAGCAGGGACAAGATTTAAACCAAGTATGACAGGATTTTCCAATCATGCAATATCAATTCCACCTCATAGCCAGACTCAGAAATAGCCAGATGGGTTCCTTTTGAAAGGAACACAATGCCAGGAGGATCCCATCTTAGACTGAGGCTAAAATTGTCCTCTCAGCTTTTCCCAATGCAGACATCCCATCTGTATCACATTCTCTCTGAGTAACTTGTGGCATTTCTCTCATTTGGTGGATTACTGACTATTAATTATTGATGGATTATTACAATCCTTCAGAAAACTTAAAATAAAATCAGTTATGGTCCCATGCACCTCAAATAGCAAGTTTCACTAATCACAGCTTAGGGCAAATTTTTCCAAGATTTACATCTCAAATTTAAATTTGTCTTGGTGTAAAAACCAATCCTTAGATATCATTTACCAGCTTTAGGTTTTAGCATTAAAACAATAACCAATAATCTTTACAATTTTCACAAGTGATAGTTAAATTGTTTTAGTTGTAATCAAATTATGAGAAGTTACTTGATATAACTGATGCAAAAGTTTATCAATTTGAAACTGCAAACAAACCCATTTCCAATCAGGTGACTTCAATTTTGTTAAATGCATTTCCAAATTACTTTATACACAGAATCAGCATCTCATCATTAACATGTTAAAACTACAACTTTGAAAGAGTAGCTTACTCAAGTTTGGAGGCTGGCTGGCTTTTTTATCTTTTACTGCCTTTACGAGATCACTTTCCAATACACTTTCATTGACAAGGGGACCAGACTTTTAAGGAATCTAAGCCAATAGACATTCTTATTATAAATGACCCAGAAATTTTGCTGACTACAAAACAAAGATTCTTTGAAAGACAGATTTTTTTTTGATTGAGGCTTTTAAGCATCAGCAAAATGTTCCAGTAACCTAATTTAATTGATTCTAGGGAATCTGAAGTATCTTGATTTGTAATTTCAAAAAACTGCCATGACCCACAGAGTATAAAAACATACACACACATTCTTTCTGTATTTATCTGTCAAGGGAATCTGAAAACATTCAAAAGTTGTTTATATGTGTATGTATTATATATGATATATCAGGCCTCTCTTTACATATACTTATACATGATGAGAGAGAGAGAGAGAGAGAGAGAGAGAATTTGAATACATTTGAAAGTACAATTGTTAAGGTCAAATATTTCAGCTACTTCAGTAAGAGTTGCTCTACCCACTTATGTTTGATAGCTCAATGAAAATGTCAATAACTCTACTTGCCTAACAGTTTAGGAAACATCTTTGGCTTAATACAAATCTTTATTTTTAATAAATGTATAAAGCATCAAATGCCAGGGTATCAAAAGCACATTACCTATATGTGAAAATATAAATTAGCAAAAAAAACTATGCTTGTTGTGTAGAATAAACTTTAAAAAAATATAACTCAGTTGTATAGCTGTAAACAGTTTAATTGGGGAAAAAAGAAAAAAGGATTAAATGGGAAATACCAGTCCTAGCAAATGTAGAGTATTTCAGAAAGTTTCCTCAACTAAATTGCAATTGACATGAAATGTTCTTTTCTTCAACAACAGTAATCAATCATTTAGAATATATCAAGTCCATACTTTGTTTAAGGAAGTGTGTGTACTCACACACATATACACATACACATGATAGCTTCAAGAAGTTTGCTGTCTAATGTGGGCAGGACGAAGAGGAAGGCTTGTTAAAATAACCTTGCTATTAGGAAGGTTGAGATAATTAGAAGGAAAATGAACCTAAGTCAAGTGCTGAGAGAGATGTAAAAAAGCCCACATTAACCCAAGAGCAAAGGTTTTTTAGAGAAGGTTGTAGATAAGTTGGACCTTAATGGAAGAGAATGATTCTCTGAATGTGATAAAGAGAGATTATTCAAGGCCTAGGAGGCCACCCAAACAAAAGCAAGGAAACAAGAGAAGTCAGGGAAAGAACAGGGAAAGAACATTGATCTTGTTTGGCTGGAATATGAAGAATAAATATAAAAGCAAGTTTGAGTTAGAGTGTGGGAGCTCTGAATGCCAGAATCTAGAATTTATTCTTTATTCTGTGGACAATGAGAAATCTGTGAAGGATTTGAACAGAAGAGTTCCACTGTTAGAACAGTGCATTCACAGCATTGTTGTTGTTCAGAGGTTGTGTTAGGACAGGGAAAGAGAAAAAAAAAGAGATAATGCCTATTGTTTGGTTGAATAGCTGAATAACATATTGAACATTAAGGGGATTTTGATGGATTTTGCATAGACAGAGGATCTGTCCCTCAGTTTTTCTAGTATAGAGATTCATTTTTGTCATTTCAGCCAGAGATGGTCGGATTCTAGGAAATGCCAGTTTATTCTAAGTAAATTCTGAAGGGAAGAATAAACCAGAAAGCCAATAAATTAATTTTTCAATTAGACATATACTTTTCTGGTCATCAGAATACTGTATTTCCCCATAGAGGACATCGACTGTTTGTGTTATAGTACTGAGAAAACCAAATCAGTTATTATCAGGTTGTTTGTCAAACATGGAAAATTTTATGGGGTATTTCTTTCAGTTTCTGCTGGAGATCTGGAGATTTATCTGTGTGTCACAATAGAGGACAGTTTTGGAGTGACGAAAATATTAGTTTACACATACATGCTTTAGAACATTTATCTTCTGTATAGTGCTGGATAAATAATGATTAATTCTTTTTCTAGATTCCTTGTAGAACAGTACATTCTTTTTAGCACTTGTATTAATGTCATAATTTCCAAAATTAAATTTATCTTATAGTACATACATTAAGATAGCTGTTTCCTTAACGTGATTTTATTAGACACCCTAATCTAACTAGCAGAATTAAAAAAAAAAAAAGATCTTCATCTTAGGTAATTTCTCAAACTGGTTGATTTCATAATCCTATTTTGATGAAAATTCATGTCAGTTTCAGTAATCAACCTTTTCTGACCCTGTTGAGATTTGGAAAGTGAAGCAAATGAAGTAATTGCTTATTAAAAGTCTATAGTATCCCAAACACTGACTACATATAACATCTAAAAACTGTCAATATTTATGATGAAAGTTTTCTAGCTAATAATGAAGACTTGATGAAACCTTGCATATTGAAATGACCAACCAAAATTCCAATGGATTAACCATGAAACTTATCTATCTCTAGATAGAGTGCTGATGGATTTATAGTGCAGATTGAAACATATTTCTCCCTTGATTCCTTCCTTCCTTCCTTTGCAAAGGAAGCCAAAGATACAAAGAAGAAGATCATTCTAGAAAACACATTTAAAAATTTAAATCAGTGTTGAAATGTTTCTTGATTGCCAGTTATTTAATAATTTAATTTCCTAAAAGTCTATATGTATTACTTGGAATAACATTAAAAATGAACTCTCATCCAAGTATAGGGTCTATGCAATGCTCTAGGTATTATGAGGAAGAGATTCAGATTGAATATCTGAGAATGTTTCATTTAAAATGTAAAAATACATTTTAAAAAGGATATATTGCATTCAAGAGAAGTCCATCTATTCATGATGCTAGCAATTATATATTTTAGAACAAAAATAAGTCATGCACCTAAATGATAACATGAATCATAAAAATTAAACTTTCAGTGAAGAGGCTGTACTTAAATAGTGCAGAAGAGGGTAGGAGATTGATGGGTATCAGATGCGGAGCCCTTTTTCAATTTTGAAAATGAACATTGGGAGGGAGCGGAGCCAACATGATAGCAGAGAGGCAGAAACCCAACAGAACTTTTTCAATATTCTCCTCCAAACCAATTTAAAATAACACATCAAATCAAATTCTGGAGTGACACAGGAAACAAAAGGTTAGGTTCAGACATTTTTCTAGCCCAAGACAACTTAGGAGATTAGGAGAGATCTGTGACACTGGGGTGGGAACCCTCCCAGACCATGTGTGGTAGCAACACCAGCAGTGGGTTTTGGAACCACTTCAGGAACTTTCAGCTCAGAGACATTATAAGGCAGAGAGGAGCACCAGCACTTGTGGCGACAAGAGATCAACTGTGACTTGGTCACAGTTCAAGGCCCAAGAGGTGCATTTGTACTTAGGGTTGCAGGGGAGTAGGGACCCTTCTTGGGTAAAGACCAGAGTAAGACCAGAAGAGCTCTCCCCAGATCATACTAATGAGGTCTAGATTCTTGGGGTCCTGAGACCCTGAAACGGTACAGCGGGCCCTGCCTGAAAGAATTTGACCCAAATCTTCTTTCAACTAGAGACAAAATTTATTAGGGATGAGCCATATAGGCCAGACTCTTAAGAAATCTAAACATTAGTGACACCTATAAGAATGTGTGGGCATGAGGAAATGTCAGCATTTAAATGGCGGCCAGAATGGATCTTATACATAGTAAAATAATTTTGGGTGTTTGGAGGAGGGGCTGGGAGAAAGATCTTGAAGTTGGAGTGAGTTCAGGGAGAATTCTGTTGGGAATATCTGGAAGGTTGAATAGATAATGGGAATAGATAATGAAGGGAACTGGAAGGAAGAGGTTTGAATGGGTCCAGATAAGATCAAAGGTGGGAAATATACTAGGGTCAAAGACTAAACTTCATTAGGTTTCAAAAGGAGATAAGGAGAGTCCATAAGGAAAGACCATTGAGTGGAGCCTCAGGTAATTTGAGACCAGAGTGAGGTCACAAAAAGTTTAAGGGTTTTCTGGGGCCTATAGACAAATGGGACCCAAATTCCTTTTGACTCGAGGGGTAAAGGTCTCGGCTTGGGCCCATACCCCTCAATACCACCTTTGGAACACCAAAACCCAATAGATCCCACAGAACTAGTTCTGAAAATAGTAGCTCAAAAAAGCCTAAAGCTTGGGACAGTACCTCCTACCACCCTCACCTCAGCCTGGTGAATAGAGCCCAACTTTAACATAAAGTTCAAAGTGAAGAAATAGGCTGGAAAAATGAGCAAACAACAACAACAAAAAGAACTAGTCAGGGAAGATTAAGACACAATAACTATAATAACCTACTGTTTGATAAACCCAAAGACTCCAGCTTCTAGGAAAAGAACTCATTATTTGACAAAAACTGCTGGGAAAACTGGAAAATAATATGGCAGAAACTAGACATAGATCAACATCTTAAACCATATACCAAGATAAGGTGAAAATGGGTACATTATTTAGACATAAAAGGTGATATCATAAGCAAATTAGGAGAGCAAGGAATAGTTTACCTGTCGGATCTATGATGAAGGGAAGAATTTATGACTAAACAAGAGATAGAGAACATTATGAAATTCAAAATGGGTAATTTTGACTGTTTTAAATTAAAAAGTTTTCACAAACAAAGCCAATACAGCCAAGTTTAGAAGGGAAACAGAAAGCTAGGAAACAATTTTACAGCCAGTATCTCTGATAAAGACCTCATTTCTAAAATATGTAGAGAACTGAGTTATATTTATAGGAATACATGTCCTCTGTAGCCATCATCCAGGGAAGCAATCCTTTTGGAAAAGCTACCAACTAAAGGGCTCTGCAGGTGCTGCAGCCCTACCTCCTCAGGAGCTACAGTTACTGAGAACCTAGAAAAAAAAATTCTAACCACAAATTCTTGGAATCATCAAATGGTTCACTGGATATTGTTGTTACAATGGAAATAACATGAGAAAAAATGCATTAATATCTGTTTTGTCCTTGCACCTTAATAACGACTGGGTTTTTCCATCTGGCTTGCAGCTGTAACTTCCTTATATATGGTGTCTTTTATTAGCATATGAGCATTTTAAGAGCCCTTTTCTATTTGTATCCCCAATCCATAGCACAGAGCTTTGCTCTGTAAGTACTTAAGTATTTTTGTTCTTTCAGTTTTTGAATATTCTAATCATTTAAGTTCCCCTTCCCCATACATATTCTATATATAAATGATCACAATTTGGGAAGAAAATGTTTTCTGTATGTTTAAAATTGTATTTTGTAATTTATTATTTTACTAAAAAAAAAAAGATCTGAAAGCTATTTCTTCAGGGACTCTTTGGCATCATAGGAAAACAAATGTGGATCGAAGAAAAGTTCTTAGCCAACTTCACTGTCTCCTATTAATGTAAAATCAAATGCTTTATACTTTATAAAAATTTAATTAATACTAACATGGGAATAGAGATGAAAAGCTAATATATAAAAGTTGCCAACTTCACTGAGAGATACTTGTACAGAAATAGATCTGGAGAATATTTTCCTCCCCTCCCTCTTCCACTCCAGGGAAACAGGCTCTCTTCCCTTCAGTTCAATTCTTTACCAATTGAGTTGCAGAAATTTTAGTTCCTTCTTGTGGCAGAAGGATCATATGTTCAATCATAGCATGTTGCATTCTATAATTTTGGTTATATGTGCCTTCTGAATTCCTCTAATTTTACTTCTATTGTAATAAAGGATTTTTACAATTAATTTGAGGAATTTTACAGTAATTATTGTAAAAGCAGCTGCAAATCCATTAAGAGTTATTTAAAATATGAATCAAAGTTAATGTAAGAACAAATACAAATAAGCCTCTTTAAATATTCATTCTGCCCATTCATTTTGTGATGAGTTTATTGAGTGTTAATCTCCACAGATTTAGAAAGTTTAAAGTAACTTGAAGGATTGTATTATAGGTGAAGAACTGAAGGTCATAAAGATGAAATATATTCAAGAACACAGAGCACAACATCCTAGAACCCATTCTAATGGTTTTCAATGAACCTTTCCAACAGTTCTGCATTTGCTTTATTTTTAGGGGTCAAGCCATTTTATTTCAACCTTGCCCTATTATGATATAGTATAGACCATAGTGATGGGCAAGCAATGGAGAAGAATAGGATTGAAGAGTCCATGGTAGTTTACATGTCAAGTCATGTTGCTAAACGCTGGTTGATATAAAAATTAATTGGTGGTAGTTGGTTCATGTCAATTATTACTCCTCAAGTATGTGAACCAGCTGCTATCTATGGGGAGCTGTGAATATATGAAAAAGTCCCTGTTAAGCAGGATGCTTAATCTTACTTTATTTGAAAGGCAATGCAGTAAACACAGTACTGCCCTTGGATTCAGAAAAACCTGGGGTTTAATTTTACCTTTGACACTTAATATCTGTTCAATAATGGGTAAGTTATTTGATCTCTCTGAGCTCCACCTTCCTCTTTTGGTGGATGAGAGCTATTATGAGGCTTAAATGAGGTAATATTTGAAAAACATGCTGTGAAGTTACATAAACACCAGCTTTTACTATTAATATTAGCATTATTTTTTACAAGATTGTCAGGAGTCTTTTAAATACTTCTTTAATCAGGGTGAAAAAAACCTGAGGACAATATCATTAAACAAAAATTCTATACAATGAAACTGACAATTCCATACAATGAAATTGAGAAAATAAGCCATGCCCCGGTTTGGTCACAATCTGCATTTATAGGACCGATCCATAGTTGATGGAAATAGATTTCACGTATGCCAAGTTTCATTTTTATTTACCATCTACATGACCTCCCACTTCTGATAATATCTGATGTTTTTATTCATTAGATTAACTCAGGTTATTTGCTAAAAATGAATATATGTAAGGATCATCTACATCCTTTAATTTTTCTTATTCACTTTCTTTGATTTCAAGTTCATGTTGATTATTTCACAGTTACTCAAATAGTAATACTGTGATGAAGCGTTTGCTAAGAAAAGACTAATCAAGACTATTTCATCTCAATGCAGCATCTCCTGGAATTTCAGAAGGACTTTCTAGGGTGTGAAATGTTGTGTGAATCTATGGAGAGCATAGCATTACCACACCTTAGACAGCTGTTCACACCTTCTTATGGGGCCTGGTCCATCTGGGTGTTGAAACTTCACTGTGCATTAATTTTTTTTTACTCAGTGTCAGTTTTTATAACTAAATACTTGGGGAAAATATAGAGGTATTGTATAGGAATTTTAAAAGACAATATTCCTCTGTTTCTTTTAACAAAATGATTGGATTATAATAATTCACATTTGTATGGCAATTCAAAGTTTATAAGGGGCTTCAGAGATTATGTTTTTAATATACAAAACTTTTACAAGGACAATCCCTCCACTTTTAACCTTGATCTGCCTCTTCCCAATTAAGTATTGCCAGTTATTACATAGAGATTCCCCAGGTTTCTGCAATTATCTTTTTTTCTAATCTCTCTACACTTATGCTTTTAAATCAATATATTCGGTTGTCATGATCACCAAACCTACCTTTCTAACTGCCTGTTGGACATCTCAATCAATCAATCAATTTAATATGTTAAATGAGCTAGGCACAGGGAATACAAGTGAAAATATCTCTACTCTCAAGAAGTTTATATTCAATCAGTCCAAATCCTACTTATTTCACCTCAGAAACCTCTTACAGTGTAGCAGAGATCATACCTCATGAAACATGCGTGGAAATGGACCTATCAGAAACATCCTAGGGATTATACAACAAAGTATCCCAGAAAACATCTTCAGATACATGCTGTCTTAATGCTCAGTGGCTTGTGCTTTGAAATGATGAATTCCAATCAGGAAGAGCTTATTATGCATGTTGGAAAGTAGTGGATCCACTGTCTTCTTTTCTGTTCTGTTTCTGTCAGGCATAGCAAGATTCTTCAAGCTTCTCCCCTAAAGGTCTGGGGCAGGGTTGGTATCCTTTCCCTCTTCACCATCCCTGCACCCCTCATCACTGGATAAATGGTGAACTGCAATGATATGACAACTATAATATATAAGGGCTTAGCTGAGCCTGAGCCTAGATCTTGGGACCCTGGCTGCCAAGTTTGTTTTCACTTTTGCCCCCTTAGTACAGCTGATGAAACAATGATTTCATGATGGATATGTTCAATCTTGGAGGCCACATTAGATTTCCAGAGCTTCTCAGTCCTCAGTTGGTATAAGAGATATACTTCCACAATGTGTTTCTTGGAAAAGAAGACAACCAAAGAGAAAAAGCCCAGTTCTGGCATGGTTTGCCAAAAGACATTCAGCTTAAGGGAGGTAATAAAGAGATGTGGTGAAACCTAACAATGAAGTAGTCCTGCAAGCTTCATTTTCTGATGTTTAAGGCTCCATCTCCCAGGAGAGTATAATAGTGGTAATAAATTAGTGCTTCTTATTTATGACTTTCTTTCAATGTAAACTTCTGAGCCTAGTGAGTATTAAGCATTTCTTTTGGGTAATGGAAATAAATAGCTACTTAATATCTGATTTAATGTACAGTGAGTACTAGTTTACCCCTTGCATTGAGAAGACTCTAAACATGTATCAAAACTTAAGCTTTAACAATTGTCCCTGGTGCTCCAGGGTACGAGTATAAAAAGAAATGCTCAAAAGAGCATATCTCCTTCTTTTCAATAAAAGAAATTCACCCACCACCCACCCACCTGGTCCATGTACACAGATCAAGAACTGAAAGGAGTTAATGGAGAGTGGAAGGGTGAAGTGTCCCAGGTCCCTGGTATTAGCAGAGATTATTATTGTTAATTATCTATTCTAACTCCGACATCATCCTAATACATATAACTATTGCCTCTCACTCAGGTGATTGTAATGGTTTCCTAACATGCTTCTTATCTTCAGACTTTCCCACATTATTCTACATACTACTGCCAGGTTAATATTTTTAAAGCATTGAATCACAAAATTTTTTGAGTTAAAAGGGTTATCAGCAGACTTTTAGGGCAATTTATATCAGAAAAAAATAATCCCCATACAATGTACCCAACAAGTGGTAATCCAATTTTTTTCTTGAAGATCTCTATTGAGAAGGAAACCACTACCTTCTGAGGTAGCCCATTTCACTTTTTGACAACTCTAATGAACAAAGAACTTTTTTTCCCCAGCCAAAATCTTATTCTCAGGAGCTTTTACCCATTGTCCTAATTTTTATCTCTGGGCTGAAGTAGAAATCAAAGTACTTTTTCAATACTTGAAGACAGTTATCATGTCTCACTGACGTCTTATCTTCCCTTAACCAAGAATTTCCAGTTCTTCCAATCCATCTCCATCTCTGTTTCTAATCCTTTCATTATCCTGGGTGCTCTGTTCTTATATGTTCTACCTTGTTTAGAATTATTATAAATTGTAGGATCCTACAAGTGAGCATGGGTTGAAGTAAAAGCAAGGCCTCTATCATTCTTGGTAATATATTTCTATTACTGCAGAAAATATCCCATTTTAAAATTCTTTTTTACTATTATAATTGATTTAGCATTGAGCTTATACCTCTAAAACCCACAAATCTTTTTCTCACAAAAATGTTTCTATCCACACCTCTCCCTTCCTGTACTATTGCAGCAGTTTTTTAAACCTAAAATAATGAATGTACATTTATCCTTATTACATTCAAAATTATTAGATTTCATCAATTATTGTAGCCTATATATCAACTGGATCTTTTTGGGTTCTATGCTTTTGAACTTTGTGTCAGCTATAAATCTGCTAACCATGCCACCTATGCTTTCATCTCAACTATTAGGAAAAATATTAAAGATCACAAAGTCAAGGACAGATCCTAGAGGATAGCCTCTAGAGACCTTGTTCTAGACTGATTTTGAATTACTAATTACAAATATTTGAGACCAATTATTCAACCAGTTCCTAATGAACATAAATTCACTATGCTCTAGAACATCTAATTTTCTCCATCTTATCCATAAGGATATCATAGGAGACTTTATCTAATGCCTTACTAAAAATCAGGCATACTATGAGTCATTTTGCTTGTCACTCAGTCCCACTTAAATACATGAAGGATCTGTGATTTTGTCAGCATATGGAAGAACTCATGAAATGGATTTTTTTTTTTGCCATGTTCTTTGCCATTGCTTTATCCAGCATGAAAACCTTCAGTGACTACCTAAAGTTCAAATTTTTTAGCCAAAGACCACTTTTCTAGTTTTCTAGACTTATATCCCATGAACACGAAACATGCCAATGATTTTCTAATTATGTGTCTTTTCTCATTTTGTTTTCTTTGTTTAGAATGGCCACTGCCAGATCTGGTTCAAATGCCAATTCCTTTGATCCCTATAGCCAAAAGTAGTATTTCTGAACTTCTGTAGTACTTAGCTCACACCTCTCATTACACATTCACATTTCATTCCATGTTATAATTACTTACATGCTTTTTATACCTCGTCTACTAAACTGTAAGCTCTTTCTATTTCCTAGGCATCATTGTATCATCAACAATGCCTAGCATTGTTGGTGCTTAATATGTATCTGTTGAATGAATGTATGCATAGAGGGATACAGAGAGATACAGAGAAAATATAAATGTTTTCCTAAAAGCCAAAATAAAGGGAAATCTATGAGAAGACAGCATAATAGAATGTAAAGAACAATGAATATGTAAACAGAATAGCTAGGTTCAAATCTTAGCTCTATTGTTAACTACTTGCATGACCTTCCAAGGACTCACTTAACCCTTTCAGTTTCCTCATCTGTAAAACAAAGGGGATAGATTAAATGACTGACTTCTTTCCATCCTCTACATTTTGGATTCATTAACCTTTGAACATATAGCACAAGTTAATTATAACAAAATTTGGATTCAGTTTTCCACTACTTTTAGTTCATTATTCACATTACACTCACTCTATTAGTATCAAAACCTGTATGCTGCTTTTGTGAGTATTGATCTTTCTAATGTGACAAAAAAAAAAGTATGCACGGTCATCTCTCCAAATTCATGGGGGTTAAGAGAACAGGACCCCTGCAAATATGAACTGAATAACTCTAGACCCCACCCCTGAACCTTCTGATATTTGTTTAATACACAAAAGAAGTAAAACAACACACTAAACCCATAAAAAAGTTGCAGTTTCTATGCAAGAGAGATTAGTATCTCACACACAATGCATGATCTTCAGAGCTACAGGTGTAGCAATACAACTGCCTCATTGATTTCATTCTTCTACAAAAAGCACAAGATAAAATGATCACTGTGATAGAAAATTATGTGACTCAGTCGGGAATGCTAGAGAGACAAAGAGGAGGCATTTCCAAAGAGAGTGTGCAGCCTGTAGTTCTTTAGTTCACTGAAACTTTGAACAAAATTTAACTGTTTATAATAAATGTATCTATGCATACTTATGGTAGTAAGTGGTTAAATAGATGAATAATATATAGTATTTATGCATTTATGACTTACTAATTTTTTTAGTTTTCTTTACATATGTGCTGTCATCTGTGATTTTTCATGGTACACCTGCAAATCTCCAAAAATTTCCATTTAACTATTGATAGCCAACCCTTGAATAACCAAAACCATGAATATGGAACCTGCCAGTGTTGAGGAATGACAGTACATGGATTACATTTTAAAAATTCATTTAAGAATCATAAAAACAGACAAAAGTTGGCTGGAGCTATAGTTGATAATTTTAAATTAAACTCCTAATATGATTTTGCCTTTGCAATATAATATCTTGCATATGAAACTTAAGGGGATATTAAAAACTTAATTTTCCAAATATTTGAAAAAACTAGGCAACCAATTTGGATGATCCAGGCCCTTTCTTAACTAACTTTTCCCTTAAATGTTTTCTTCAATAGCCTTGTGAGTGGTGGCAAAATTCAAGTGTTACAGATGAGAGCAAGTTATATATTTACATAATATTGAAGCTTGTGAATCGTCCACAAGACCTTTGCTAATATACCCACTCTCTGCTCTATAAAGGGGCACTCTGGTCTGGACCCATACATATGATCAGACTGGGTTCACTCCTAAAGAATCTGGTCTTTACTGGGGTGGTGAGGGGGAGGATTCTTTTTCTGATACTCTTTGGCTTATAAAAGTCCCACCCTGGCACCCTAGGGACAAATTATTTAAAACTTAAGTTTTTACTAACATCTAGATTTCCCCAAAGGGGAGAGGGTCGGTAAAAATGCACTCATTGCAAAATTTGACTCAGATATCAGAAAGGTCTTTTATTCTTTTTTGTTAATTTATTTATTTTTAGTTTTCAACTATCACATCCATAACCTTTTGAATTTTAAATTTTTCTCCCCCTCCCTCCCCTCTACTTTCCCCAAGATGGCATACATATACATTCCTATTAAACATATTTTCATATTGGTAATGTTGTAAAGAAGAATTAGAACTGATAGGAGGGACCACAAGAAGGAAGAACAAAACAAAACAGAAGAAAAAAAAAGAGCAAATAGTATCTTCAATCTGTGTTCAAACTCTGTATTTCATTCTTTGAATGTGGATAGCATTTTCCATCGTGAGACTTTTGGAGATGTCTTACATCCTTGCATTGCTGAGAAGAGCTAAGTCTATCAAAGTTAGTCATCACACAACGTGGCTGTTACTGTGTACAATGTTCTCCTAGTTCTGCTCACTTCACTCAGCATCAGACCATACAAGTCTTTCCAGGTTTTCCCAAAGTCAGCTTGTTCATCATTTCTTATAGCACAATAGTATTCCATTACATTCATATACCACATCTTGTTCAGTCATTCTCCAATTGATGGGCATCCCCTCAATTTCCAATTCTTTGCCACCACAGAAAGAGCTGCTATAAATATTTTTGTACATGTGAGTCCTTTTCCCATTTGTATGATCTCTTTGGGATACAACCCTAGAAGTGCTATTGCTGAGTTAAAGGATATGCACATTTTTATAGCCTTTGGGCATAGCTGCAAATTGTTCTCCCATATGGTTGGAGCAGTTCACAACTTCACCAACAATGCTTTAGTGTTCTAATTTTTCCACATCTTCTCCAACATTTATCATTTTCCTGTTTTGTCACACTAGCCAATCTGACAGATGTGATGTGGTACCTCATAGTCATTTTGATTTGTATTTCTCTAATTAATAGTGATTTAGAGCATTTTTTCATATGACTATAGATAGCTTTAATTTTTTCATCTGAAAACTGCCTGTTCTTATCCTTTGACCATTTATCAACTGGGAAATGACTTTTATTTTTTATAAATTCAACTTAGTTCTCTATATATTTTTGAAATGAAGCCCTTATTAGACACATTCATTATAAAAATTCTTTCCCAGTTTTCTGCTTCCTTTCTAATCTTGGTTGCATTGGCTTTGTTTGTGCAAAAACTTTTCAATTTAATATAGCCAAAATTATCCTTTTTGCATTTCATAATGTTCTCTATCTCTTGTTTGGTCATGAATTCTTCTGCTCTCCATAAATCTGACAGGTGAACTATTTCTTGCTCTCCTAGTTTGCTTATAGTACCAGCCTTTATATATAAATTATGTACCCATTTTGACTTTATCTTAGTAGAGGGTGCAAGATTTTGTTCTATATGTACTTTCTGTCATATTCTTTTCCAGTTTTCACAGCAGTTTTTTTTCAAATACTAACTTCTTAACCCAGAAGCTGGAGTCTTTGAGTTTATCAAACAGTTGATTACTATAGTCATTGACTGCTGTGCCTTGCATACCTAACCTATTCCACTGATCCATCATTCTATTTCTTAGCCAGTAACAAGTAGTTTTGATGATTGCTGCTTTATAATACAATTTAAGATCTGGTGGAGCTAAGCTACCTTCCCTAGCATTTCTTTTCATTGGTTCCCTTGATATTCTGGACCTTTTGCTCTTCCAAATGAATCTTGTTATTATTTTTTCTAGCTCTATAAAATATTTTTGGTAGTTTGATTGGTATGACACTGAATAAGAAAATTAGCTTAGGTAGAATTGTCATTTTTATTATATTAGCTTGGCCTACCCATGAGCAACTGATGTTTTTCCAGTTGTTTAGATCTGATTTTATTTGTGTGAAAAGTGTTTTGTAATTGTGTTCATATAGTTCCTGGGTTTGTTTCAACAGGGAGACTCCTAAATATTTTATTATGTCTACAGTAACTTTAAATGGAATTTCTCTTTCTATCTCTTGCTGTTGGGCTTTGTTAGTAACATAAAAATTCTAATGATTTTTGTGGGTTTATTTTATAACTTGCAACTTTGCTAAAGTTGTTATTATTTCAAATAGTTTTTTACTTGATTTTCTAGGATTCTCTAAGTATATCATCATATCATCTGCAAAAAGTGATAGCTTTGTTTTTTCTTTGCCTAGTCTAAAGGTATTTTATTCTTACACACAAAATAAAAATTAAACATAAAAGACTTGAATAGTGCAATGACAGAATGATTGAAAATAGAATGAAGTAACCTAACTTAAAACTATTACTATAATCTGCTAGGAAGTTGCTATTTAAACTTCATTGGAATATAAAGAAATGTGTAGGTCTCATAAATAGTCATTTTACGTTTCAACTTGGTTCTGCACTGTCTTCCCAAAGTCTATGTCTTCTTTCAAGCCAGGACAAATGCTTGTTATTATTCTCTTGTCATTGTTCATCTTTTCTGATGAAGAAACTCCCTTTGTAGCCAGTCAGCTTCACTTAAGGGATCCAGGACCAGACTTTTCAAATCCAAAAAAAATCTCCTTGAAGCCTAGAAACATCTAACATCAAAAAGGAAACATCAAACATGAGTTTGAAACTTTGTCACATATTCAGGAAATGAAACACAAAACAGAAATGTAGCTAGAGGCCCAGGCACAAACATGTCTTATGGAGTTCTTCTCTAGCTGCCGCATGACAGCAATTGTTATGCTGCTGGGATGGGGAAGAGCTGACACACCTCTATCTTATACTGGAAGTTTCAAAGTAATATGATGTCACCTGGAGAGCTGAAGAAAGAAAGAGTCCAGTGGAAGTTGTCTTTCCTTTTAATCGATACAGTACCATTCCCACTCTGACAATGTCATAGGGTTTAGGAGATCCAAGGGACATCTTGGGGGTTTCTGCATCAAGCCAAAACAACACATTCCTTTAATGTTGAGCTACCACATGGACGGAAGCATCTCAGAAGTTTGTCACACCCCATAAAGTCCAAATGTTGGGTCTCCATGTGCCTGAAATCTCTAGAAGTTACCAGGGGAGCTTCAGGCACATGCTTACTGGGATAACTTCCAAAGGCCAAATCAGCCTCAATTACACTTGGTTAAATACAATAATGTATAAAAATTTGAGCTTTATGTTTAAGGTAGCAGATATCTATTGAGGTAGAAGGGAGGTATAAAATAAGGACACTGAGTTAAATCATTTCTCTTATTAACACGGGCATAATTATAAAAACGCAACATTGCATTGCTTGGCTTAATGCAGCCATGGGAATATAAGTTTTATATAGATTAATATGTGAGATCCTTGCTATTTAACTGTGTTCTAAGTTATTGATTCAGGTCTCAGTTTAACTGACTTGGAAGGATAAAGGATTGCCCTAACTATAAAGATGGTAATGCATACAAAAGATATAGATACTAAAATCTGATCCTTGGGAAAAATATTTTTTCTTTAATAGATGATATTGAAATAGGTAAAATTTAAATACCATTATAACTATTTTAACATAATATCTAAACCTCAGATAATGATTTTCTTATTTCAAAAGGTGAATAGTACAATAAGATTTCAAGAATATAAATAGTTCCTTGGAAATTGTGGTAATGGGATTTGACTGATATGCTAAAACTTTTCAGTTTAAAAGTAACACTCATTAATAGCCAAAGCCCTTATGCAAGTGGACATGTATCATTAAAATGAACTCCAAAGAATTGTTCAGGTCCTCATTATCTCTCCCCTCTGCTATTGCACTATCCTTCTACTTGGTTTCCTAGTCTTGAATCTCTTCTTTTTCTAGTCAGTCCTCCACATAGCTACTAAAATATTATCCTTTGTGTGCAGATCTGGTCATGTCATTCCTCTGATCAAAAAGCTTCAGACATCCTATTGTCTCTAGGATGAAATACACACATTGCCATTTAAAGCCCTTCACAATCTTGCTCCAGCTTATCTTTGCAGACTTATTGCACATTACTCATATCCATGTATCCCATGTTCTACCCATATTGACCTATTTGCCCTTCCCCATACATAACATGCCATTTCCTGCTCCATGCCTTTGCATACATTTTATCACCATACCTAGAAGATGTGCTTCCTCACTTTCAACTCATAGAATCCCTGTCTTCATTCAAGGTTAAGTTCCACTTTCACCTCCTGCAAAATAGCCAAGCTTCTTCCTTTCAGTTTCTAGTGCCCTTCCCTTACTAAAATTTTTTCCCTGGAAGCTAAACTTTAGGGGATAAGCTTCCTCATATTTATCTAGAGTTGGTCATGGAACCTTAGAGCCAGAAGAAAATTTTAGCTTTTATCTAGTCTAACTTTCTCATTTTATAGATTGAGAAAATTGAGGCTGAGGTAGTGACTTATCCAGGGTAATACAAGTAATAAATGACAAAGGCAAGATTGGAACTCACATTCTCCATTCCCAAAACAGCATTCTTTCAACTGTACCACTACTTGGCATTTACCTAGTATAAGTGTTGTGTTTACTAATGAATTTGTATTTATTCTGTCTATGTTGCTTCTCCCAACACGATATGAGCTCCTTGAGGATAGGGATTGATTCATATTTTTCTTTATCTTTTGTCATAGGTACATATTAAATGCTTGTTTAATTCAATTTAATTGAACTAGTGATTATGTTTCCTCCAGGGAAATATCAAACATCAACCAAATAATATTATTTTATCTTTTATAACATTTTACCAAAAATGGTTATAGAAAATGTCATAAGAAACTATTTTGAGTATTTTTTTCTAGATCACATGAACAAGATGGCAGACTAGACATTTTCTCTGCTACTCACAACCTCTCAAACCTCTCCTAAACAGAAATTATGCACCAAAGATAAAGCAACTTCAGTAGTCTCTATAGTCTAGGATCCCTAGAATCCAAAAAAAGATTTAAAAAAACAGAAATTGCCACTTACTTATACCCTGAGCTCACTCAATAACCCTGCCCAACCTTTCAGGCTACTGGTAGAAAGGCAGCATGAGCAGATCCAAGGATATGACACAAGCTTACATCAAAACTCTCATCTGTAGCTTGGGACACCCTCCCCCGTTTTTCCAGTGTCATGGAAATCCTGACTCCAGGATGTGGAAGTTTATTTAGACTATGACAGCTAGCTTAGCCATAGCTCTTCAGAAGCAAAAGCCTGCCAGGCTGAAACCTAGAACACAAGTGGGCAAAGCTCCAAATTATCTGTGCTATAGAAAACAGGCTCTGAACTGCCAGTGCCAGCCCAAAAACTAAGAAACAAAGGGGGGGAACAGGTCACCAGGACAAGACACCATGCATGGTCTCTATTAAGCTTTATGGAAAGAGCACAACATCCAATTGGTGCCATTTCTGACCATCCAAAAGTCAGTTGGGTCAGAGACAGGGTGATGCCCAGTGTAGGAGGAGGATGAGACACTTTGAGAAACTACTCCTAAGGAAAGCACAATCATAGGGGAGGGAGTCAGGAAGTGAATGATAAGGAAAACAATAGAAATGTAATAGAGAATAAATGCAGCAGGCAAGGATACAATAGCAAGAGACTTCTTTCTAAATGTACACAAGGAGACAGAGGTGAAGCAAGAAATCTGGTAGAGGTAACAGTGAAGAAGAGGACAGGGGGCATCATGGACAGAACTTGTCAACACCCTACCTACAAGTGAATTAATGCTTCTTTTGTTGGATTATGAGGACAGCTAGGTGATGAAGTGGATAGAGCACTGGGCTTGGAATGAGGAATACTCATTTTCATGAGTTCAAATCTTGCTTCAAACACTAGCTATGTGATGCTGGTTAAGTCATTTAACTCTGTTTGCCTCAGTTCCTCAATCGTAAAATGAGCTGGAGAAGGAAATGGAAAACCACTTCAGTATCTTTGCCCGGAAAACCCTAAATGGGGTTACTAAGAGTTGGACATGACTGGAAAATGACTCACCAGCAATAGTTGTGGGATTACACCATGAGGTAGTACAGAAAAGAGAGGGAGAAAAGCAGGGGTTAGAGAGGAGTGTGTGATGTAATGTAGTGAAATCAAGGACTAGTAATGAGAAGAAAGTGACAGTCTCAGAAGAGCCTACAGGAGAGTGGGTGAGGAGGAGGAAGGAAAGATTTAAAAGGGTGGGATAATTATAGAGGCAATTACAAAAATAAAATAGGTAACTTTGATTAGTTGAAATTGAAAAATTTCTGCATAGACAACATTAATGTATCTAGGATAAGGAAAATGGTTGAATGGGAAAAATATTTTTTATCAAATTTCTCTAAGAATTTGGCATCTAAAATATGTAAATAATTAACAAATATGTTCAAGATTAATAACCATTACCCAATATATAAATGGTCAAAGGATATGAACAAATAGTTCTCAAAAGAACAACAAAGTTTTCATAATCACACAAAAAAATGCTCCAAATCACTAATAATAAGAGAAATTCACATCAAAACAACTGTGAGGTTTCTCCTCACATCCTGGAGATGGTAACTGACAAAAAATAGCAAAAGTCAATGTTGGAGAAATTGTGTAAAGATAGGCACACTATACATTGTTGGTGGAGTCGTGAAATGTTACAATCATTTTGGAAAGCAATTAGGAAATATACAAAGTGACTAAAATATCTATACCCTTTGAACTAGACATTCCATTACTGGGCTTATACCTCAAGGAAGGCTATTGATAAGAAAAAAGTCTCCATATACTCCAAAATATTTGTAGCAAAACTTTTTGTGATAGCTAAGAATTGAAAATAGTATATACCCATCATTTGGGGAATGGCTAAACAAATTGTAGTATGCAAATGTAATGTAATAAAACTGCTCTAAGAAATGATGTGTATGATGAATACAAAGAAGCATGGAAAGATCTATATGAATTGACACATAGTGAAATAAGCAGAGCCAAGTAAACAACGTACACAATAACTACAGCACCATTAATGGAAAGAACAATGATATCAAAAGAAAAAGTGAAAATGAAGATAACAAATTATAGGATCAAAAGACTCAAATGAGGAGAGATAAAAAGACACTTCTAACCTATTCTTTTGTGAGAAATTGACAGATGTTACCTATTGCCCATGTTTTTTTGTACTTTTTCAATGTATTGATCAGTCATGCTAACTTTCTTCTCCAAAAAAAAAATTCTATTTGTCATATGGGATGTCCCTCTGGGAGTGGAAAGCAGAGTACTCTTCTGTAGGTTCTTCTCTTTCTGAGACTATAGAGGTTACCTTCCCCTCATTGCTAGCCCTTGATTTCTCCCCACCACATCCCTGCTTCCCTCCTTCCCTTTCACATACACTCTGATATTGTACTGTAATCCCACAAGGGATATTATTGTGATGTACTAATCAGAAAATATCAATAAAAACTTATCAAAAATAAATACAAATTGTAAAGACAAAAAAAGAAACTATTGTGAATAATAACATATAAGCCAGTTAAGAAACCAGAAAAAAAGTTGGGAAAGTTAGGAAGACATGCAAAATAGAATGTATTTAATTTATGATCATTAGTAATTTACTTCATCTTAAAAATCATTTAATTTTATATAAGGACTAATTTGGCTTTTAGTTACATAACCATCATTTTAAATTTCAAACCCTAAATTTGAAAAATAAAGGAGGCTAGTGGATAAAATAGAAAAAGAACTAGTCCTCGTAAGACCTGAGTTCTAATTTCAGTTCTACGAGCTCAGCTAAGTAAATTGTTAAGTTACTAGCAAAATGATTGTCATTGTTATTCATAGTGATACAGTATTTTAGGGTTACTAAATACTTTACTTACATTATCTCATTTAATCTACTCTGTGAAGTTGTTAATACATAAGTTATTGTTAACCTCATTTTGTAGATATTAGCTTAGTGATTTGACTAAGTTCACCTAACTATAGAAGAAGAATGGTATAGTAGATAAAGCATTGACCTCAAGACCAGGATTCAAGTTCCATCTCTTTTACATACTGGTTGTTTCACACTAGGTGCTCTAGGAGAATTTCTGATTCAAGTTGTAGAAAAGGTACAGACTTGCATTAGCATAAGGAGTTCCCTCACCTGGGAGTTCCCTTAACCAGTGAAATCACAGCTGGTCCATAATTCTTTCTACATAATTACAATTGACAAAGCCAGAAATTGATCTCAGGTATTTTCTGACTTCAAGTCAAAAGCTCTTCCTCAATATCACATTCTCTCTCTAGGCATCAATTTATAAAGAGAAATGGTTGAAATAAGTGATCTCTTTTGTTCAGCTCCAAATTCCTATGCATCTACAAAGGAAGAACTTTTTAATAAGCATTTTTCCAGAGTCGATCAGTAAATTTTTTCCATTAGTATTTTAATTTCTAGGTTCATAAGTTCTGGGCTGTTTTCATCTATTATTTTCTGTATTATGTTATTAAGTTTTTTTTGTCCTATCATGTTCTTCTGAGAAACCTGTAGTCCCTAGGCTATCTCTACACATCTTTTTTTTTCAAGATCCATATGTTTTGCTTGCCTAGTGAGGATATATATTTTTAAATTTATTTAACTTAATTAGATTGTCCTTTACTTCTATATATTTGTATGTTCAGCTTATTGTTCTCTCTTGTTTCTTTGGTGAGGTTTGTCATTGCAAATTCCAGTTTTTCTATACAGCTCATTATTTTTGTGTGCAGGCCACAAATTATACTCTCATAATTCTCATTTGTCTTTTGAACCATTCAGAAACAGTGTGCTGTGGTTTCAAAATTTCCTTAAATTTCACAGGATTCTCTGTCTCATTCAAGGATTGAATCATTTTCCTTTATTTGGGATCATTTATTCATAGATACTGAACTAATTTATTAGATCTAGAGGTCATTTTTTTTCTGCTTTTAATGATTTCCCTGATGATTTATCTGCTTATTTTCAAAGTCTTTGAATTTTCTCCTTCCTGAGATGTTTGGTAATTTCATTCTTTTTCCCTCTTATTTTCCACTTTTATTCACTTTCTGAGTGGAACATCTCTGATGGTGATTTCCTTGGGAGCTGAATCTCAAACAGCTTCAGCCTTCTCTCATACTGGGCAATTCAGGGTTCACCAGCCTATGTTTCTGACACAAGTGACTTTTGGGTGGACAGAACTGGCCTTAGCTGAGTACTTTACCTCAGGCTTAGTGGAATGTCTGTCCTAATTCCTTTGTTCCTCTGTTCTTTGGTTGGGCACCCACAGTTCAGAGAGCTGCCTCACAGCTGCTTTGGGATTGTGTGGTCTCTGAGGCACTGGGAAGAGGTAGGGGTAGGATGTGGTGTTGAGTTCTATTTTAAGCCCATACAATGGGTGCTACCCTTTTCCCTCTGTTCCTGTATGTCCTAAGAGATGTTTCGCAACATAGAACACTACCCCTCCCACACTGAGCCAAGCTGGCTATGTGGCCTCAGGAAATTTTGTAGTCTCGAGTATTTGTGAGGGAAGAGGGGAAAGACCAGAGTTTGGGGCTGGGTTTTGTTTCACCTTATAGGTCCACCAGAGATGCCTTCCTGCCCATATGGTGGAGTATGGGCAAGGGGTGTTGAGTGAGGTCAGTATAAAAGTTGGTTAAATTTTTGTAAACTTTCTTTTGGTTTCAGGGTATTCTAAATCATAGAGACAACTGAAGTTTCTTTATTTTTCCAATAATTTCTGTTCCAATAGTTTCTATTTGAGAGGTTGAGGGAATCAGAGAAAGTGTCTAGTACCCTATCTTGTTTATCATATAACAATGAAGTCAGATTTTTTTATTGTTGTATAGTTTCATATGTTTTGTCAAAGAATCCTCACATACTAAATATTCATAAGGAATATATATTGATATATAGAGAGAGAGACAGAGACAGAAACAGAGAAAGAGAGGGATGTACATAAACCTCAGTCAGTTTTAATGAGAAGTTCATGAGTCCTAGACCACTTGTACTTGTAAGCTCTCCACAATAGGAAAGTATATTTGAATACTGGCCTTTGAATACTTTATTGACTTTTCCTATGTTACTTGCAAAAGCAGTAGTATCACCATTGGTACTCAATGAATCAGCCACTAAATCGGTCTTCCACAATGGTCCAAGATTAATAACTAATTTTGAAAACTGATTAGTTTGTGCCAGAGTAGTAGATAGTTACAATTTTGCCAGAGGATATAATCAGCCAGTAAATAGCAGTATTAGAGCATTAACAATAGGTTGGTAGTATGACCCAACTCTACCATAAACCCTTTTCCACAAAGGATAATTCAAGCTTTTTTAAGCAACTTCACTTATAAATAGAACTTTTTTATGTTAAAGTAAAGCTTAGTTTTATATTGCTCCTTAGCTGGTTAATAAGAGATGTTTGTAAATGAATTCTAATAAAGCAAGCAAGCTCAGCCTTGGGTGACTATTAAAGAGGCACAGACATTTTTACATATCTTTGCTGCTTGTGAATTCCAGATGTTTCCAACATGAAAAATGTTATCTTCCAACAGTTAATGTTGTACTGCTAGCCATTCAGAAGATGTATATTCCTATTAGAGCAGGGATGTTGCTATGGAGATCATGGTAAAATTCTGACCTAGAAGGAGAGGTGGTGATAAAATGCACTAAACTAGGAAGGTAGAATATCAATTAAGCCAGTAAATGAAAAGGTAACAAAGAGGTAAGAGAAAGAAGAACATTTTCTGAAGCTAGCTTAATAGAATTTACTTCTTTATATTTAACAAGTATGGCTTAATTTTTGCATATTGTGTTCATATTATTTTATCCCCAAGAGTCAACCAACTAGACAAAATTTGTCCATTTACTTGTAACATAAACTGGCAGTAAACTATTCACTACAGCTTTAAAACCATTCCAAATACATAAGTTATACCTTACTCTTCATTATCTGTTAAGACTAGGATGAGATAGAAGCCTGAAAAGTTGTATGAAATAGGCCTTGCTAAAAAGCTTTTCAGTGGTTTGAATTGCACAGTAGCAGTATATCTATAAGCCTATGACTTGAAGCTAAAAATAACATAGCATTCCAAACTAAATTACCTTGTCACAATTGCATCATTTGTATCAGGATTTGAATCAGGATATGCATTTTCACATGAAACTTGATACCTAAGCCTAGGCTGAAAAACAAGTATGAAATATTAAAATCACAACCTAAATTCTGAAAGGGGCTTATTTTTTCTACATTTCTGTTCATTGGAAAATTGAATTTGGTTCTATACAGAAGACTGAATTCTTAGATGAGAAGTAAAAACATAGAATTAAAGCTAAAAATGATCTTAAGAACTTTTTAGTTGAAATCTCTGACTAAAAAAAACTGAAACCCAGAGAGGCTTCATAATACCTATACAGGTTAACATAATCAACTTAGGATATGACTCAGGACTTCCAGTACAGGGTACAAATATAGAAGTAAAACTTTTTTTTGTGAATTATCACACACACATATAATGACTATATAGCTGAATTTTGCAACAGCATATCCTCAAAAGCTGTATCAACATGGAACCACTAGTTTGCTGGGGGAAATGCGAGACTTATGGAAATTAAAGGGAACACCCTCTCTCACATCTGTATAAACTTCTTGAAGGCTTTCCTATTCAAGTTTGTGCCTATCTGCCCTCTAACATTTTGAGAGTGTGGAGATACCATATAAGGAATTATTTATATAGTAGAACATCTAAGGTTTTCCAGCATTTGCTGAAAATATTAGCAATAGTTGTCAAAACAATACAGTGACTGAGTAAAGTGTTTTGGGACAGTTAAGACTACTTGCTTTGTAGAACCCATTAGTTGCTACCCGGATTTCCCATCATGGGCTGGTTTCTAGATTTATGAAGTATGATATAATAAAAGATAATTTCAACTTTAATTCTGTTACCTAAGCTGAACATTCTTATATAGAGTGGATAAATCAAGTAGTTGAAACTTACATATAGTCCAATGCTAATTTCTACTGAATACTCAATTGCTAGTTTGTTTTTTCATTATATGCAAATCAGCACCCGTATACTTACAGTGCTTGTTAAATTGTGGGTCAAGACCCGATATGGGGTCTGTAAATTAACGTGGGGGTCATGAAAAAATTAGCAACAGTAAAAGGTTTCTGAATGTACAATGACAAAAAATTAATTCAAAATCAAATGTGTAATGAATCCAAGGTGTTTCTGGCAGTGCTTGACTATGTTGCATCCTGTGATGTCACTGCAGCCTTGGTTCTGAACATACAACATGTGCACTTTGCATTGCACATGCTGTCATGACACACAATGCCAACAAATGCTGCCAGAAACACTCGGCTCAGATTTGAGACTATTGTATGTTATGAATTGCAGTGTTTTTACTGTACATATAAAGTTTTCTACTCTTACAGAAACAAAATATTTTAATTATGGAAAACAAAGACTTTTAATATTTTCTTGCCATCATTCCTCAGCATGTAAGTATCAAATTAGTATATCTTTGGATTGTATTATATTAGAATGTTTGATTTTTAAAATTCTTTTATAGAAACATAAGTGTTTAATTGTAGCAAGTAAAGACAAAAGACCTTTAATAATATTTCTCCACCATCACTTCTGTATATGTATGTAAATGTGAACATCAATTTTTTAAATTAAGCACAAACAAATGCAATTTCATAAACTAAAGCTAGTATTTATTTGAGAAATTATTACCAACATTTATTTATATTTGAGGACAAAAATATTTTTTGGTTATGATAAGTGGCTAAATTTAGACAGAAGGGGTAAAAATAATGATGACAATATGGCAGTCTTTGCTACCAGATTGTAGTACACCTAAGTTGGCAAGAAAACAAAAATATATTTATGTTGACTCATTTTCACAGTATAGATTTACTTCTAACAATGATGATGGTGTGGGAAAACCTCTTTGCTCAATTTGTAATGAAGTTTTGGCTGCAGAAAGCGTGATACCAGCCAAACTAAAATGACATCTTAATACCAAGCTTGCAGCATACTGCAATAAATATACTGCAAAGGAATATTCTCAATGATTTTTGAAATCTTCAAATAGAAAAAAACAATGTTTTGAGAAATTTGTTACTTTCAATGAAAAGTATTTACTTGCATCTTACAAAACTTCTTCTACAATTCCAAAAACTAAAAAGCCCTACACGATAGGAGATCTTGTGTTACCTGCTACTATTAAAATGTCAGAAATAGTTCTTGAGAAAAAGTATGGTGGTAAAATTCATAAATTTCCTTTATTAAATGATACTGTTTCCAAAAAAATTTCTGAAATTGATAATGACCAATTCCAGCAGTTTATTACCAGGCTTAAGGGCAGCCCAAGATGAAACAACTGATATTTCTAACATGACACAGTTGTTACTTTATGTAAGATATGTTTATGAAGGAAGTTTACATGAGGAATTATTGTTTTATCACCCTTTGGAAGAGTAACTAAGAGGGGAAAATTTATACCTTAAAGTCAATGAATTTTTCACAAATGAAGGTTTACAGTGAAAACATTTGTTGGAGTCTATACAGACAGTGTTGGAGTAATGATGGGGGAAATGTATTTGTAGCAAAAGTTAAAGCTGGTGGCAATGAACATATCACTTTTACTCACTAAATGACTCATCTGGAAGCACTCATAGACAAAAAAAAAATCACCAGAGCTAGCTGTTGTGCTTCACAATACTATCAAAATTAACTTCATTAAAAGCTGCACCCTTAACAGTCATTTGTTTTCCAACCTTTGGAAAGACATGGACTCCAATTACAAAAGCTTATTACTACACACAGAAGTAAGGTGACTCTCAAGAAGGTGAAGTTTAAATAGATTATTGAAATTGAAGGATAAAGTTGTTATATTTTTGACTGAGCAGAAATCTGATTTTGTTCATTTTTTCATAATGACTTATGACTTTCAAAATAGTGTTATTTGTTACATGTTTTTGAAAAACTTGATGATTTAAACATGTCACTTCAAGGAAAAATTATAACATATTTATGTTAAAAGATAAAATTTAAAGTTTTACTAAAAAAGGTAACATTTGGAAGAATAGGTTGGAAAATGGTTCTTTAGAAATGTTTACAGCTACAGATGATTTTATAATTGAAAATAACCTTCCCAAAGATTTAATTGTAAGAGTTATAATTGATCATCTAAAGTGCCTGGAGACAGTTTCAGAAATACTTCCCTTCAAATTATGTTCTAAAAAATTAAGTTGGGTTAATAAACCATGCTTAATTGAAATTAAAAAAAATCAGTCATCTACCATTAAAAGTTCAAGAAATGGGGCAGTTAGGTGGTGCAGTGGATACAGCTCTGGCCTTGGAGTCAGGAGGACCTGAGTTCAAATCCAGTCTCAGACACATGACACCTACTAGATGTGTGACCCTGGGCAAGTCTCTTAACTCCAATTGCCTCACCAAAAAAGCAAAAAAAAAAATTCAAGAAGAATTTGTCAAGTTACCAAGCAACACAGTTTCAAAATTTGAGTTTCCTAAAAAAATTGTTAAATGAATTTTGGCTTGGGATTAGGACAATTTTTGAAATGACCCTAAACATACTTTTGCCATTTTGTACTACATATTTATGCAAAGCAGCATTCTCAGCACTGACGATTATAAAATCAAAATATCGATCAACTCTGAAAAACTTTGAAGATGCTCTACATCCTGCAGTATCAAATATTCTGCCAAGATTTCATTCTTTATGTAAAAATAAACAAGCACGTCCATCTTATTAGTATGCAAATTTGCATTCATCTTTAATAAATGGTAAAATTATATATATATATGTACTCACCAAAGAATTGATTTAAAATAAATTTCTTTATGATTTATTATCAGTAAATTTCAGATTTGTATACTTATTTTATATAACTATATGCCAAGGGTCATGTAAAAATTTCTTGAATGAAAAGAGGTCATAAAGAAGCCCTGCTTTAGTACACATACGAGGGTAAAAGGAAACCACATTAAATACATTGTTAACTTCACCATAACTTTTAAGCTTTTCCTGATCATCCCACCCCCACAAAACTGTTGAACCCAAAGTTGATCTGTTAGCATTGAAACAGTTAAACATTAAATATAAAATAGCAGATGGGAGAAAACATAGTTAATAAGGAAACATAGTTTTGTTAATTCTCTGGTATTAATCTTTGCTTGTAAAAATCTTTGTTTGAGGTGCTCCTTTGCAGCCCTCAGCTAACTAAATTCTTTATATTGTATCTTTCAAAATGTCTCTATATCTATAGTTTCTACAGAGTTCAGGACTTGGTGTCAGAAAGACCTGAGTTCAAATCCTGCTCAGATACTGGCTGTATGATATTAAAAAAGTCATCCTTCATCTCAGTCTCCTCACCTATAAAAATGGGGATAGTAACAGCATGTACCTCACAGGATTGTTTTGAGGAACAAATAAGATAAGTATGTTTTACATAAAAACTATCAATTTACACATAGAGGACATCCCACTTCTCCTTTAGGGCAAAGTGCTAATTGAACTAGAATTGCATTGAAATCATAGGAATGCCAGGAAGGTGACAGTGTCTCCCTTTCTACTTAAGGTAAGAGTGTTGAAACATCTGAGAATTTCAAGACTGCTTCCAGTTAATTAATATATTTTGGTTATGTTAAGATTGTTAAATCTCTTGTCCTCCCTAAAACTTTACCTGACAAAGTATGAGACAGCAAATACTCCCTCAAACCTCTCCTGCTCCCCCCCAAAAAAATCCATCCCTAACTAAACAGGGAAATCTCATTGATCTCTTCATTCAGAACTAATGCTAAATAAACTTATTTATTTGCATAGATTTGCTAAATCTGTACCAATGTAGTCTGAGTGTTAGCTTCTAGATGGCAGACTGTTTAGCTTGCTCTTGCTCTTGTTCTTTAACAACTATTCAAATAAATTAAAATGAGCACTTAGTAAGTACTTTTGATGATAGTTTACTGGATATAGTTAATCTAGTACAAGGTAAACAGGCTACAACCTCCTTTCCTCCCTTCAATCTAAGATTGTTTTTAATTGTCTTCTCTAATAAAATTCAATTTGTACATGACACATAAACTAACTCAGTATCAAACTTTAAAAAAAGGCTGAATTAAATTTGTTTAGTTTATAATCCAAATCAAATTTCTTCATTAGTGACAATATAGTGGATTTTTGACATAATGTCATGAAATAGTCAATTTTCCTTTCTTTGTGTGTTGCTTACTGTCAGAAATCCATGCTCCATGATTACATTCAAAACAAAATATTAATAACTATCAGCTGATAGTTTAAGATAATTTGTACCATTTCTAGTCATTAAATGAAAAAAAATAGACAACTATACAAATTAAAATTTTGAAATGCAAACTCAATTGAATTTACTTCTTATTGCTGAAAATACTATTTGACATAATTTTAGAAGCTTGAAGGGCCTACCCTTTGAGATATAAGGAAAAATCTGTGTCAAGTATGTTCTTTGCTGAATAGGAGGAACATATTTCAGCCCCTGTATGAAAAAAGGCATTTCCCTCTGCAGACGTGCAAAGCTTTAGATAGTTATTCTATCCTATTTTATGGGTGAATTCATCTCATTCACATTCAAAGTCATAATTACTGTTTGCCAATTTTCCTCCATCTTATTTTTAATCACTATTTTCATTCTCAGTCTCTCTTCTTACCCTATGTTTATTACCTTATCTTCTCCCTTTACCCTCATTCCTTATTTTATGTACCTTTCTAAAAGACTCTCCCTTATCTTCTCTTCCCACCCTCCTAATCTTAATCTGTACACCTTTCTAAAAGTCCATCCTCCATTGATTCCTCAGTTTTCTCACCTCTCTAAAAGTTCAGAAGACTTCTAAACCTCTCCAGGTGTACACATTTCCTTTTCAATCCAGATGAGAGTAAGGATCCAATATTACAAGCCCTCCAATGCCACTTGTATTAGCTCTTCCTTTCAAGCCTTGTTTTTATGAGATAATTGCTCCTTTTTACCTTTTCCCATGTTTGTTTACCTTTTCCTGTATTCCAAATACTAATTATAACTTTGAATGTGAATCTGATGATCTTACCCACAAAATTGAAATGGATAGCAGAATGGATTAAACATCAGAAACCAACAATATGTTGTTTAGAAGAAACACATTAAAGAATGAGAGATACACACAGAGTTAAAATGGAGGGTTGGAGTAGGATTCATTATGCTTCGATGATGATACAAAAAAGTCAGAGGTAGCAATTATGATTTCAGACAAAATTATGGCTAAAATAGATTTAATTAAAAGAGATAAACAGGGTAACTACATTTTGATAGAATGTACCACAGAAAATGAAGCAATATCAATACTGAATATATATGTATATATCTCATATGATTATATCAATAGATTTTTTAAAAAGCATTTGATAAAGTTCAACACTTATTTTATTAAAAACACTTGCAAGTATTGGTATAAATAGATTTTTCATTAAATTGATTAAAAGCATTTATCTAAAACCATCAGCAAGCATTATTTGTAATGGGGATAAACTAGAAGCCTTTCCAATAAGATCAGATGTGAAACAAGGATGCCCACTGTTACCAATATTATTCAATAATTTATTGGAAAGCCTAGAAATAGTAATAAGAGAAGAGAAAGAAATCAAAAGAATCAGAAAAAGGAATCAGGTGATAAAACTCTTTTTGCAGATGATATGATGATATACTTGAAAAATTCCAAAGGCTAGGGTAAAAGTTGGTTGAAACAATGATTTTGGCAAAATAACATGATATAAAATAAATCCACATAAATCATCAGCATTCCTAAACATCACAAACAAAATTCAACAAGAGGAGATAGTAAAAGATCTGGATTTGAAATAACCCTGCAAAGTATACAATTCCTGGGAGTATACATGCATAAAACAACAATGACAACAATAACAACAAATAAAAAAAAAACAAACCAGTATCTGTATAAACAATATTTAAAAAATCTTTTTATACAAATAAAATCAGATTTAAATAATTGGAGAAGTATTAATTGTTCATGGGTGGGCATTTTCAATATAATAAAAATGACAATTTTACCCAAACTACTTTATATACTCAGTTCATCCCAATTAAATTACATACATCCATACCTACATACACAAATACAAATATATTACTGAATTGGAAAAACAATAACAAAATTCATTTGGAAGAACAAAGTATCAAGAATATCAAAGAAAATGATGATGCGGCGAATGTATAGGCAGGAGGTATAGCAGTATGAGATCTTAAACTATATTATTAGGCAGTAATTATAAAAGCCACCTGGTACTGCTTAAGAAATAGAAAGGTAGATCAATGAAATAGAGTAGACATAGAATTACAGCAGCAAATAAACACAATAACCTTGCATTTGACAAGTGTAAAGATTTAAGATTGTGGAATAAGAATTCATTATTTGGTAAAAATTTTTGGGAAAACTGGAAAACAGTATGGCAGAAACTTGCCATAGACCAACATCATACACCACTTACTAAGATAAGATCAAAATGGATACATGACCTAGATATAAAAAGAGATATTACAAGAAAATTATAAGAATATGGAACATATTATTTATCAGACTTATGGAGAGGTGAATAATTTATGGATAAACAAGACATAGAGAGCAAAGTTAGGTGTAAAATGGATAATTTCAGTTACATTAAATTAAAAAGTTTTGCACAAATAAAACAAATGTAGCAAAAATCAGGAGAGGAAAAAGCAGGGAAAAAATTTATAGACAGTTTCTCAGATAAAGGTCTCATATCTCAAATGTATAAAGAACTTAGTCAAATCTATTCATATGTGTGTGTATATCTTATTTCCCAATTGATAAATGATCAAAGGATATGAAAATTTTCCAAAGAAGAAATCAAAACAAATTATATTCGTATGAAAAAATGCTCTAAATTATTATTGATTAGGGAAATGAAATTAAAACAACCTTGAGATATCATTTTATACCTACCAGATTGACTAAAATGATTGAAGGTGAAAGCAATAAATGTTGGAAAGGTGGTGGAAAAATTTGGAAGCTAATTCATTGTTGGTAGAATTGTGAACTGATCCAATCATTTTGGAAAGCAATCTGGAATTGTGCCCAAAGAGTTATTAAACTGTCCAAACCCTTTGACCCAGCAATACCACTACAGGGTCTATGTTCAAAGATAATTAGAAAAAAAGGAAAAGAACCTTTATGTTCAAAAATGTTTATAGCAGCTCTCTTTGTGGTAGCAAAGAACTGGAAATTGCAGGGATGACCATCAAAATTGGGGAATGCCTAATCAAATTGTGTATGATTGTGGTGGAATACTACTCTGCTGTAAGAAATGATAAGCTCATTGATCTTAGAAAAACATGGAAAAACTTGCACAAAATAATAAAGAGGGAAATGAGCAGAATCAAGAAAACATTGTATACAGTAACAGCAATATTGTTTTAAGAATGACTTTGGAGGCAGCTAGGTAGTGCAGTGGAGAGAGCACTGGCCCTGCAGTCAGGAGGACCTGAGTTCAAATGTGGCCTCAGACACATAACACTCACTAGCTGTGTGACTCTGGGCAAGTCACTTAACCCCAATTGCCCTTCCCCCCCAAAAAATGACTTTGAGTAAATAATAATAAATGCAATAAATACCCACATTAAGTATAAAGGATCTATGAGGAAAGACACTATCTGCATCCAGAGAATGAACTCATAAAGAAAAGTATGTGTAGAATAATTTTAAATTTATATGTTTACCTAATTGTGTCAAAATGGTGGTCATCTTGAAGTGGTGATGGGGAGAAAAAAAGAAAAAAGAAACTTTCTTGTAACTTTGTTGTATATTTAAAAGTAATAGTAAGTTTTATATAGTAGATTTGCAGTTTCATGAGCAATCATCTTTTTTTGTTATACTATGTTATGGAAATGCTTGTTTTATTCCATAAATTAACAATAAAATAAATTTAGAAAAGGAAAAATATTCTGTCCCATTCTGAATGCTGAGAACTTAAAAAAATACTATTCAAAATTGTCTAAATTGTCAATTCACTTTGAAATGCAAATATTAGTTATGCAAATATTGTAACCTCTAAATTATCATAAATATAATAAAATAATTAAAACATTAGCAAATAGTTTTTTCCTTTTTTCTTTTAAAAGGAGAGCAAATGGTATGCTTCCATCTGTATTCAGACCTCATAGTTCTTTCTCTGGATATGCATAGCATTTTCCATCATGAGTCTTTTGGAGTTGTCTTAGATCAATGTCAGTCATTGCATAGTTTGGCTGTTACTGTATACAATGTTCTCCTGGTTCTGCTCATTTCACTCAGCATCAATTCATAAAAGTCTTTCCAAGTTTTTCTGAAGTCCACCTGCAGATATGATATATTCTAGGTTTCCACATTTTTTTAAATTCATAAGAAAAAAGCCTCAAAACCTTGGGCACACTTTTGTTTATTTGCTTATCTCAAATGAGCGCTAATTGTTTTCAGAGTTTTGAATCTATAAGATTCCCTATAGTCACAGCAGATAGAACTCAGTTTCACTTACACAAGTACACAATTTATACACATAGGATAATATTCACAGCACTCTTGATATTATAGGAATTATTATAATGCTGCCAATATGCCATTAGATTATAATTTAAAATAGTGGAACTAAGGTTAAAAAAAGAAAGAGATAAAGTGGCAGAAAGATAATTAGACTTCAAGCAGTTTGACTGTGGTTCAAAGCATCTAGTTTGTTGAAACTGTGGATTAAGGGCTTCATGCTAATGTTGTGAAACTGTCTTGCTTTCATAGTCCTTTGAATTTAAAGGGATAGAAAGAGAAAGGAGTCCTAGTTAATGCAGTTTGATAGGAAACATTTAAATCCCTTATCAGTTCCTTTCCCCACTCCTTTTTGGTGAGGAGAACAAAATTATTTTATTTACTTATTTATTTTTTTGAGTGAAGCAATAGGGGTTAAGTGACTTGCCCAGGGTCACACAGTCAAGTGTCTGAGGTTGGATTTGAAATTAGGTCCCTCTGACTCCAAGGCTGGAGTCCACTGTGCCACCTAGCTGCCCCAGCAAAATTATTTTAACTCTAGACTTTCATATCAAAATTTAGTTTGGTGAATTTCAGATAATATAATATCAGTGGGTAGATAGGTGGAATTAGGTGTTTCCTTTCAGGGATAACAAATTGTGTTTTTACTTTCCTGATACTAGTACCTAAAGGTTATTTAATCATGCTATAAAAATACAATAAGATTTGAATTCTATTGAATAAAATTAGTGTAAAGTGCTCAAATTTCAAATTTGTAAAAGTTCAGGCAGAGACTAACTTGAAGTTTACTTTTTTCTTCTCTATAAAGAGTTTGTAAATAAACCAATAGCTAAAAAAAAAAATTAAAAGGTCCTTGTTTAAGCTACTTAGGGAAAAAGAAAAACCTAATTTCCGTAGTCAATAAACATTTATTAAGTACTTACTCGGCAGTTAGGTGGCACAGTGGATAGAGTCCAGACTCACCTTCCTAAGTTCAAATCAGATACTGACTAGCTGTGTGATCCTGGCTAGGTCATTTAACCCTTTTGCATCAGTTTCTCATCTATAAAATTACCTAAGGAAGGAAAAGGCAAGCTACTCCAGTATCTTTGTGAAAAACACACGCACACACAAATGGGGTCACAAAGAGTCAGACAGAACTGAAATGACTAAAAGACAAAAAGCACTTTACTGTGTCCAAGCACCGGGGGTTGGGGATACAAAATGGAAAAGAAAGACAGCCTCTGCCCTCAAAGAACTTATATTTTAGTGGAGAAGGACAACATATAAAAGGAAGCTAGGCAGACACACAGGAAAGGGCATGGAATCTAAATTAGGTTGCATCCCATCTTCCTCTATACTCTTGTTTCTAACACTTAACCCCTTCCAATATTTCCACTTTCTATCCCTTCTCACAAATGGATCTCCCTATGCCTGCCTTCGTATAGCCTGCTCAGAGCAATTCTAACCTAATATAACCCAGGTACCCACAGCAACAAAGGCAAATGAAATTCCTACCACATTCCTAGAATCCCCACAATTTCTATCCTGCTCCTGACTAGCATTCCCACCTATTACCCTCCTTATTTCATATTTCATAGGTAATCCCAAGAGGCCAGCTCTGTGTTCCAGAATAGTGGTAAGAAATATTCTAACCCCACCTCCGCACACACAAGTTCCATTTTTTTCTTGATAGGAAAGAGAATAGCACATGATAAGTAGTCATGGATATGGTACTATTACATTGGTTTTACCCTTAAACCTACACCACTTCTAATTTTTTTTTGTTTTTTTGAGTGCTCCAACCCCTTCCAATCTCCCAGGTTCTTCCATCATTGTTGAGGACTAGGATATTGAAGTGCCTTATTGCATCTGCTTGTGATGCAGAAATTCCGAGGAAATAGAAACACAAAGCCAACATGATCAGTCCAAGCTTTATTATGGGATTATACTTACAGGAGACCCCTCCATTTAGACCTTGTTACCAACAGTAAGGAGCTTCAGGGCATACTATGGCATTAGTCTATAGAGTGGATTTAGTTCTCTTTTTTTGATAATTTATTTATTTTTCCGTAAGATTTTGAGTTTTAAATTTTCTCCTCTCCTCACTTATCTTAGCCCCCCCCCCCAAGATGGTGTACAATCTGATATAGGATCTACATATACATTCATGTTAAGCATATTTTCCCATTAGTCATGATGTAAAGAACAATTACAACTAATGGGAGGAACCATGAAAATGAAGCAATAAAACAAATCACCAAAGGAAAAAGAGAGCAAATAGCATGCTTCTATCTCCATTTCAACCCCATATTTCTTTCTCTGGGTGTGGATAACAATTTGCGTCATGAGTCTTTTGGAGTTGTGAAGAGCTAAGTCTATCAAAGTCATCATCCCATAATGTGGCTGTTACTGTGTACAATGTTCTCCTGGCTCTGCTCATTTCACTCTGCATCAGTTCATGTAAGTCGTTCCAAGTTTTTTAGAAGTCTGACTGATCATTATTTCTTATAGCAAAATATTATGCCATTCCCCAGTTGATGGGCATCCCCTCAATTTCAAATTCTTTGCCACCACACAAGGAGCTGCTATAAATATTTTTGTACATGTGAGTCCTTTTCCCATTTGTATGATCTCTTTGGGATACAACCCTAGAAGTGCTATTGTTGGGTCAAAGGGTATGCAAAATTTTATAGCCCTTTGGGCATAGTTCCAAATTGTTCTCCATAATGGTTGGATCAGTTCACAACTCCACCAATAATACATTAGGGTTCCAACTTTCCCACATCTTCTCCAACATTTATCATTTTCCTGTTTTGTCATGTTAGTCAATCTGATAGGTGTGATGTGGTACCTCATAGTCATTTTGATTTGCATTTCTCAAGTGATTTAGAGCATTTTTTCATATGACTATAGATAGCTTTAGTTTCTTCCTCTGAAAACTGCCTGTTCATATCCTTTGACCATTTATCAATTGGGGAATGACTTGTATTCTTATAAATTTGACTAAGTTCTCTCTATATTTTAGAAATGAGGTTTTTATCAGAGACACTGGTTGCAAAAATTCTTTCCCATTTTTCTGCTTCCCTCTTAATCTTGGATGCATTGCCTCTGTGCAAAAACTTTTCAATTTAATGTAATCAAAATTATACATTTTACATTTCATAATGCTCTCTATCTCTTCCCTTCTCCATAGATCTCAAAGGGAAACTATTCCTTGTTCTTCTAGTTTGCTTGTAGTATCAATCTTTATATCTAAATCCTGTACCCATTTTGACTTTATCTTGGTATAGAGTGTAAGATGTTGATCTATGCCCAGTTTCTACCACACATTTTTTTCCAGTTTTCCTAGCAGTTTTTGCTAAATAGTGATTTCTTATTCCAGAAGCTGGGGTCTTTGGATTTCTCAAATAGTAGATTAGTATAGTCATTGACTGTTGTGTCTTGCATACCTAACCTATTCCACTGATCCATCACTCTATTTCTTAGACAGTACCAAGTAGTTTTAATGATTGCTGCTTTATAATACAATATAAGACCTGGTACAGGTAGGCCACTTTCCCTAGTATTTCTTTTCATTAGTTCCCTTGATATTCTGGACTTTCTGTTCTTCCTTATGAATTTTTTTATTGTTTTTTCTAACTCTATAAATTTTTTTTGGTGGTTTGATTGGTATGGCCCTAAATATATAAAATCATTTAGGTAAAACAGTCGTTTTTAATATATTAGCTCAGCCTACCCATGAGCAGCTGATGTTTTTTGGGTTGTCTAGATCTTACTTTATTTGTGTGAAAAGTATTTTGTAATTATGTGCATGTAGTTCCTGGTTTTGTTTTGGTAGGTAGACTCCCAAATATGTTACAATGTCTGTGGTAATTTTAAATGGAATTTCTCCTTCTATCCCTTGCTGCTGGGCTTTGTTAGTAATACATAGAAATGCCAATGATTTGCCAGCAACTTTGCTAAATTTGTTTATTATTTCAAGTAATTTTTTACTTGATTCTCTAAATACACCATCATGTCATCTGCAGAGAGTTACAGCTTTGTTTCTTCTTTGCCTATTCTAATTCCTTCATTTTTTTTTCTTCTCTAAATTCTACAGCTAACATTTCTAGCACAATATTGAATAAGAGTGGTGACAATGGACATCTTTATTTCATCCCCAATCTTATTGGAAATGCTTCTAGCTTATCCCCATTACATATAATGCTTGCTGATGGTTTTTGATAGATCCTATCTATCATTTTAAGAAAGACTCCATTTATTCCTATGCTCTCTAGTGTTTTTAACAGGAATGGGTGTTGTATTTGGTCAAAAAGCTTTTTCTGCATCTATTGAGATAATCATATGACTTCTGTTAGTTTTGTTGTTGATATGGTCAATTGTGCTGATAGTTTTCCCAATATTGAACCAGCCCTGTATTCCTGGTATAAATCCTACCTGGTCATAGTGTATTATCCTTGAGATAAGGATAATTGTAACCTCTTTGCTAATATTTTATTGAAAATTTTTGCATCTATATTCATTAGGGAAATTGGTCTATAATTTTCTTTCTCTGTTTTGACTCTTCCTGGTTTAGGTATCAGAACCATATTTGTATCATAAAAAGAGTTTGATAGAATTCCTTCTTCATCTATTTTCCTAAATAGTTTATATAGTATTAGAATTAGTTGTTCTTTAAATGTTTGATAGAATTTGCTTGAAAATCCATCTGGCCCTGGAGATTTTTTCACTTAAGGAGTTCATTGATGGTTTGTTCAATTTCTTTATCTGAAATGGGGTTAAGTAGTTTATTTCTTCTTCTGTTAATCTGGGTGATTTATATTTTTGTAAATGTTCATCCATTTCACTAAGATTGTCATATTTAGTGATGTACAGTTAGGCAAAATAGCTCCTAACTGTTATTTTGATTTCCTCATTCACCCTTTTCATTTTTGATGCTGGTAATTTGGTTTTCTCCTTTCTTTTTTTTTAAATCAAATTAACCAAAGGTTTATCTATTTTATTGGTTTTTTTCATAAAACCAGCTCTTAGTTTTATTTATTAGTTTAATAGTTTTCTTAATTTCAATTTTATTAATCTCTCCTTTGGTTTTCAGAAATTTTAATTTGGTTTTTAATTAAGGATTTTCGATTTGTTTTTTTTCTAGTTTTTTTAGTTGCATGCCCAATTCATTGATCTCTTTTTTCTCTATTTTATTCATATAAACATTTAGAGTTATAAAACTTCCCCTAAGGACCATTTTCAGTGCATCCCATAAGTTTTGATAAGTTGTCTCACTATTGTCATTCTCTTGGATGAAGTTATTGATTGTTTCTATGCTTTGTTGTTTGACACACTCATTCTTTAGGATTAGATTATTTAGTTTTCAACTAATTTTTAGTCATCTTTCCATGGCCCTCTATTACATGAAATTTTTATTGCATCATGATGTGAAAAAGATGAATTTAATATTTCTGCCTTTCTCCATTTGATTGTGAGGTTTTTATGCCCTAGTACATGGTCAATTTTTGTGTAGGTGCCATATACTGCTGAGGAAAAGGTATATTCCTTTCTGTTCCCAGTTTTCTCCAGAGGTCAACCATATTTAACTTTTCTAAGATTCTATTAATCTCTTTAACTTCTTTCTTGTTAATTTTGTGGTTAGATTTACCTAGTTCTGAGAGGGGGAGGTTGAGTTCCCCCAGTAGTATAGTTTTGCTGTCTATTTCTTCCTGTATCTCCCTTAACTTCTCCTTTAAGAATATGGCTGCTATACCACTTGGTGCATCTATGCTTAGTAATGACATGACTTCATTATCTATGGTACCTTCTAGCAGGAAGTAGTTTTCTTCCTTATGTCTTTTAATTAGATCTATTTTTGCTTTTGCTTTGTCTGAGATCAGGATTGCTACCCTTGCTATTTACTTCAGCTGAAGCATAATATATTCTGCTTCAGCCTTTTACCTTTACTCTCCATGTATCCATCTGCTTCAAATGTGTTTTTTGTAGGATTATGTATATTGTAGGATTATGTTTCTTAATCCACTCTGCTACCCATTTCTGTTTTATGGGAGACTTCATCCCATTCACATTCACAATTATGATTATTATCTGTGTCTTCCTCTCCATCCTATTTCCTCTCTATTTATGCTTTTTTCTCTCCTTTCTCCCTTTCCCTCCTCAGTAGAGTTTTGCTTTTGACCACCACCTCCCTCAGTCTGCCCTCCCTTCTTTTAGCCCCCTCCCTTTTCTTTTCCCTTTACCCTTTCTACTTCCTATAAGGTAAGTTGGATTTCTATACCTAACTGATTATGTTATTCCCTCTTTGGACCAAATTTCATTGAGAGTAAGGTTCAAATAATGCTTATCACCCTCCCTTCTTTCCCTCTACTTTATCTGGCTTTTGTGCTTTTTCATGTGTTGTAATTTATCCTTGTCTGCCTCCTCCTTTCTTCTCCCAGTACAATCTCTTTTCACCACTTAATTAGATTGTTTACCATCACATCAAAGTCAACTGAAACCCATTCCCTCTGCCTAAGTATACGCCTTTTAAATGTCATAATGACATTACAATTCTTAAGAGCTACAAGTGTCTTTTTCCCTTGTAGGGATGTAAACAGTTTGCCCTTGTTAATAATAATAATATTGTTTTTTCTTTCCTGTTTACCTTTTTATGCCTCTCTTGAGTGTTGTATTTGAAGGTCAAATTTTCTGTTGAGCTCTGGTCTTGCCATCAGGAAGGTTTGGAAGTCCCCTATTTCATTGAATTTTCATCTCCTCCCCTGAAAGATTATTCTCAGTTTTGCTGGGTAGTTGATCCTTGGTTGTAATCCAAGCTCCTTTGCCTTATGAAATATTGTATTCCATGCCCTCTTATCTTTTAATGTAGAAGTTGTGAGGCCCTGCATAATCCTGACTGTGGTTCCATGACATTTAAATTGTATCTTTCTGGCTGCTTGCGGTATTTTCTCTTTCATCTGGTAATTTTGGAATTTAGCTACTAAATTCCTTGGCATTTTCAATTTGAGATCTCTTTTAGGAGGTGATTGGGGGATTATTTTGATGACTAATTCACCCTCTGGTTCTGGGACCTCAAGTGGCTTTAGTTCTTAAGCTATTTATGTACTTTACTTAAACTATTTAAGGAGAGAGTGGGTTTAAACATGTAGGACACATGGGGGTATGCAGCCTAGGTAAGCAGAATGTATAAATATTCAGGCAAGACTGAACTGGTTGCCTGAGTTATTCTTGACCTAGTAAGATTTATATGTTTTACTCCCCTAACTGCAATCATGATCCATTTAACCACAACCACCCTCCCAACCTCTTGATTATTGAATCCTTCCTCATTACTGATCTCCTAAGTGCTAATTTTAACATCGTTTCCTAAATTTTTATCCTTTTTTATCTTTCTGTAGCATTTTGTAACTGTTGATTATTCTCTTCTTTTCTATACTTATTCTTTCAGTTTCTGTGACATTGTTTTTCTTGGTTTTTTTTCTCCTATTTCTTTGACTATTCCTTTTATGTCTCTTTTGCTGGATTATCAGCCACATCCTATCCCTTAAATGTGGGTATTACCCAAGGCTCCTGAGCATGCTTATCTCTCCTCTGTATGTTCTTTCACTTCACTTTATAAGCTGTCATGGGTTAACTATCATCTCAAAGCAGATGCCTCACAGATCCGTATAAGCCAACTCTAGCCTTTTCCCCAAACTCCAGTCCTGTATCACCATTCTCTTTAAGACATCTTGAACTGAATATCTTATAGGCATCTCAAATTCAACATGACCAAAATGGAATTCATATTAATTTTCTCCAGACACACCTTGTAAACTCTTTTTACTGCTCATGGTACCACCATCATTCCAGGATTCAAGGTTTGAAACCTTGGTGTTATCCCTCAGTCTTTAGTTCCCCTCATCCTACATATCTTATTAGCTGCTGTATCTTAACATTTCTATCTCTACAACATCTCTTATTTCATCCCTTTCTCTTTTTTGGTGTAGCTACCATTGTACTTTAGGTTTTTGTCATTTCTTGACTGGACTTGTTGCAATTGTCTCCTAATTGGTCTCCCTACCTCAAGAGTCTTCCATCTCTAATCTCCCCTTCATGCAGCTTCCAAATTGACTTTTCCTAAATTGAAGACCTGACCATACCGCTCTTCTATTCAGTAAACTCAGCAATTCCTTTCCTACTTTAGAATAAAATATTCTTTTATCTTTACCTCACTTAAGAAAATTTTCTATTTTAGTGGAAATGTTATTGCATGTGTAATTATTACTATAGCAGCACATGTACATAATTTATAAATAAATGCATATATTAGAGGGTACTTAAGATTTTTTTTTTACTGATATCTGATAAAACAAAAATTGGAAGGCTACTTCCCTAATGACTTCCACTACTTAATACTTTGTGAGTTTAGTTTTAATTACTGTATTATTTGAAAACAATAGATTTAGATTTTAAAATATATATATATACATATATATATATATATTCAGATTCAAAAAAGAAATTCTCCTAATAATAGATGTCAGAGATTAAATTCAATTTACCTGACTCCAAGGCTGACACACAGTGACCTTGTGATGAGAGACATGCCATTAACTCTCAATACACTACACCTTCTCACTACATAGTAGGTACAGATCTGCATTGGTTGAGACAGTTCCTTTCACATCAGGAGTTACCTATATTGATAAAATCACAGATTTAACTCCTTCCCCAAAATAGATTAGTGATGTTTTGCTTTATAAATAGCTTGCATTTGAATAGAGGCACTTAAGTCTCTCATTTAAGCCTCATAATGACCTCATGAGAATGAGAATTCAAGTATATTATCCCCATTTTATAAAAGATGAAACATGCTTAAAGAAGTCAAGTGACTTACACACAGCACTTGTAGGGTTGGGATTGGGTTTTCTTGCTTGAAGTTCTAGTACTATAATATACCATAATGGCTTTTATTTAAAAAAAAAAGGACAGAAGTAATAAAGAAAGAAAGAAAAATCTAACTTAAAATTCTGGAAAACCCAAGGAACACTAAGCATGTGATCTATTGCTCATCTAGAACTTCATTTTGGGTATTTGATTATATATTATAAGTGTTAGTTATCAAAATCTGTTACAAAAGGCTAACATCCATATTTGAAAAATCAAGCACTAGTAAGTTGTATTGCCCTTCAGTACTCTGTAGAAATTTTATTTTACAAAACCTGTTTCTAGGATAACAGCTGTCACAGAGTACATAACACTTTACAAACTTAATTCAAAATGCCTTCTTTAGGAAACTGGGGGAGTTACTGCTCACTGTCAAGGAGTTTTGAAATGCTAAAAATGATTATAGAGTGATGATTGGCAGTTTTAATAGTAAACAAGGAAGGCTTTTTACATTTTTCCTTCCAAGGATGCTGATGCAGCTACTAACACAGATAGCAATGAGTTGTGTATAATGTCAATTCAAGATAAGCATGTTACAGTATTATGGAATAGCATTTTCTAAACACAAACCTAGTCTTTGAGAGGCAGCTAACAGTGCAGACCCTTGAATGTCAAGAAGAAGATAGACTTAAAAGAGTAAATAAATTGTGGCCAACATAGTTTTTAAAACACACATACAAAAAAATTAGTTACTAGCAGCTTCCGATACTTTCTAAATTGCATGCACAGAACTGAGACTAAGTTCCATAAACATTTGTGTAAAAGGAATTATTTTAACTCCATTCTCTATTTATCTAAAGGGTACTTTGGACAATCACCAAAAATACCAGATTAAAAATTATCATAACAGGAATAAAATACAATGCTAGGTTTCTAAATCTGGATAATTTGAATTTAAAAGACTGACTCATTCTCATAACAGCATGGTTCAGGCTTCAGAATAAATGATTACAATACAATTACTCCAAATATAGATTTCCTAGCTAATTGCTATAAAGTCACATAAAATCATACCCAATTCAATCATTTTACAGATAGAAGATACTGAGCCCAGAGAAAGTAAATAACTTGCCCACAGTCACACAATGAGTCAGTTTCCTTGATGACCTTAGAACCTGATTTCTAGACTTCTAGTGCAGAGCTCTTTCCACTAAATTACATTCATGTGATATAGTCATGCCCCAGAGTCTGTGCGTTCAGTGGAAAAAGTGCTGAATCTGAAGTCAGATGGGTTTGATTCCCAGCTTTGCTATTAATATTAGTGTGATAGGGCAAATTACAACTTCTTTGAGACTTTCTTGTTTCATCTGTCAAATGTGGTGTTTGGATAAAATTACTCCTAAGGCCCCATCTATCTCTAAATCTATGAACTCATATATATTTCACCTCCATGGTGGAACTTTGAAATTTTTCTTTTTAGCTACAACCTCCTATCCTGATGCCTCAGTCACTTCTTTTTCTTCCTTAATCTTCCTACAGCTGTTATTTATTCTTACAATGGTTTCCAGTAATTCTCTATTTTTCTAATACCCAACACACACAAACTAACCTCACTTAAATTCCCTCATTAATTTTGTTTGATAGTTTTGGCTCATTCAATTATACACTGACTGTCCTGGTTTCTAAAGAGGGGAGTGGGTGGGTAGGTGGCCTGCCCTTAAGAAGTGTGATTAATTCATCAGAGTTGTGGAAAGTGAGTCACATTCCACCCTTTTGCCCCAGATAGCCAATCATGTGGCTTATCTCCAACACAACCATACCTATTCTCATCCTGTAACACTCCCCTATTCTGTTTACTCCTTCTGTTGCTCAATCTCTCAACACCCACTTACAATTTCTAAGCCCTGTAGAACAGTTATAACCTAATCACTATGTAGGCATGCAAAGCAGCACCAATATAGGTGCCATTGATTATATCTACCCACCTAATCCAGAACTCTCACACCCTACTTCAGAAATCACTTCCTAACTGTGGCAGAAGGACAGCACCTAAGAAACCTACCCTCATTCCATTTTAATTTTGTGTTGGACAGGATAAGCAAGCATTTATGACTATTGATCTGCATTACACACCTGATTATATTATTTTTCATTCCAAACTTACACGTCTTTCAAATTTCCCTATGTAGAAAAAGAGCCCAAGAATAGTGAGGCCCCAAGGATTGTTAGGGCTTTCCTCTAACCTGTAGCATGGTAGTGTAGTCAGAATGGAGGCAGAATTGACATCTCTAGCCCCTCCTTACCCTACCCTTTTCAGAGGGAAGTATTAATACTTATCTGGAGGGGAAGCAGGAGGTTTGGGCCAATGTCACTCTGCTCTCTTCAGAAAGAGGGGGTACTGGGCTAGAATTACATTTATCTGTTGTTTCTTAGATATTGTTAGTCTAACAGATATGATCAGGTTCAATCTCACTCCTGATCACTGTGTCATTATGAGGGTGGGGGATTTATAGGACCCCAAGCTCTATATACATGTTAATGTAGATAAAAATAACAAGATTTGATAGCTGATTTGTTACCTGGAATGAGAGAGTGTAAAGAGTAGAAAAATGACAATGAGTTAGAACAGGGATGGGGAACCTACAGCCTTGAGGCCACATGTGGCCCTCTAGGTCCTCAAGTGTGGCCCTTTGACTGAATCCAAACTTCATAGAATAAATCCCCTTAATAAAAGGATTTGTTCTGTAAAACTTGGACTCGGTCAAAAGGCTGCATGCAAGGACCTAGAAGGTCATGTGTGGCCCTAAGGCTGCAGGTTCTCTACCCCAGTTATAGAACTTCCTCCTTACTGGTGAAGGTAAATACCTTCTTCTGCATGAGGGGCAGGGTAGAGTTGGCAATAGTGAGAAAGCTTCAGTGTTCAGCCAGTCTTTTTTGAGTTCCTAGTCACTTCTGGTACTTCTGGCTTCTAGCTTCAAGGGTACCACCTTGTTTTATAACCTCATTGTCATCTTTCACTCTTTATTCTCCCTCAGTCCATCTAATCAATCAACTTCATTTTTACATCACCCACACCAACTCTCTCTACTCACATGATCCTTACCCTAATTTAGGCCTTCACCACCTGTTGCTTGTATTATTATAATAGCCTCCTTATTGGACTTACCTTTCACTTCTCCAATCCATCTTCCACCTACTAGCCAAAGTGATTTTCCTAAATACAGGTTTGACCATATCACTTCTTCTCAACAAAGTTTTCTACTAGTTCCTTATTTTCTCTTGAATAAAGTATTTCATCTTCATCTTATCCTTTTAAAATGTCTATTTTGTGTAATTTCATAATGTATATACATGTTTCACATTATATAATGTAAGCATATGTAGTGTGTAATGTTATATATTAAATAATATACAAGTGAATACACACATATGTGCATATGGATATGGATATGGATATAGATATACACACATAGATATATACATGCTCACTCTGGAATGCATGCACAATTTTTATTTATTCATTTATTTGGCTGAATTCTCAAGCTCTTGCAAATTGGCTTTTGACCTTACTGGATCAGATTTCTCCAAAGATTACCAATAATCTCTTAATTGGAAAATATAATGACTTTTTTGAGGAGGCAGAGCCAAGATGACAGTGAAGTGAGTATTTTTCATTAGTTTTCCCAACGCCCTCTCAATAACTTAAACAGTAAGGTAGGGGTTGCCTGGGAACATGGTGCTGAGGAAACTAGATGGGTTTTGGAGGCAGCTGCACAAGAAGCACCCAGTATATAGGGACAATAAAGGGGACTCAACATCTGGTCAGAACAAGATTCCAGGGAGACCTCTGTGCTAGTACTCAACAAAGGACTGGCCACCATTTGGCATCTCAGTCTATTACTCAGTTCTGGTTGCAGTTCTAAAAGAGGAGTAGTCCCAATCCCAGTCGCAGGCATGGTCTGTATGGGAGCATGGTCGCTCCCTGGGTAAGAGATAGAACATCGATGAAGAAGGCAGTGATTCTCCCTAGATTAACCTAGTTGGAAGCACCAAAATTTACAGGCCTCCCAGACCCAGCTGTGAAAAAAACCACAAAAGAGTCAGAAAATCAGGCCAGATATCTCCCTCACCCCCAGAGCCCTTATCACCCAGCACAGCCCAACTCTAACAGTCAAGAAATAGGCTGGAAAAATGAACAAACAACAAAAAAAGAATCTGACCATAAAAAAGCTACTACTACTACTACTGTGGTGATAGAAAGGCTCAAGACACAAACTCAGAAGAAGACAATGACTTGAAAACAGCTATAAGCAAAGCTTCAAAAACACAATCACTTTTTTGTTTGTATTCATCTTTTTTAATCTCTCTGAAATATTAATCCTCCTGGGTAATTTCTCCTTTGCTTTTCAAGAATAGGCAGTGCCTCAGTCAAACTGAGACCTTTTAAAGACCTTAGCTTGAAAAAGCCAAGGTTCCTCACAGCATCGTTGGCTACCTCCAGTTGTCCTGATCCGTATCTTGCCACTGGACCCAGATGGCTCTGGAGGACAAATTGAAGCTAATGACTTTGCACAACTCTCCTTCATTTAAATTCAATTCACTTGCATATCATGGCAACACCTCCCTGATGTCATGGTCCTCTTCAAGAATGAAGGACAAACAGCAGCAACCTGCTCAAATACCTTCAGTAGCTCCTTATTGCTTTTATGATAAACCACAAAATCCTCTGCCTCCAATGTAAAGTCTTTCACACAATTTAGCTTTAGCCTACCTCTCTAGCTTTAGTTCATGTTACTCTGTTATATGTACTCTACCATCTAGCCAAAGAGGCCTATTTTCTTGTTCTTGAAACTCAACATTCCATCTTCTACTTCATTGACTTTACATAGGCTGTGCACTATTCTTGGAATGCATTCCTTCCTTCCCCATACTTGAAATTCCTAGGTTCACTCAAGGCTCAGTTCAAATGTAATTTCCTATGGTATGCTTTTCCTAATAGCTCTATTTAGTGTTTTAGTGTTCTGTCCTCAAATCATCAGGATTATGTTTGACTTTTTTTCATTTTTTATTCTTCCCCACACCCCATCCATCAGCCCTATTTGGACATTTGGACAGGGACATTTTTTTTTTTACTTTGTCTTTGTATGCCCAGCTTCTAACAGTTTGTTGTTGTTCGGTTGTTTCAGTTGTATCCTACGCTTCATGACTCTGTTTGGGGTTTTCTTGGCAAAGATACTGGAATGGTTTGCAATTTCTTTCTCCAGCTCATTTTACAGATGAGGAAGCTGAGGCAAACAGGGTTAAGGGACTTGCCCAGGGTCACACAGTAAGTGTCTAAGGCCAAATCTGAACTCAGGTCTTCCTGATTTCAGCCCCACTCTATCCACTGTACCACCTAGCTGCTTTGCATTTAATAGGCACTTAGTAAAGGCCAGGTTTAAGTGGACTTGAAAGTCAGAGGAGTGCTAGATTAGGGAAGGTTTTGAATGCCAGGCAAAGGGATTTGACCACTGTTCTACAGGCAATAGGGAGTCACCAAAATCGTTGCTTTGTTGCACAGAAGTAGAATGAAACATCTCAGCTAGAGTCTCATGATTAAAGCTATTTTTAAAGTATTTATAATGTAATCTCAATCATCATAAATCATAGGGTTTAGAACTGGAGGGACCCTGGGTATAAGCTCAAATTGCTTCATTTTACAGCTGAGGAAATTGAGTTCTAATTATATGAAATGACTTGTCCAAGGTCACAGAAGTTGCAAATGGCCAAACAAATATTGAAACAAAGATCTTCTGACTCCAATTGGTCTTTTCACAGAATTATGCTGCTTCTCAGTCATGCTCCCAATGAAAATAGAAGAGTCATGCATTATTTTCTGGAATACCATTTTAATTGAATCCAGAAGTGGGAAACCTGCAGCCTTGAGGCCACATGTGGCCTTCTAGGTCCTTGTGTGTGGCCTTTAGAAAGAGTCCAAGCTTTACAGAACAAATCTTTTTATTAAGGTGATTTGTTCTATGAAGTTTGAATTCAATCAAAGTGTTGCACTTGAGGACCTAGAGGGCCACATGTGGCCTTGACGCCACAGGTTCCCCATCACTGGACCAATGGCTACCAAAATTTGGAATTAGAAAAAAAAAGGAAAGGACAATTGAATTTTTATATACTACTTAATCACATATCATTGCACTTGTGAAAATGAAATCTTGTCTTTTAATAACAGGCATAACCTCAGGGTGATAAAAATGTTAGTCCAATATCCATGGGGATAAAAATGAAACAAACCATTAAGTTTAAAAATGAACAATGCTAAATATAAAATGACAAATATCTAATAGCTGTAGCTCAAGTATTTGAAATATAGTCATTTTAATAGCCAAATAACTTTAAAGATATTTTCCATATTGCTTGAAATACCTTATGTTACAAAAAATATGAATGTTACAGAAAATAGGAAATAATACATTTCACCACTTTTGGGAATTGTTAGTCTACAAAAACCCATTTAAAGACTTGAGGGCCAATAGAAGGAATGACAAGAAAGAAGAAACAAAACAAAACAGAAGAAAAAAAATTAGCAAATAGTATGCTTCAATCTGCTTTCAAACTTCATATTCTTTCTTTGAATGTGGATAGCATTTTCCATCATGAGACTTCTGGAGATGTCTGAGATCCTTGCATTGCTGAGAAGAGCTAAAACTATCAAAGTGAGTCATTGCACAATGTAGCTGTTACTGTGCACAACATTCTCCTGGTTCTGCTCACTTCACTCAGCATCAGTCCATACTGAAGTCCACCTGCTCATATGATGTGAACTTGATATAATATACACATACACATACACACACACACACACACACACACACACACTCCAGTTACAAATGAATGAAAAAAAAAAACCTTAGACTTTTAATTAGGTTTTATATTCACGAGAAAAACTCAAGTGAAATTGAAAATCTTATAAAATAATATTTATTTGTAAACAAGCCAAAAAATAACTGCTACAAATCTAGGAAGTTTAGAAACAGGACATATTTATGGATTGGATAAATTATTCTAACTATTTTCTGAAGCAATAGTAATGAGAATTTTCATATTCTCACAACATGGAGATAATTAAAGATTTATAGAGAAAAAATACTAAATTTAATATGTACCACAATATTAATAGGTTGTTATCTATAAATTCTTGCTTTAAAACCTTTCATGTTCTGCCTTACCTGACTCAGAGTCACAATGTGAACTCCATACAGTGATGTCATTTTTTTCTGCCTCATGATAACAGATAAAGATGTTCTGAGATTTTTTAAATGACATCATTTTGAAAATAAATTATTAATCTTATTAATTTATGTTTATATATTAGACAAAATATATAGTTTAAATATAATAATATGAAAAGAAACAAACAACTGAATTGCCTGACTGCAATGTATATAGGTTTTCATATACCTTTGGAAAACCATTTTTAAGCCAGATGTTTTATGATATCTAGAATTCTCTGGAGCCATACTTACCTCTGTCCTGACAACTCCTGTTATAAGGCATAAAGAAACACACATATATTCTCACCATTGGCTCAGTTGAATGTAAGCTCCTTAAGAGCAGAGACTTAATTTTTTTTTGTCTTGTACCCCTAGCAGCCTGTCCTATCCCTTATAGATAATAATCCTTAATAAATTCATATTGAATGAATAAATGAATCCTGGACCACTTTTTAGTCTATTCTGACTTATTTTTCAAGCACTGCTACCAAAGGAAGAGAATCATATGTCCCTCTAGTACATACATTCTACTACTACATTCTAATTCCACTTTTCTGAAACCTGGATTTTTTGCTACATGGAAAAGACTGGTGTAACATGGCATGTTCAAGTCCTTCTCTTCAGGTTCTCCTTGGGCTTCTTTTCTCTACTGCAATTTGTTTGAGCCTTTTCTGGCTGAGTTCCTCCCTTTTCCTCATTTGTTTGGGGCTAATGATTAAGCCACAGTTCCATTTAACTACTTAACATCAGGTAGCTTTTGCTTAAGAGACATGTACTTCGAAGATATGGCAAGAACAATGCACTAAATCATCCCCTTATGCCCCTCAATTCTTTAAGTACATGCTCTCTACTATATCATCTTAGACTCTGGGAAGAGTAAGTTCAACTTAGCTCAGTTGCTTCATAGCATTTGTCCTACGAACTTCACATTCAGAGGTGCTGCTGGCTGCATCCCTGTTTCAGATACTACTGAGCAGGAGTCCCAAAGATTACTTACTTATTGCTCCTCAAGACATCAGTGTTTCATTGACTCTAAATGTGGATTCTCAAGCAATGGACGGCCAAAGAACCCTCTGGACTTTTGGAACTTACTAGGTGATAGGCTCCATTTTCTTTTCCCAGCTCTTCTAAGCTCCTCCCAGAGTACTAAGACAAAGAGAGAGGCTGAAGCTGACAGGCCTTTATGAATCACTGTGCAGCTGAACAAAGAACCAGTTACAGAGTGTCTATTCTCTAGTCTCTCCAAGGAACTTCCCATGCACATCATCACAATTCTCACAGAAATAGGCTTCTCAGGTTCTTCATGTGAAATTATGTCATCCTAGGATCTCCGTACATGTGTTGGATATCTACTACACCAGTAAAAGGGGCTCAATTATTCTAGGTATGTTATCACTCTAGTCAAGACAGATAATATGCCTTGTGATGACATCCTTCCTTTCAATATCTTCCTTTCAATAAATGTAAATGAGCATGTTTTCTTTTTTTTTTACTCCTGTCATAACAATTTAATAAATAATTTCTTTATATTTGCCACTGGTTTACATTTAAATCAAAATACACTACAAAAGTTACATACTTATAATCAAAATTTACAAATAAAAATGTGCTTATATTTCAAATTACAAGCAAAATCTAATTTTGGATTACTTTATAATCATTGAAACATGGCTGTGCATCTAGTTTATCACTCTTTGGGGGCTAGTTGTGTCCCCCAGACTGAAGCTGTTGCTATCAGATTTCTAGGTACTGTATAGGAGTACTCTGTACTCCTAAAATTATTTCTCAAAAGTCTTGGAACATTATATTTTGAAGAGTAAAGGTCTAGGGTTGCAAGAGTAACTTACCCAGCAAACTTTAGTATCATCCTGAATGAAAAAAAAAATGGATATTTGATGAATTGAAAGACTTTCAGGTATTTATAACAAAAACATCAGAACTGAATGGAAAATCTGATATGAAAGATCCAGAAGACATATAAGTAAATCACTGAAGACTAATTATAAGGCAATGATAAAGGCCAAACTGTTGACTTCTGAAATATGAAAATGTTATTGGTATTCTTAAAACTGTTATCGTTACTCAGGTAATTTGAAAGAAAGGTTGGGGATAAATCATGTATGATGGGGTGATTATGAAAAAGAAATTGGGTAGAAAAAAGTAAACAGGAGCAATTATCTCATAAAATGGGGTGTGAAAGGAATAACTAATACAAGAACAAACAGGTGGGGATGGAGAGCTGGTAATGTTAGAACTTTACTCTCATCTGGGTTGAAGAGGAAACAAAGTATAGATTTGAAGAGGTTTAGAAGTCTACTGAAGTTCTAGAGAAGTGAAAAAACTGGGGGATTGTATGGGGGAGGAACTTTTAGAAGGGTGCATAGATTAAGATTAGGAGGATGGGGGAGAAGATAAGGGAGGGACTTTTAGAGGGGTGGGTAAAATAAAGAATAAGAGGGTAATAGGAGAAGATAAGTTAACAGAAAGAGAGGCTGGGAAGGAAAATAGTGGGTAAAAAAAAGATGAAGAGAAATTCACAAACAGTAATTATAACTTTGAATGGGGAATGGGATGAAATCAGCCATAAAATGGAAACAGAGAGCAGAAGGGATTAAAAATCAGAATTCAACAATTTGTTGTTTGAAAGAAACAGATTTAATACTGAGAAATACACACAGAGTTAAAATGGAGGGCTGGAGTAAAATTTATCATGTTTCAGCTGATGCAAAGAAGGCAGGGCTAGCAATTATGATCTCAGACAAAATTATGGCAACAATAGATTTAATTAAAAGTGTTAAACAAGGCAACTACATTTTTAGAAAAGGTATCATAGACAATGAAGCCATATCAATACTGAACCTATATGCACCAAATACTATAGCATCTAAATTTTTAAAAGGAAAGTTAAATGAATTACAGGTAGAGATAGTTAGTAGCAAGGGACTTTAATCTTCCCCTCTCAGAATTTGATAAATCTAACCAAAAATAAATAAGAAAGAAGTTTAGGAAGTGAATAGAATTTTAGATAAGCTAGATAAGATATCTGGAGAGAACTGAATGGAAATAGAAAGGAATATAGCTTTTTCTCATCAGTTCATGGTACCTTTACAAAGATTGACCATATATTAGTACATGAAAAAGTTTTGGTTAAGAACAGAAAAGCAGAAATATTAGAAGTATCCTTTTTGTATTGTGATGCAATAAAAATATATTTAATTAGGGACCAAGGAAACATAGATTAAAAACTAATTGCAGATTAAATAAACAATCAATAATGTCATTAAAAGAGAATGACAATAAAGAGAAAAAACCAAATCACTAATATCAAGAATGAAAAGGGTGAATATACCACTGATGAAGATGAAATTAAAACAATTAGGAGGAGTTATTTTGCCCAATTATATGCCAATAAATTTAAAAATTTAAGTTAAATGGAAGAATATTTACAAAAATGAAAGTTGCCTAGATTAGCAGAAGAAGAAATAGAATATCCAAATCAACCTATTTTAGAAAAGAAGAATTGAACAAGTCATAAACAAACTTCCTAACAGAAAAGTACCAAAATCAGATGGGTTTACAAGTGAATTCTATCAAACATTTAAGGATCAATTAATTCTAATATTAAATAAATTAATTGGAATAATAAGTAGAGAAGGGATCCTACCAAATTCCTTTTATGAAACAAATATGATACTGATACCTAAACTGTAAACAGTAAAGACAGAGAAAGAAAAACATAGTTTAATTTTATTAAGAATATGGATGCAAAAATCCTAAATATAATACTCACTAAAAGATTACAGCAATATATTATAAAGATTTTACATTATGATCAAGTGGGATTTATACCAGGACTGTAGGGATGGTTTAACATGGAGAAAACTATTAACAAAATTGATTATGTCAATAATATAAGTAAAATATATCATATTATATCAATAGGTATAGAAAAGGCTTTTGATAAAGTTCAACACTCATTTTTATTAAATGCACTTGAAACTATTGGTATAAATAGATTTTTCCTTAATTGATAAAAAGCATTTACCTAAAACCATCAGCAAGCACTATTTGAAATGGGAATTAATTAGAAGCTTTTTCAGTAAAATCAGGTGTGAAACAAGGATGCTCATTGTCACCAATATTATACAATATCATAATGGAACTCCTAGCAATAGCAGTAAGAAAAGAAGAAGAAATTGAAGGAATCAGAAAAGAGAATCAGGTCATAAAACTATCTCTTTTTGCAGATGATATGATAATATACTTGGCAAATCCCAAAGACTCAATTGAAAAGTTAGTTGAAACAATTAATAATTTTAACAAAGTAACAGGATATAAAGTAATTCCTCATAAATCATCAGCATTCCTATATGTCCCAAACAAAACTCTGCAAGAAAACTTAGTAAAAGATGCCTCATTTAAAATAACTCTGGATAGTATAAGATACCCAGGAGTACACATGCCAAAACAAAGCCAAGAACTATATAAAGAAAATTATAAAAAACATTTTATACAAGTAAAATTAGATTTAAATCATTGCAGAAATATTAATTGTTCATGAGTAGGCAGGGCTAATATAATAAGAATGACAATTTTACCCAAACTGATTTATATATTCAGTTCCATCCCAATTAAATTTCAAGAAGTTATATAACTGAATTGGGGAAAAAAAACAAAATTCATTTAGAAAAACAATCAAGAATATCAAAGGAAATAATAAAACAAGTAAAGTAAGGAGATTTAGCTCTATTAGATCTTAAACTATATTATGAGGTAATAATTATCAAAACTATCTGGTACTGTCTAAGAAATAGAAAGGTAGATCAATGAAATAGAGTAGACATAGAATTTATGGCAGCAAGAAACATAGTAACCTTGTATTTGATAAGTGTAAAAACTTTCAGATAAGAATTCATTATTTGGTAAAAATTATTAGGAAAACTGGAAAGTTGTATAGCAGAAACTGGATAGAGACCAATATCTTATATCATTTACCAAGATAAGGTCAAAATGGGCACATGACATAGATATAAAGAGAGATTTTAAAAGAAAATTAGATGAACTAAGAACATATTATTTATCAGGCATTGAGGTGTAAAATGGATACTTTTGATTACATTAAATTAAAATAAAAAATGTCAGCAAGATCAGAAGGAAAACAGAAAATTGGTGGAAAAAAACTTACAGTTAATCAGGTAAAAATCTCATATCAAAAATATATAAAGAACTTTGTCAAATCTTTAAGAATATAAGTCATTCCCTAACTGATAAATGATCAAAGGATATGAACAGTTTTACAATGAAGAAATAAAAATAATTTATACTCATATGATAAAATATTCTAAATCAGTATTGATTAGAGAAATGCAAATTAAAACAACCTTGAGTCATCATTTTACACCTGCCAGATTGTCTAAAATTATAGAAAGGGAAAGTTACAAATGTCAGAGGGGATGTGGAAAAATTGGGACACTAATTCATTGTTGGTGGAATTGTGAACTGATTTTGGAGAGCAATCTGGAATTATGCCCAAAGTGTTAATAAACTGTCCATACCCTTTGACCCAGCAATGTCACTACTTGGTCTATTCCCAAAGATGATCAGGGAAACAGGAAGAGAACTTATGTGTCCTAAAGTATTTATAGCAATTCTCTTTGTGGTGGCAAAGAACTGGAAATTGCAGGAATATCCATCACTTGCCAAATGGCTGAACAAGTTGTGGTATATGATTATGATTTAATATGACTGTGCTATAAGAAATGATGAGCTCAATGATTTAGAAAAACATGAAATTACTTGCACAAAATAATGAAGAATGAAATGAACAGAACCAAGAGAACATTGTATACAGTAACAGCAATATTGTTTTAAGAATGAGTTTGAGCAAATAAGTTATTTTGAATATTATAAATACCCAAATTAAATTTAAAGGACATATGAAGAAAGAATCTATCTGCACCCAGAGAAAGAACTGATAAATAGAAAAATGTATAAAGCAAATTTATACAACATACTTATTTGTGTCTAATGGTAGCCATCACTAGGATGGGGGGAAGGGAAGAAAAAAAAGTTTACACAATAATTTTGATGTATGTTTGAAAGGAATAGCAAGTTGTACATAGTAGGTTTGCAGTTTCATGTGTAATCATCTTTTTTTAAATTTTACTATGCTAAGGAAATGCTTGTTTTATTTCATTAATTAAAATTAAATGAATAAATATATATTTTAAAAAGCTGACGACCAGTGAATTTACTTTATGAGTCAGTCAATAGACAAAATTAACTCAAGGCAAAAGCATTTGCTAATGTGGTACAATAAAAACAATTGCTACAAAACTATTTTTCATAAACCAGGAGTATACTTTCTCACAAATATACACAGTGTTCATGAAAAGAGTGAACATAAAGTTAGAGAACATGGGTAGTGAGGTATGTACATAGGAAATACACAATTGAAACAACTCAAACCTCAAATATGGGAAAGTCTTGTCATCCTTTTTTTTTAATTGTAGTATCCTCACATTGCGCTCTCCCCTGAGCTCAGTGTCTCTGCTAGGTAGGTTGTTTAGCCTGACTATATATCTGGTCCTCTCCACAGCACAACACTCAATAGCCAGAGCTAATTCTCTTATTAAGCTAATATTCTTCACTTTCTAAGATCACTCTATTTGAAGTTGCTTCTTGTTCCCAAGTCTGCATGTTTCTTTCTCTATCTCCATTCCCTTTTGGTTGTGATATTTCCTAATTATTGTCTTTTGGGATGGCAAGCTTAGCTTTTTAAAGGCTTCCAGGGGCATGGTCATTGTTCAGCAAGTCAGTGTCAGGAAAAATAGCTCATATTTCATAAAGAGATAAGAAAACATAGTTATGTTTTTGCACTTAATTTAATGGAACTTTGATAGGTTGGATAGAAGTAAAGAAAAGAAAACATGCTCGTTTTCTCTGATTATTTTAACTGACATAGGCATTAGGAGTACCAACTCCTCAACTGTACTAGTATTAATTTTTTTTCTTTTTTTACTTTCCCTCTCATTTTATAAATAGGTACTGAGCTAGGAATGTGGTAGATTTGCAGCAAAGTGGCCATTTGTGCCATTTGACTTTTAATAAAATTTTCATTCCGTTCAATAGACTTTTTCAGAGCCAAATTCTAAGTACTCATAGCATATCTGAGGGCTTTTAAGAATATGATATTCAAAGTCCAACTGTGACCTAAAGCAAATTTATTCTACTCAATTTCAAACCCCTGAAGGCACATGCTGTGAATATGCTAATACTGAGCAAGAGTTGTGCAATACTACTATAACATATTTTTGAGGGATATTAGGATTGTATCTTTGTAATTTGGACCCATAAAGATAGCTGATCTCTGAAAGACATTGGCTTATGGTTGTAATAATCACTATAATTATTACAATTCATACTAGCACAACCACACATTTATTCTTCATTTGTCCTCAAACTAATTTGTTCTATATGCAAATTAATTTAAAGTGCCATCTTTCAGTGGTATGGCTCATTAGAGGTATACATAATATATAATACAAGTATTCTAACCTTTAAAAAATGCTCGTTAAGTATGAAATTATTGCTACCAGAAATCAATTATATAATCGATCATGTATTTTGTTTTGGACAATCAGGAATTAATTTAAGACATAAGAACGAATTCATCAAACTACACTTAAATTTATTGAAGCTTCCTTTGTAAAACTGATTTTTTACAAAGGCAAACAACCCACCCCTTCATTTTCCCTTAGAAATAAGACCATAAATAGTAAGTGCTTATTGAATTTAATTGAAATGTTTCCAAGTGAAAAAAAATCTTGATCCAATTTTTATTTTTGGTAAAGCTCTGATATCCAAGATATATAAGCAACTAATAGAAATAAAGAAAAAAAAAACAATTCCCATTAAATAAGTGGTCAAAGGACATCAAATAGTACTCAAAAGAAGACTTGCAAACTACTAACTAGCAAATAAAACATTGCTCCAAATCACTAATAATGACAGAAATACAAATCAAAACCATTCCAAGGGTTTGATGGAGCTGACTTTAACCAGTTTATAAGCCAATTATTACATTTTTACTATGAACATTTATATTGTAGAAATTGTCAAATGCTGCAAAATAGGACTGGATTAGTCATTTTGTTGATTGTCTAGACATAAGAAAATGATGGATAAAATGTTAAAAATGGAGATTAACCTTAGTGTGTCATGCATTCTTTTTTTTTTTCCAGAGAGCTGGTTGAAACATTTATCAGTACACCACTGAAAACAACCCTGAGGTTTTTCCTAATATCCTTATTAGCAAAAATGACAAAAGACAAGAATAGTCAATGTTGAGAAGCTTGTGAAAAGATGTACATCCATTAATGCGTTGTTAATAGAACTGTGATTTGGTCTAACAATTTTGGAAAGCAATCTGGTATTAGTCAATTGAAGTGACTAAAATGCCATTGTCTCTTGGTCCAGGGATTTGTACTACTAAGCTCAGTAAAAAGAAAGGCCCTATGTACACCAAAATATTTGTAGCAGCACTTTTTTTTAGGAGTAAAGAATTAGAAAGTAAATGTCAGGGGCAGCTAGGTGGCACAGTGGATAGAGCACCAGCCCTGAAGTCAGGAGGACCTGAGTTCAAATCTGACCTCAGACCAAATACTTGACACTTACTAGCTGTGCGACCCTAGGCAAGTCACTTAACCCCAATTGCCTAAAAATTAAAAAAAAAGAAAAAGAAAGAAAGTAAATGTCTATTGATTGGAGAATGGCTGAACACTGGATTTGGAGTCAAATAACTTGGCTTTGAAAACTGGATATGCCCCTTATGGTCTATGTGACCTTGGTAATATAATGGTACCTCTCTGGGCTTTCCTTATATATAAAATGAAAGGATTGGATTAAATAACATCCAGTGTTCCTTTAAGCTCTACATCTATGTATGATTTTATGATTCTCTGTACCCTCACATAACTATAATCCAGCCAAATTGTACTAGTCTTTATTTCCCACTGTAGCCCTACCCTAGGGATAGCATCCAGAACATTGGATAGAATACTGGACTTAGAGTCAGGAAGACCACCCCAAGTTCTTCTGAATGATCTCTTGAATGAGATCAAGTCACTTAAAAACTACCTGCTCTGGTTTCTTTATCTGTAAAATGTGGATAATGTTAGCATCTACCTTACAAAGTTATTGTGAGGATCAAATGAGATAATGAATGTAAGATATTTTGCAAACTTTAAAGTGTTTAGTAAATGTTAACTCTAAGAAAAGAGGTACCAAAATATTTATAGCTGCTCTTTTTGTGCAGGCTAAGAAATGGAAATCAAAGGGATGCCCATCAGTTGGGGAATGGCTCAACAAGCTGTGGTATATGATTATAATGAAATATTATTGTGTTATAAGAAATGACAAACAGGATGATTTCAGAAAAGCCTGGGAAGACTTACCTGAACTGATGCTTAATGAAATGAGCAGAACCAGGAGAATGCTGTACATAGTAACATCAATATTGTTTGATGAAGAATTGTGAATGACTTAGCTATTCTTAGCAATATAACTGTGAGAGTTAGGCAAGGGTTAAGTTTCCACAAAGGTAGAATAGTGCAGAAAGTTATAAAAACAACTCAAGGAAGCAGTTATACTGCAGGTGGGCTTGGGCTTAGCCAATAAGAAGTAAGCTGATGGTTCCAAGGAGACCCCAAAATCAAGATAAGAGCTGAGCCAGCTCGTACTGGTTAAGGAAACCAGCAAATTGTTATTGCACATGCTTAATGAATGTCATTACTATTAACTGACACACCCTGCATGTAATTAGAGCCTCATTAAGGGATCATGGGATGTATGATGAGGGAAGAAGAACATATTTGAATGTGTCAGGGAGGAAACATAGATGAAACACATAAGGAAGGTTGTAACCCGGGAAGGAATGGGAGGTTTCGTGAAACTAACTGCATAAAAGCGTTCTGGCTTTCGTATTTTTGTTTTGGCTCTTTCCTCCTGAAGAGGGTTGACTTCTGGCCAGAAACATCTAAATCCCCTGGACTTTCTCTGATATCTTGTGAAAGATATCTTGTGAAGATATCACTTTTCTGGATACTAAATTTTTGGTGTCAAGCATGTTTCTAACACAATGATCTAAGACAATCTCAAAGGACTAATGATGAAACATACTACCTGGCTCCAGAGAAAGAACTGATATTGATTGAATACAGATTAAAGCATGCTATTTTTAACTTTCTTTTCATTTTTCCTTTTATTTGAGTTTCCTTGTACAAAATGATGAATATGGAAATGTTTCACATAATTGCACACGTATAACCTATATTTGATTGCTTACCATCTTGGGGAGGAATAGAATTTTGAACTCAAAACTTTAAATAAAAATGTGAAAAAATTGGGGAAAAAAAGAGAGACAGGAAGTCAGTAGCAGGAAGAAAAAAAAGAAAGGAGGTACCAATGTACTTCGGTACTTGTCTTGGTTGTCCTACATTTGGAATATTGTATCTATGTCTGCGTGCCACAATTTAGGAAAGATAATGACAAGCTGGACAGGGATTGGAGACCATGTCATAGTCATACTGGCCAAAGGAATGACAATATTTAGCTAAGAGGAGAGAAATTTTAAGAGGGAACTGATAACAATTTTAAAGTATTTGAAGGGTTATCAAGTGGAGGAAGATTTTAACTTGTCTTGTTTTGCTCCAGACTCAAGAAGTAGAAGCAATGGATAGAAGGTATAGAGGCTGACTTAAATTCCATGTGAACAAATCCTTTAAATAAACATCAGGATTATATACCTAGCATTCATATAGAGCTTATTCTGTGCTAGGCACTGTGTTAAGCACATTACAAATATTATCTTATTTGATCCTCACAACAACTCTGGGAGGTGGGCCCTATTACTATTTTAGAGTTGAGGAAATAGAGGCAAATAGAAACTAAGTGACTAACCTAGGATCACACAGCTAGTAAGTGTCTGAAAATAGTTTTGACCTCAGGTCTTCCTGAGTCCAGGCCCAGTGCTTTATCTAGTATGCCACCTAAACTGCCTTATCTTACCAATTCTCCTCCCATGTTCTGAGGCAATCAAAGGTTGCTTTCATTCTGATATTTCCTTACTAATTATTAAAATTAAAATATGTCATCCTTTGATTAGCTCATTGGCTCTGTCCTCCCAACCTTGCTTTAAATTTTTTATTTGTGAAATAAATTGGAGAATCTGCTTTTTGCATAAGCTTTCACTTAACTTTCTAGATATATCAAACTCTCTAATTTCCTAGGTTTTAAAAAAAAACCAAACAGGATTACTGACTGAATAATTAATTAGTGATGTAACAAAGAATGGAATAAATATAATGTGAAAAATGATTTTTTCTTAGTAATTGTAATTTTGGAGGCTGAACTTCTCTCATCCTCCTCTGATGCAAAGTTCAGTTTCTTCTTCAGAAGGAACTTAAGATCTAATATAAATAGGTGGATTCCTGCTCATTGTGTTTCCCAGACAGGTTTGGGAAAATGTTAATTCCTCCCTGTTGTCAAAACAAGTGATATGGAAATTGATGTCTCTTTGAGGAAGATTAAGTCACATTCCCCAAGACCCTCATTTTGATATAGCCCACCTCCTAGTGTGGTTCCAATCAGAGTTGATTGGCACCCCTTGGGAACATCTACTCTTCGAAGGGCATATAACTCTGTACCCCCAACCCCTAAACTGAGCCAGGTCTGGACTGTAACTCCCATGTAATGTATGTCTCTGGCTTGTGAGATAAATTGAAACACATAACCTCTCTTTCTTAGAACAAACTCTGTTTTTGGGGTTAATTATACACACATATTTATACACATACACATCTGTATTTACTCATGAGTTCAGGCTAAAGCCCAAGAATGTTGGGGTACCACCAGAAATGATGGAATGTAGACATGTGAGTCTCATTGTACTGAAAGAAATTCACTTGGACAGTACTCCAAGTTAAAGAAAGGCATTTATTGGGGTGACACACCCAAGCAGGCCTGCTCTCATGTGGGACAGACAGAGAATAGCTGGCAGGCCCTGTTCCCCTAAGGGAGGCAAATCGATTGGCCAGGTTAAAGGTCTGGCTGGTCACTTCCTGCATCCTACTGGCTCCATCTGTCTCCAGCACTCCTGTCTGCCTCACCTCATCATTTATAATATATCTCTTTTGAGAAAGGTGTTTCCTTTCAGTTCAGTTTACTTCACTGACAGCTTTCAAAATGTCCCTATTTTGAATAACAGGGTTCAGCTTCACTTTCTAAGAACACTAGCTTGAATCCCTACTCATTTTCCTTCTACATAATCTTTAGTGAGCTTTATCAATGAGAAATAAGATAAGACACTGTGAAGCTAGTGCTGGCAATTCAGATGCATAAGCACATCAAATGGATTAATCCACTAGAGGAAATCAGCTCTTTTAGTGACATTTCCAAAGTCAGGGTATAAGCATATTGGGAGTTGGGTGTGGTATGATGCCTTCTTTCCCAAAAGAGAGACTTTTTTTTTCCCCCACAGCTAGCTCCTAGTCTTATGCAAATGATTTGACACAAAAGCTGAGAGGTTTCTTTGGCTTTCTCACCTTAGAAAATTTCCACACTTTTCTGGGTAAATAAATTTACATAATAACAACTCACATTTATATAGAAAACTCTTCCCTTTGCAGAACCTGGGAATGTTAAGTATTTTACAGATGATGCAAATAAAGCTCAAAGAGTTTAAATCACTGTAGGATTATGCTGGTAACAAGTGATAGAGCTAAAATGTGAATCCAGGTCTCTAGACTGTATTAGGCCTTGCCCTTTTTTCATAATACCATTCTGCTTCAAAATTAGCATTTAAATCAAGGCTATAAGTAAAAACTGACAGAAAGAATTCCGGAAAAGAGGGAGAACTGAGAGTCAATCAATAAGCATTTGTTAAGCAATTAATACATGCCAGTGCTGTGGGAACAGCAACAACAACAACAAAAAAAAGGCAGAAACAGTATATTCCCTAAAAGTTCTTACGTTGTAAAGGAGACTACAATTAAATAAGGAAGTACCTAAAAGTATGCACAGAGTAATTGGGGGGGGGCAATCTCTGAGGGGAAAGCAAAGGCAGCTGGAGGAACCTCATATGCCTCTTGCAGGAGGTGGGATTTGAGCTAAATTTTGAGAAACAAACAAACAAATAAACAAAAAACAACAACCATAACAAGGAAACTAAGAAGTAAAAGTTATTTGTATAATATTCAAGGCTTAAGAGACAGCCAGTGCCAAGGCACACTGATGACAGATGAAGTATCATGTGTACAGTCAGTATGCTAGCATAACCTCCACTATTAGACACTAGTAACTAGATTCCTAATTACATTTAATCACTTGACATCAATTAGCTTTTGCAAAGGGATATTTATTTTGGGGCAGCTAGGTGGATAGAGTTTGGGGCCTGGAGTCAGTAACTCATCTTCCTGAGTTCAAATCTGGCCTCAGACATTCCCTAGCTATGTAACCTTGGACAAATCACTTAATCCTGTTTGCTCAGTTTCTCATCTGCAAAAAGAGCTGGAGAAGGAAATGACAAATACTCCAGTATCTTTGCCAAGAAAACCCAAACAGTGTCACAAAGACTCGGACACCAGTGAAACAACTCAACAACAACAACAACTACTACTACTACTACTACTACTACTACTACTACTACTACTCCTACTACCACGACTACTACTAGCACTTTGAAGATTAGCAAGACTAAAAGTATAAACATTCCCCCCCTAACACCTTGAAGGCACACTGTCCTCTGTTTCTGGGCACAGTGGAAAAGCTTAGCACACTTTCTACATAGTCTTGTTCTCACTAAGTTCATGTCCAAATGTGACCAAATGTGACACAGCTGCCAATGAAGGCTCCTCTTAGGCTGAATCCCTAAGGTTGATTCCTTGGATCCCTGATTCATCAATGCTGGGCTGACTGAAAAACCTGAAATGGATTCTAACTCCCAGACTCCTGAACTCCTAGAGACTTACTCACCAGATCTTTTGAAGTCACAAAGTCTGAGCCTCCAGATTAATTTCTCACAAACTGCTTGGCAAAGGACCCAGTTCCCCATTTTGTGAAGCCATAGGGCTGCTGGTATAGTTATGAAGGGGAAAGCTTCGGAAGGACTTCCCTAACAACATTGTTTCTCACCAGTAAAACCAGAAGTGATTCATTAGCAGAGCAAATGAAGAGAATGGCTGAAACTGTGGCCAACAAATTCTTTTTTTAAGGTACCCTCTACTTTCACCTATGAAGCCAAGTGAAAAGACTTCTTTTAACCACATGCATAGCAGACCAGAAGAAGTTACAGCATGTCTATGCATGCTTCAAAATCTGTCCAAGGCAGTTCCATTAGTTATCACCATATCTCTTCTGGAAGCAGGCTCTCTAGCCTCTTCCACATGGGCATTAGCATCAGAGGCACTCTGTTCATATAGCATAAAGGTGTAAATTGGTATGTGTGTGCATTTGTCTTCTCTAATGCCCCCACATTGTAATGAGACAAATGTGTTTACAGTGGGAGTCTAGAGACTGCAACAACATATACCCCTACCCCTCTGCACATACACACACAGTCTTTCTCTGAGTTTGGCCCTCTCATTCCAAGCTGCCCTCATACTGGTTCCCAGAGATCGATCACTACGAAATAGTAACATTCAATCTCTCTCTGAGTCTGAGGAGTAACACTATTGAGGGAAATATGCTTTTTCCTAATAACCACTCTAACTCTGGAGCCCCCATCAATGTGTTTTCTACCTACACATCTAATCACTTTTAGATCTTAAATATAACCATTTAGTAATATGGCAAAATGAATAATATTATAGGTATTAAAGCAAATATATAAATAATAAATTTTATCACAATGCACATGTAAATATGGATCAAAAAACCTCCCACTAATCCACTCAATAACTATGATATAGAGGAGACACTTATAAAAATCTTTCATGGAAACTTATGTGGGAGGAAAACTCAATTTGCTGAGTATAACTCACAACTCTATACTGCAGATCTCAGTGCTATTGCCCTATAATCTTTGTCTCTTTCCTACTTTCTATAATGGCATAGCCATTATAAACATTTTTCTATTAGCCACATCTTTAAAAAGGTGTTAAAATGTATTAGCTCTTTTTTATTAAAAATTAGATTATTTTTCCAAAGAAAGAACTGCCTTCTGTCCCTCCTTCTATCCTCCCCATCACTACTGAGAAAGCAAGAAAAGCTAAACTTTTCTTAAAAGCATGTAGAGTCAAGCAGAACAAATTCCCACGTTGGCAATTCCTCCCACCCTTAAAGTCTCAGTTTGCTTTCTGAGTCCAGCACCACTCTATCAGGAGAGGAGTAGCATGTATCATCATGAGTATTCTAGTCGTTACATTGATTAAAGTTCCTAAGCCTTTCAAAGTTGCTTGTCTTTACAATAACGGAGTTACTGTATAAATTTTTCTTCTGGTTCTGTTCATTTCATTCTCTGTCAGGTCATACAAGTTTCTCCAGGTTTCTCTTTAACTGGAACCTTTATAATGTCTTTTACCATAACAATATCACATTACATGCATATACTTCAACCCTTTTAAGCATTGTCCAATTGACTGATGCCTCCTTAGTTTTCAATTCTTTGTCATCTCACACACACACACACACACGTATATATATGTATATAATGTGAATATATATCTAGAATATGTGTGTGTGTGTGTGTGTGTGTGTGTGTGTGTGTGTGTATCCTTTCCCTCTTTCATTAGTTACTTTGCTGTATAGACCTAGTAGTGGTCTTACTGGGTCAAAGGGCACACATAGTTTAGTAGATTTGGGGGCATCAAAATGCTTTCCTGAATAGTTATGCCAGTTAACAGCTCCACCAATAATCAGTATACCTGCTTTCCTACAGCATATCCAGCATGTGTCATTTACTTATGACAAATGCCTATAATTTTTGTTTTTATATATTTACATTAATTCCCAATATCTTGAATGTCAGACATTTTTTGGAGAAATTTTCTGCAATGATTTTTTTTAAATTAACAGTTCCTAATTCTAATTACATTGATTTTGTTTGTGCACAAATTTTAGGTAAAGAAATTCATTTTATCTCCTTTGATCCCTTGTTTCCCTTGTTTGATCAAGAGTGCTTCCCATAAATGTATTGTGGAAGCCAATTAAACTCCACCAACACACTTTCCTAATCCCTCCTAGAAATATTGAGAGCATTTTCAAATTATCTTTATCTAAAATCTAACAACTTCATTTTAGGAAACCATATAAGAGGTTAAAGAAGATAACTAATATTACATATCCATTTAAAACTTGGTTTGAAATATTGCTCGAGACCTAATTTTTGCAGATTGTTTTTGCAACTTTCCAAGAAGTTTTGGCCAAATAACAGGTCCTTAATCTAATAAATGGAGTCCTTGGTTTTATTAAATGGGATGCTACCATGTCTATTTGCTTCTGGGCCTTATATGCCTAATCTATTTCACTGATCAACTTTTTTATTTTTAATAAATATAAATCATTTTTATGATTAGTATTTTGCAATATAGTTTGAAATCTGGTACTGCTAGGCTCTTCTTCCCCCTATTTTCTTTTCATCATTTCTCTTGAGATCCCTTATCCTTTGTTGCTCCAGATGAATTAACTTTTTTTCTAATTCTTTAAAGTATATTTTTGGTGATTTGATTAGTTTGGCATTGAAGTCATAAGTTAGGTTAGATATCATTCTCTTTTTTATGATGCTGAAATGGACCAACACGAGCAACTGATATCTCCTTTACTATTTAGATCTGACTTTAGATTTTTAGAAAGTGTTTTGATAGACTACCAGAAAATTTAAATATCTTTAGTTATGTTTAAAAGAATTTATATTTTTCTTTCTTCCTGCTGGTTTTTGCTGGTAATATGCATAATCTGATGATTTTGTAGATGTGCTTTCTATATAGCCACTTCGCTGAAGTTATTGTTTCAATTGTTTTTTTTTAATTTATTCTCTAAGGTTCTCTAAGTAAACCATCAGATCATCTGTTACATTGTATTCTGATCACAATAAATAGTCATAATTTTATACTCGAGAATAGCATATTCTAACTATATTCCATACTATTTTTTTAAATTTATGCTCCATTTTCCAATATCAGCCCACAAATTTCCTCCATCATTATAGCAAAACTCCTCTTTCCTTCCAAAAGCCCCAGTGAGTTGGAGATAGATCTCTTTATAGGTGCTAAAGAACATGGGGCAGTGGCTGGTGATATCATTGCCAAGAGCTGGGGTGAGGGTCTCTGTAGAAAATAATTATTTTGAATAGTCCATGTAGACTTTTAAATTATGCAAGTTACAAATATTTAATAGCCTATAACTGAGAATTTTTTCATATTACCAATCAAATCAGATAATTTCTGCATCAACTGATTTTCCTGTTCATAACAAAAAGTCCATTTACATCCCCACCCCCTTACTACTAATCACCATGGTCAACACACATACACACACATACTTCACACATACACACAAATACACAAACACACACACACACACACACAAAATGTGGGCAATTCGTCAGTCACGTGATATACAGATACTTGGACAGGAGATTATAATTTATTCAAAACAACCTCTATCCATTTTTAGGGCAGACCCACAGCATATTTATGGTCAATTAAATGTTTATTTTGTTCCTATTTGTAATTCCTTAAAGGTAACTACACATTTTTTACTTTTGGGGGAAATGACATTCATCTCTTTCAACTTATCCAAATTCATAGGAGAAACTTTCAATAGGATAAGTATTTATCCAAATAGAATATATTCTAAGTAACTGAGAATGGATTACTATTCTAAGGATAAAAACAGTACATTTCCCATGAATCAATGGGTTCTTCAGTCACGAGTTCTACAAACCAGCCTAATGTTTTGGCAAGATACTTGAAAGGACCGAATAAAAAATTTATTAGTGCAGCTTGAAATAACTTTTCCCCTTTCTCTCCCTGGCTTAAAAAAGGGGGATATTATTTGCACACTGAAAACACAGGTTTTATAGTTTAATGTGGCAATGAATATGTTTGCCAAGAATCACAGTTTTTAGTGAGACTTTAGTAAAAACACCACTGTGTTTTAACTTTCTTTTCTTTCTTTCTTTAAAAAAACATTTTCTGCAGTAAAAATCTTCTCATTAGTTCGGATGTAGCAAATGCATTTTGATAAAGCATAAATAGCTTATTGACCAGAAAGCATACCTTGTCATTTTACTTCTAATGCCATAAAATGAATATTGAGGTGAATTTAAATAAGCTATTAATAATTATTAGCACACAAAACCTATATAAATGATAAAACACAAAATCCATGAGCTCTAAAAAATAAGTTGATTTAATATATTTGAAGTAACACACACTGATGAAAACATAGATTCAGGTTTTGAAAGTGTTAGCTTTGCACAACCTTGGAAATAGAAAAAACATCAAAAATAACTTGGCAGGTTTTAGCACATTGTTAGTAATGAATAATGTTAGTAATGAGTCCTGTTCTTAGGACATGTATGTATATGTCTATATATTAATATGCATACATATACAAATATATAAATACACACATATATAAAATCCATTTGAAAAATTTCAAGTTAATATTTGAAAAAGTTGACCTTCATACCTTTAGCTCAGTGTCAAATGAATTCTTAAGTAGCTTTCATCCATCCTAAAATAACACAAAATTAATGAATAATATTCTTTTCAAGATGAAATCTAATGTGAATTATGGGAACAAATTATTAATAATATTTTTCTTATGATATCTTTGTGTGAAATTTTTCATAATGAAAATAAAACGAGACAAATGAGTGCCATTTTCTCTAAAGGTTACCTTTTAGTTAATATGATTTTATCTATCTATCTATCTATCTATAGGACAAGAGGAATACTAGTTGCTACAAGTCATTTTTTTTGCCTCATTGGAAAAAAAAACAACAACTACTCAGGGCTAACAAGTCTTTTATTAAAGTCAGTCTTGATTTTGTTGTGTCAACTGTGAAAGAGAAAGCTCAAATACCATTAAAGTAATGAATGACAGAATGGTCACATAAAGACCAATCATTGAAGCTTTAGTTTCTCTGAAAAACTGGAAAGTATTGAGTCCAGATAAGACCTGTAATTATTGCCTCAAATGTGTCAATGTGAAACATTTTAATAGCTGCTTCTTTGATACAAGCTTGATCTCATTTTTTTTTACCAAAAGATAATGAATTACACTATGACCCCTCAAAAATAATTATGTGTTTATTTTATTTATTTATATTATTACATTATTACATTTATATTATTACAATCTTGTATTAGTAAAAACAAAATTTATAAACACTTATGTAGTTACCCTTTGGGGCTCACTTATGCAACAATTCTTTGTACAGATATGTTGGATTAGCAGAGAATGATTACTTCTTCCAATGCAGTTTTAGTAGTAATCCTGTGGAATTGTGACTTCTAACACTCATAAATTCTCCATCTGGAGTGACCATTCAAATATCAATTAATCAGGTGACTTCTGTGACCTTTTACAAAGAGATTTTTATTGAGAATATATAGCAAGATCAAAAGTTGTAATACATACCCCTAGTCAGGGAGCACACCTTCCTGTCTTCACACACTGGGAATCTGGGGAGAGTGGGCTCAAACTTTAAGCAAAATGTATAGAAACATATATCACATATAGAGAACATATGTGGTTGAAAGGTTTCTCACCACTTCTGGCTCTTCCATTGTAGAGTCTTAACCAATTTATTTCTTGGTGTGACATTGCCAGTGAGTGAGTTGTTCCTTTCCTCAACGGGGATTGTTCACTACAGGATATGGTATCTTGGTGGATGGATCAATTCACTTAAAAGCCGGGTCAAGCAGCTTATTCCTCAAAGCTGGCTCCACATTGGATGCATCTACTACTGCTATTTGCTACCAACTCTTATTTCAGAGGGGACCTCTGCTGGTTCTTCTTACCAACCATAGCACAAGGTTGTAACCTGGTCCATTTCATCTCTGGATACTAATTTACTTAAGATGAGTAATGGAAAAACACAAAAGAAAACAGTCACCATGTATTTAGGGACACATTACAGCTAGGTGGGGAGATAAGGTAGCTGCAACCACTGTCCCTTCCCCTACTTGGAGACTCATAGCAGTTCTTTCTCACTTGACAGGCTACAAGAAAGAAAGGGAGAGATTATCCTTTTGAATCATTAGTATGGAGACTATTCTATCTCTTTAGCCAAGTAAAGGTTCTCCACCACTTTGGCCAAAAATAGGTTCACCAAACCTCTATGAAATGAAAATCAGGAAGAGAATAATTCCCATGCTCTATATAACCTATTAGGAAATGAAAAAAAATTTTGCATACTCTACTCTGGTCAATCCCTCATTGTGATTATAAGAAATCACAATCACAATAAGAGTCAAAAGAGTAAGAAAAAAAGTCTAAGATCTCATTAATTTGATGATCAACGTATTCATATTAACTGAGAAAAAACTTATCATTTATACCATATTTAATTATTAGTGCAAAGCCTTTGACTTATTTTCTCACTCATGGCTTAGTTGAGTACTATAAATAGGTAAGCAAAGTGAGAGTACTAGAATGTTTAAATTCCATGTGGAAAACAATTTTCTATTTAGAAAAACATTTTTCACAAAATAGTGTTAAATTTGATATAAAACACAGGAATTCAGTTAATGCCTACTATGCTTCTTCCTTCTATGTTTTTTTCTTCCATGTTAACTGACTCAATGATTCTGAATAGAATGGATTATGGATTTTAAGTCAAAGGGAGAATTACCCCAAACATCATTTTAATCTATTTTGTAAATGGAAAGAAAAATTATATAGCTCCACTAAATGATATCATATCATTTGAACTTTTATTAGTGTAAAATTCTTGATGTACATTAAGGAGGGAAAGAAACTAGGCTTTGAGCTTGAATTTAGAGGTCAAATAGAACCAATGGATTAAGGCAATACTTATAAATACATCTTCACCAAATAAGGCACACTGAACATAAAATTCTTAAGGAGAAAGATGAAGATTCTGTAAGTTGAGACTGGCTTACCAAAGACAACATCTAATGGATGAAAAGCATTTAGATTAATTAGTACCTATGCATTACCAGCTTCAACATATACTTTTGGCATGGTAAAATGAACATAGATATGTTTTTTAATTTTTTAGGCATTTGGTATTAAGTGACTTGCCCAGGGTCACACAGTTAGTAAGTATCAAGTGTTTGGTCTGAGGCCAGATTTGAACTGAGATCCTTCTGATTCTAGGGCTGGTGCTCTAACCATTGTGCCACCTAGCTGCCCCTATACATGTACTTAAACAAAATCTTGCATAATTTTAACAAAACACAGGTCATTATACAAAGGCAAATATCACAAGATTAATATTTCATCAAAAATGAAGAAAAAAAGTTGATAGATGTTCTCAAAGTAGCTTAAGAATATATAGAAATACTTTTTGAACAAACAAATCTCATTTCTTGAATCAAAAACCCGACTGACAACAGGCAGATGTTGGTGAAAATGATGAAAGTGTTTGGCTCTGGACAGAACATATAATACGACTAAGATCCAAGATTGGAATCAACAGGTGCTCCATTGGAAACATCCAAATGAACTTAATCCACAATATGTCAACAAAGAAGCATCACATACATAGTTAAGTCATAAAAAATTGTTCATTTTACTCAGGAGTTTATGATAGTCATTCAGAATTAGGTCACTGCCATTAGAAATTTGAAAAGTTGATCAACTAGCCTATATTAAGTGCCTACTATGTACCAGGCATTGTTCTAAGAGCTAGATTGTTCCTATGGACTTGGTCAATTCAAGTTATTCAATGAAGTAGTAGAAAAAGTACAGAATGTAACATTTGCTTGGCCTTGTCAAGGAGAAATGGATCTTAGAAGTGAATACCTGTTAGTACAGAGGAAATCCTTCAATATTTCCTTGCTCAGTTCCCAGGAGGATTTTCTCATAACTCGGTGACTAAAGTCGGGGGGGGGGGGGCGGGGAGTGATGTGATTCATAGACCTGTCCTGCTATCTACCCCTGTAAAGAATATTGAGCATCAAAAGTCCAGAAGCTAGGAGTGAGCAAGACATGTATAAACCCTAGAAGGTAGTTACCATGGAGAGTCAGGAGAGTTGCAGGCTAGCCATCCCTGAATTCCAGAAGTATGAGGTTTGTCTGGGAGAATCCTGGTTTGATCAAAACCTGTCCAAAGGGCAAGACCCAATGAGATTATTCTCCATTTCCCTTCTCTCCTTTCCTCGCCTCTCTTCTGAAAGGTTATGCCTGTGTGACCAATAGCTCAGAAAACTTATCTCCAGTTCTTAAAATTTTGCTTAAACATTTGTTTAAATATTTACTTTGTCTCTTAAGCCTCAAATGGTGAAAAACTGCTAACTATTTGCAATAATAATCTATGTGTGCCATTGCTCCAAGCTTCCTGAAAGGGGAGGGGGAGATTTTGAAGCTGAGATATTTTTGCCATCAATTTGCTGGCTGGATAATTTGAGATGAAAAAGAGAACTTCGGCAACTTTCTAGAAAATAAAGAGAAATTAATTGTCCTAGTATCTCTAGACCAGGAGATTTTATCCTCCTTTTTAAAAAATAGAAGTCTGAGAAATCAAGGCACTGTAACACTAATCCAAAAGAATGAAAAAATAGAAGAGAATGTGAAATATCTCATTGGAAAAACAAATGACCTGGAAAATAGATCCAGGAGAGAGGACTTAAAAATTATTGGATTATCTGAAAGCCATGATCAAAAAAAGAACCTATACATCATCTTTCAAGAAATTATCAAGGAAAACTGCCCTGATATTTTAGAACCAGAAGGCAAAATAGATTGAAAGAATTCACTGATCACCTCCTGAAAAAGATCCCCAAAGGAAAACTCATAGGAATATTGTAGCCAAATTCCACAATTCCCAGGTCAAGGAGAAAATATTACAAGCAGCCAGAAAGAAACAATTCAAATATTGTGGAAACACAATCAGGATAACACAAGATTTAGCAGCTTCTACATTAAGGGTTTGGAGGGCATGTAGTATGGTATTCCAGAGAGCAAAGGAGGTAGGACTACAACCAAGAATCACCTGCCCAGCAAAACTGAGTATAATCCTTCAGGCTAAAAAAAAATGATCATTCAATGAAATAGGGGACTTTCAAGAATTCCTGAGGAAAAGATCAGAGTTGAATAGAAAATCTGACTTTCAAATACAAGACTTAAGTGAAACATGGAAGAGGTAAACAGGAAAGAGAAATCATAAGAGACTTATTAAGGTTGAACTGTTTACATTCCTGCAGGGAAAGATGATATTTGTAACTCATGAGTCCTTTGTCAGTATTAGGGTAGTGGGAGGGAAAAAAAATTATATGTATGTATAGATAGATAGATAGATAGAGGGCACAGAGTGAGTCAAAGATGAAGGAGTGATATCTGGATAATAAAATTAAGGGATGAGAGAGGATTATACTGGGAGAAGGAGAAAGGAAGAAGTAGAATGGGGTAAATTAACTCACATGAAACAGACAAGAAAAGACTTTTGCAGTGGAGGGGAAATGGGGGAAGATGAGAGGGAATGAGTGAATCTTATTCTCGTAGGATTTGGCTTAAGGAGGGAATAACATACACAATGGGGTATGGAAATCTGTCTTACCCTACAGGAAAATAAGGGGGGAAGGGGACAAGAGAGTAGGGGGTTGATAGAGGGGAGGGCAGATTGGGGGAGGGGATAATCAAAGCAAACACTTTTGAGGAGGGATGGGGTCAAAAGAGAGAATAGAATAAATGGGGGGTAGGATAGGATGAAGGGAAATATACTTAGTTTTTCACAACAGGACTGCTATGGAAGTGTTTTGCATGACTACACATCTATAAACTGTATCGAGATGCTTGCCTTTTCAATGAGGGTGAGTGGGGAGGGAGGAAGGGAGAAACTTTGTAACCCAATGTTTTAAAAACACATGTTAAAAATAAAAAAAAAAGAATCCTTGCCTGCTGAAAAGTGTAACAATAAACTTTTTGCCAACTTGAAGAAAAAAATAGAAGTCTCATAAAGCCTATTAACGCCTCATAATTTTTTTAAATTCATAAAACAAAATGTATAGGATTACATGGAAACCATTAAATTGAATTAAAGATGCATTTTTTTTCCTATCGCAATTTACAGATGACCAGAAACTCATCCACAGATCTCAGGATCCAGTTGAGAATGCCTTCTCAGTGAATAAGAAGCAGTGGCAGCAGTGATCTGACTGTGTAGAAGTGTCCTCAGATTGGGCCTCTGCTATTTTCCCCCAGACTAGGTTGGAGAAGAAAGCACTTCCAGTAGAGGAGCCTAGGGACTTACTAAAGAGAAATTCAAGACCAAGGGGAGGAGGTGATCAACACCCCTTGAAGGATAGGGATGAGTACAAATGATTGACAGAGCTGCTCAGCAACATGGCACTAGAAACGTCATTGTCATCTGCAAAAAAAATCCACCTTGAAGGATGCCTTCAGGGGGCTGGAACTATAGATCAAAAGTCTGCTATTCTTATAGACTATCATATGACAAATCCTTCTACCACAAATGCAAGGTCCCAAATATCCTCAAGAATTCAGCAATTTTTTTTTACTATAATCAAAGCTGCATGATAGACAAAACTTTCTTATAACAGCCCAGATATACAATTGATCCACAAATATTTATGAACAACATTTTAGGGGGCAGCTAGGTGGTGCAGTGGATACAGCACCGACCCTGAAGTCAGGAGGACTTGAGTTCAAATATGGCCTCAGACCAAACACTTGACACTTACTAGCGGTGTGACCCTGGGCAAGTCACTGAACCCCAATTGCCCAAAAAGAAAAAAAAAAAGAACAACATTTTAGTCGATATTGCTTTATCACCCACAATCTCCAAATGACATGGAAGGAAAAACTTTCAAAATATAGAAATCTAACAGAAGAAATTAGAACTGTGTATTTTTAATAGGATGAGGTTAAATGTCATCTTTAAAGTCTTGTTTGCTACTGAAGTTGTCCCAATGTTGCTTTCAGTCAAACTATAGAAAATGAGCTTACATGCAAAATTTTTAATTAAATTACAAAAAGCTTATCTGCCAGTGCAACAGCTCAAACAACATTAAATATATAATAATAATAGCAAAATAGGAATATGTCCTTGAATCTCTTCTATTTGAACCATATTAAAAAAGATGAAAAGAATGAGATGACTGACACTAAAAATAAGAACTTTAGGTTTTACTCAGTACTTTACTTACACAATCTAATTTTGATCATCACAAAACTTCCATAAAGTAAATGCTACCATTATTCTTCCCATTTCACAGATGAGTTGTAGGAAGTTGAGCTGTTTGCCTAGGGTTGCATAGCTAGTAATCCAAGGAAAGATTCAAACCCAGGTCTTTCTTATCCTAAGACCAATTACCCTAACAATTTCAGAGTTGATGTTTCTACCTAGAAACAAAAGGGCAGAAAATGTCATATGTTACAGCATGATGGGAAACCTATAGTTCATTATGCCAGAGCTGTTACTCAGCTTTTAGGGTAAGTAGCATTATAACATTACTATAAATATTTGCTAGTAATATTCTATCAGATGAGTATATTATTCTATGTCAAATCTAACATCCCTCATTTACCATGACAGGAAAAGATCTCTCCAATGAACATGAGAAAATGCTAGATTGTAACGAGATTGCAGAGGACAGAACCATTGGATTGGATTCAGTAAAATCATGTTTTCATCTCTGCTCCGACACAACTTTGCACTTTGAAATTGAACAAATCACTTACACTCACTAGGAATTAGTTTCCTTATCTGTAAAATGAGAGAGGAATTCACTGGCATAGACTTGGAGGCGACCTTAGAAATTACCTAGTAAAACTTCTTTCTTTTACAAAAGAGGATACTGAGGCCCAGAGAGAGTAAGTGATCTGCTCAAAAATTTTAAGTTTATTACATGCTAAGGTCTCTTCTTTCTCTGCTTCAGGTAGGAACTTGAACAAATTTATAACAAATTATCATGTTGACCCATTTTCTTTGCCCAAAGATTTCATCTTTAAAAAAATAACAACAAAAAGAGGTAAGGTTTTTGTTTCTTCAGGTTCTTGGCAGATGACAAAATTGCATTTGTCTCTTTATTACCCTCTTCACCTTCCCTACTGCATCTTCCCTGTATTTATCACTCCTATCATCAGTGAAGACATAAAACAAGTATTTTAATTATCATTCTATTTATTGAATATATATTATGATCTATCTTTATTTTAAAAATTATTCAAATATTTCATAAATCCTTGAATCTTGTGAAATAAATGTACATTTCTTTTATTTAGGAGCATCAAGTCTGGTATTATGGAGAGAGCACTGGACTAGGAGGGAGAATGCAGCCTCACATCCTGTCTGCTACTTATTAGCTGGGTGACAATCACTTAAATTCTCTAACACACAGAGTTTTCATCTGCCAGATGGAGATTATAATACCTAACTACATAAAAGGTTTACTTGAGAATGTGGGTAGTAATAGAGTCTCTGAAATCTGCTCTGGTCAGACACTATCTGGAGTATGATGTTGAGTTCTTAGAGGAACATTTTGGGAAAGATCAAGAGTGTGCTGCAGTCAACTCAAACTGATTCAAAGGAGTCGACTGTTAAATTTTCAGAGTGACCATTTACACCTCAGAAATCAGCAAATACTACACAGCAGGCTTGAATTATTGTTTTGTCGATTGTCTAGTCTTAAAAAAGTGATGGAGAACATATTCATGCTGATTAAAATTAAGAGTTTTGTGCATTTTTTTTGGAGAGCCAGTTGTTGAACATTTACAAAAACAATTCTGGAAAGGACTTTGAAAAGCTGGAGAGAATGCAGGGGAAGGTTACCAAGATGATGAAAGGTCTTGATATTATTCCATAGGAACAAGAGGTGAACGAACTAACTAGTTTAACCTAGGGAACAGATGATTTACAAGATATTTTAAGTTGTGCAGAAATGGGATTAAATTTGTTCTCTTTGGCTCCAAAGGGTAGATAAGTAGATTTAGATTTAATATCAAGAAATAAATTCCTAACAACTAGAGTTTTCCAAAAGTGAAGTAGATTGTCTTTGCATAAAGTGACTTTTCTTTCATTAGAAATCTTTAATAGATGATTGGATGTCTATTTGGTATGTTGTAAATGAGTTTTCTTTTCAGGTTTGAAATGGATTAAAGGGACTCTGACGTCTCTTCAACATTTGAGATTCTATGATTCTATAATGTGTATAAAGGACTCTATCACCTTTCATTATTATTGGTAGTAGTATAAAGTCTTCTAATAGTCACCAAGTTAAAAAAAATCCTCATTTTTAATGTAGCTGCTCAAGGCAGGGGTCAGATATTAGTTTCATTAACAGTGAAATAAGAAAGCAAGGTTTTTTTTTCTTGGCTATTGATTTTTTTTCTATCCCCATTTCGTGTCAAAAATTATATCTTAAAATGCACTTATTTTAAGATACATACAGATAATCTCTCTCTCTCTCTCTCTCTCTCTCTCTCTCTCTCTCTCTCCCCCAGCCCCTGTCTTTCACACACACACACACACACACACACACACACAATCTCTCCCCTGAGCATATAATCCCCAATCTATGTGAGGTACCCAGTGCAGCAGATCAGAGGTAATTCACTTGATTAACCTGTTGCATCATACATACATACACACATACATACATACATATATACATATATATACACATATACATATATACACACACATACACAATACATATATCAAGTATAGAAATAATTAATTACTTCATTCATAATTCATTGATATTGGGGATTTTCAAGTAAGGAAATTCTACCAATGAAATTCTGTATCTCCTCTGCAATTCAAGTTCAGAGTTGCCTAAATCACTGAGAAGTTGTAACAGCAAGGATCCAAAAACTAGTGTGTGTCAATGAAGGGACTTGAACCTAGGTCTTCCTGGTTTCAAAGCCAGCTTTATATTCACTGTACCATATTGCCTCTCATCTGTCTGTTTCTCTTTTTCTCTTTCTCTCTCTTAAATGTATATCTTTTTTTTTCTCAATGGAAAAGGTTCACAAGTCATGATCCAATCACATTTGCTACAGCTGTCAAATAAGCAAAAGGCACACATTGTTAAGAAGTAAAAACAAACTGCATTCTCCTTTCCTCACCATATGGAGTCTTTTAGTGCATGAAGCAGTGAAAGAAAATATGCAAATGTTGACATGTCCATATGTGGTTGGTGCTAAATTGTTTTCCAGGAGATTCCTAATGTTGTTGGTTCTTCACTAACTCTTCTTGTACTTATGAGTTATTTTTCTGGTTAATAAGAACCTGAGATTTTGTCCCTATTGAGATACCTTCCCTCAGAGTGACTGGAATTTCTGAATCCTCTCAAAATAAGATATTTTTTTTAAAAACTCCATAACTCTCAACAATGACTGCAAAAAAAGAAATTGCAATTACTGAGGGAGCAAATAGCAATGAAGTTAGTGCATAATCAGCAACAGACTAGGGAGCTTTATTCTTTATCTTAATGGGGCTCTTGATTACTATACATAACAACATGAAAATGAAAGTCACATTTTAGTACAGATCCCAAGCTATGGATTTTTCCTACTGTGTATGAGTGTTTGTATATGGAGATGAATACTGAATTTTCCATTATTGTTATGAGTACTTACTTGCCTTTAAGCCTAGCTAAAATGTGAAGACCATTTTATAAGCTAATATGCTTCTTTTTTTTTTCCTTCAGGAAGAAATTTCTATCTTGGTGAGATGGTGAGAAAGTGAGTTGATGTAAGGGGGAGATAAAAATGGAGGGGAAATAATATTTTCCCCTTGTCTATTTTAGCTAGAGGATACCCCATGGAGTGCTGACTCTGCAGTTTGGCTGCTTTAAAGTTCAAATATGTAGCTCAACGATGAAAAGACCTGGTGCTTTGGCATGATACACACAAAAACACTCATCCTTTGTTCTCTTTTTCATCTCCACTGTGATGGGGCTGCGGATAGTCTTTCATCAATTAAAAAGGAGATACAGCTTTGATAATCTCTCTTTTCTTTCAATTCTTCCACGTGACAAGTAGCTACTCTCTTCCTAGACTTTCCCTTCCACCTTGGCACCTTGGGAACATGGACTCAATGAGGGAAACCACTGCCTTTTCTGGTTCATGTTTCTTTCCTGAGTATAGATGCCTGAAGGCTAATTCTGGGAAAGACAGCTGTAGCCATGGAGTCATCCTTGTGAATTAAAGAGGTCTGACCTTCCAGGTACCTCATTCAGAGCCTAAGGAGATTCTCCACTAGTAAGGATGACTACATGGCCTGACTTGAAAGAAGATATCGACCTGAAGGGAATTGTTTGAACAATGTAGAGCCCAGGTAAAATGTGAAACTTTGATTTGGCAGTCTCACAAATAATTTCATATCTTTATGTTGTCTTCAACAACTACTAGGAGAGTATAGCAGTAATATTACTATTGCTGGTTGCTTAAATTTTCTATCAATGTGCACTTATAAATAATGTGTATATTATGTATTTCTTTTGTGTAGAAGAATTAAAAAGCTATCCTACTATGTATATTGAGTACCTATTTGGAGAGATCCTAGATATAAACCAAAACCTAAGCTTTCAGAGATTGTCAGATAGGTGAATGAATATTCACATCATCTTACAGGGAACCTCTACAACACTTTCTGGTCATTGCTTTACCATACTGCCTCCTCTTTGGCATCATTCTTATCTCCCCCTACCACAAACTTAAACTCTACTCCCAATTATGAAAGATGGGCTTTAACCTTTTATTTCTAGGAATCAAGCCTACTTACCTTTTTAACCATCTCAATACAGTACTGTCATGTTTGTGTGCTTTACCACCATTCCCTTCAAGCCTCAGTTTTTATATTGTCTTCTTCCATTAGAAAGTAATGTCCTCGAGGGCAAGAACTGTTTTACTTGTTTCTCTCTCTCTCTCTCTCTCTCTCTCTCTCTCTCTCTCTCTCTCTCTTATTCCTGGTGCTCCAGGGGTGAAGGCATAGAGAAAAACAGAGTTGGAGAAATAGCCTGATGCTCTCTTTAGAAATCTGGCTTCCCTAGGACTAATCTCATTACATGTCTGCATTGACCCATATGAACAATAATATTTATAGCATCACTTTTTACTGAATCAAAAATGGATACAAAATGGGTATCCATTACCTGGAGAATGAATTGCCATTTCCTTCTCCAGTGGATCACATTTTGTCAAAACTCTCCAGTTTAATCTTTCCTTCTTATGTAATCCCCAGCATAGGTCATAGTTTCATTGAACTACACAAGCCCCTTTGCCATGACCAATGAGGTGATCCAGGAGGGTCATAAAATATAATAGAATATAATTGTACTATAAGAAATGACAAAAAAAAAATGAAACCTGGGAAGACCAGTATGAACTGATGAAGAATGCTATAGAATCAAAAGAAAAACTTATAAGATGAATAACAATAACATGTCTCCCAAGTTCAACTTGGTTACAGTGTTTGCCTGGTATTCAAGCTGATGGACTCAAGCAGTGCCCTCACACCTTTTGATTTAGTAGAGAGTTCAGTTGCTATATATCAACTTGGGAGACATGTAAGTTTACTAGTTTTCATTTTTTCCAACATGTATTAATAGCTGTTCCATGGAAACATTGTAAAACTTTGTAGCATGTAAGTTCTGGTCCTCTTTAGCAGAGCTAAGCTACTACATCTGCTTCTCAGGGTTCTAGGGGACCCTCAGGAATTTGTGGTATGTTTCTTCTCTACTATTCTTGGCTCAAGCCTCCACCAGCTATCATCCCTATTGATAAAGAACAGTGAAAAGCACCCCAGTTGCATCTAACCATTTAACACTAAATTGTTTTTACAGAAGGGAAAACAACCTTAAGAACAGAGACTGTTTAATTTCTTTTTTGGCTTTGTATACTAAATATATAGCACCTATATGTATAGTGCCTAGCCCATTCTTTCTTGGATGTTTGATTGAATCAAAAGCCTGGGTTTGAGTCTTTTTTTTTTAAACTGCTAAATATGAATATAATCCTGAGTGGAAAAAAATGGACATTTGATGAACTGAAGAATTTTCAGGTATTTGTAACAAAAAAACCAGAACTCAATGAAAATTCGATATGAAAGATCCAGAAGTTATATAAGGAAACCATTAAAGACTAATTATAAGACTCTGATAAAGGTTAAACTGTTTACTTATGATATATGAAAATGTTACTGGTATTCTTAAAACTATTATCATTACTAAGATAATTGGAAAGGGTGGGATGATTCTAAAAGGGATGGGGTGATTCTAAAAAAGAAAATTTGGTAGGAAAAGGTAAAACAGAGCAATTATCTCATAAAATGGAGTGTAAAAGGAAGAAGTAATAGAAGGGAAACAGGTGGGGGTGGAGGACTGCTAGTAATGTTGGAACCTTATTCTCATTTGGGTTGAAGAGGAAACAAAGCATACATCTGAAGAGGTTTAAAAGTCTTGTGAAATTCTAGAGAGATTAGAAAACTAGGGTGAAGGAGGGACTTTTAAAAGGGTGTAGAGATTAAGATGAGGAGGGTGGGGGAGACTATAAGGGAGAGACTTTTAAAAGGATGGTCAAAATAATGAATAGGAGGGTAAGGGGAAAGGATAAGTTAATAGGGAAAGGGTAAAAAGAGCAGCTAAGAAGGAAAACAGTGAACAAAAACAAGATAGAGGAAAGTCACAAATAGTAATTAGAATTTTGTCAATTCTATAAGATTACAAATCATTCTCCATTTGATAAGTGGTCAAAAGATATGAAGAAGCAGTTTTTCAATGAAGAAATCAAAACAATTTATAGTAATATGAAAAAATGTTCTAAATCATTATTGATTAAAGAAATGCAAATTAAAAAACCTTGAGATATCACTTTATACCTACCAGATTGGCTAAAATTATAGAAGGGGAAAGTGACAAATATTGGAGGGGATATGGAAAAATTGGGACACTAATTAATTGTTTGTGGAGAGCAATCCAGAATCATGCTTAAAGAGTTATTAAACTGTCCATACCCTCTGACCCAGCAGTACCACTACTAGATCTATTTTAGGGAAAAAGGAAAAGAATCTATATGTTCTCAAATGTTTATAGCAGCTCTCTTTGTGGTAGCAGAGAACTCGAAATTGCAGGGATTCCCACCAATTGGGGAATGACTGAACAAGTTGTGGTCATATGATTGTGATGGACTATTAGTATGTTATAATAAATGATGAGCTCAATGATTTTATAAAAAAAACACAGAAAGACTTGCACAAAATAATGAAGACAGAAATGAGCAGAACCAATAGAACATTGTATAAAGTAACAGCAATATTGTTTTAAGAATGACTTTTAACGAGTAAGTTATTTTGTCAATTACAAATACCCAAATTAAGTATAAAGGACATATGAAGAAAGACACTATCTGTATCTAGAGAAAGAACTGTTATATTGAAGTATGCATAGAATAATTTTACATAATATACCTATTTGTGTCTAAAGGTAGACATCTCTAGGGCAGGGGAGGGGAAGGAAGAAAAAAATTACATGATCGTTTTGTTTTATATTTGAAAGAAATAGCAAGTTGTGTATAATAAATTTGTGGTTTCATGTACTATAGTCTTTTTTATTGTACTGTGTTGAGGAAATGCTTGTTTTATTCCATAAATTAAAAAAAGACACCCTTCCCCCACTAAATAGCTGCATGATACAGAGCAAATCACAATCTTTCTGAACTTCAATTTTCCCACTTGTCAAATAAGAACTTTTTAAATTACAGGCTTTTGGTAGTGGAAGATATAGTAGAAACTGGTTCATTTCAGTCATGTTAATTTCAGATTCTCTTGACAAAAATACTGGAATGATTTGCCATTTTTTTCTCCAGCTCATTTTATGGATGAGGAAACTGAGGCAAATAGGGTTAAGTGGCTTCCCCAGGGTCACAAAGCTAGAAAGTGTCTGAGGCTGGATTTCAACTCAGGTCTTCCTCATTCCAGGCCCTCCATTCTGTTCACTGTGTCACCTAGCTGCCCTAATTTGTTAGATCCCTTCATTTTACAAATAATGAGTCTAAGGCCCAGAGAGAGAGAGTAAGTGACTTTTCTAGGGTCACAGAGAATATATCCTTATTACTGCCTATCCTGCTTATTGGACAGAGCTGAGATAATATATGTAAAAGCATTTTTATAAATTTTAAAGTGTAATTAAAATTTACATTACTAATGAACTAATTTCTAGTCCACAGATATTAGAAGCAGCAAACTGGAAGAGGAGGAAGATGGTGTTGTTACAGCTGGGTATTGTGATACTAAGGATATAGACAGAAAAAAGCACAACTTGATTTCTGTACGGTAAAATAAGAGATGTTCACAATGATGACCTCGATCATGAAAGTTAAATTAGATGTCGTTCCCTCTGTTTAATTCATTTAAGCTCTATGTATCCCAGGCAACTCCCTACATCTGTCTGTTAAGGCAAAGATGAGTAAAATGTGCTTTCAAATGAAATTTCCCTCCTTAATGAAATCACAAATTCTGCATATTCTTGAAGCCTAAGATCTATTGTTAATATAGACAAGAAAGTATCTAATACATTTTAGAAACATTTCCATTGGAAATTATGAAGAAATAAGAAAAAAGAAAAAATAGTGCTTGGGAAGATCTTTTATCTAGAAAATTAATTGTTCTTGAAAAGTTAATTTCCTTGACTACTTTAGATAAATTAAGTACCACTTTATATGTATTTTGTCATATTACCTGATTTTGAGTAAGCCCCTATTATGTGGGGTATGATAATCATCTTGGCTACAAATGCTACATATGCAACAAGGTCATGAAATAACAAGAACAAAAGCATAATTAAAATAAGAGCAGTAAATAAAACATATAAAACCACCTCTATTTACTGTGGTCCATAGTTCTACAAGCCCCTATGAATAGTTAAGTGAGTGACCATTACAATGTATTAACATCATCAGATATTTAGACAGGTTCAAACAGATCTTATTCAGATAGATATTCAAAGATTGGACTCTGCATAGTTGGGGACAAAGGTCTGCAGTCTAATTAAATTGTGGGATTTGTATTCTTTCTTAGCTTGGTAAGGTTTTGAGAATGGTCTTAGAAGTTCCTGGAACCCAAAAGTTGTAAGCTAGTCAGAAAAGGAGAGCCAATAGGTTGTTTGAGGAGGACAAAGAGCAGAAAAGAGAAAAAGAAATAACTGGGACAGGGATGGTCCTTGAAGAAGCTTTGTGGTATAAGCTCTTAGATTGTAGTTAGAATGTGGCAAACTAGTTCCAGAGTAAGCCTTCACTTTATGGAATAAAGAATTAAGATAGAAAATTAAAACTCAAAAGCTTTTCCTCTTTTCAATTTCCTCTGTCCCCCTGCTTGCCCTGCACATACACATACACACAGAGTACACACACATACATACACAGACCTATATACATATATATTAAACAGTTCAAAGGGATAACAATAAATTTTACATACATGTGTGTATACATATTTTACACAGATATATGTACACAAAATATACATATCTATATTATGTGTGAATATAAACATTATTTTCTCTTTAAACTCTTTATTTATCCTAATTTGTTTTCTCTTTGCATGAAACCTTTGATTGATATTGAATGTTAAGTCCTGCATTTTCTATAAATTAGTAGCTTTTGAGGAGGAAATTGTGGAAACCATTGATTAGCTAAAAATACACAGAATTATACTTAAGACTTGGGGTAGGGGCTCATTGCACATCTATTCAGATAGTGAAGGTTTAATTTTGGCTTGTGGGCTCAAGAGCTATGGCTTTTCATTTTGAAAAAGTAATATGTATTATTATATTGACTTCCCAATAAAAGGTTTACATTGGATCTGGGGCTTTCCTTTTCTATAGGCTAAATTAAATCACTGTAGTGATCAGGTGTGGCTTATCAGAATGCAAGTATCTCAGACAAAATTATCCACCCAAAATAGGAGGCAGGAAGGGAGAGGAAAGGAGTGAGATTAAAAGGAAGGCAATGCTGTAAGCCAAGCCCCACTGGAGAAGTTACTGAGGTCTAAAAGGAATCAGATCCTTCCTTTCCCCAAAGTGAAGAGGGAAAGTACTTTATGACCAAATTCTGATCACCACCAGCACTGGTTATGTTATGAACAAAAGGGATTGTTCCCAACACAAAACTATGTACCTTGCTTGATTCCAACACAAAATTATGCTATTTGCTATCCAGGGGTCTTCCCCAAACTCCCTCCTTTAATATTCTTCCAATTATTCTAAGAGAAATGTTGTATTATGTCATGATGTGTTAATCAACCTTTCAGTTGTTTATGGTGCTAATCTACTTTAGTGCTTCTGATTATTTCCAAATAAGGAAGTCATGCCTCCTCTACTGAGTCTGGAAAACTAATGGCTCTGACATTCACAGCCAGCTGAGGCTCCTCAGTTGCTGTCCCTCAAACTCCAAGGTTGTTGTTCTTATACTCCAATAATGTTGCCTTCTCCACCTATTCACATGCAGATCTAAAGTCTAGAGTAAGTAGCAGAGTATTTGGCAGCCAAGATTCTAACCCATTTGTAGCAGCATCAGTTCATCGTTGCTAATAATATGGAAATTCTCTGACAATCTATTTACTTATTTATTTTGGCTAGGCAATGGGGTTAAGTGACTTGCCTAGGGTCACACAGCTAGCAAGTGTTATGTGTCTGAGGCCATATTTAAACTCAGGTCCTCCTGAATCTAGGACTGGTGCTCTATTCACTGCACCACCTAGCTGCCCCCTCTGACAATCTATTTAAAAAAATATATATTGTTGTTTCGTCATGCCCCACTTTTTGTGAGTTTATTTGGCAAAGATACTGGCGTGGTTTGCCATTTACTTGTCCAGCTCATTTTAAAGATGAGGGAACTGAGGCAGCAAATGGGGTTAAGTGACTTGCTGTGGGTCACAGAACTAGTAGGGTCTGTTGTTGGATTTTCCTGAAGCCAAGCCTAGCAGTCTATCCACTGTGCCACCTAGCTTCCCAATACAAAATACAGTCAGGGGATATTTTGTGGTGCTTATTTTGTTGAGACTTTTTCAAATCATCCTTTGGCCAGTTCTCTATTTATATGAATAAGTGGTTCTGCAAATGGAGCTTATTGTACTAAAATTTAGCCCATGTCATATTGATTTGAGTGAGGACAGATGGAAGCAATCCTCAGCATTATGTTCTGAAGATTCCTTTCTTTCTATAAAATGCTTTTCAATGCCCTTTACATTTTCAATTAGGTAAAGAGTGTCTTTAACAATAATCTCATTTTCAGTAACAAGAATACCTTGCCTCCACAGAGTCAGGGAAAGGTGGCACCTGAATTCATTATGAAATGTACTGCAAATATAACTTAAATTCTGAGCTGGAAAATTCAGACTTTGCTCTAACACCAAAAAAAAAAAAAAACACAAAACACGAAAACAAAACCCAAAAACAAAAACAAAAACCACCTTTTCCACATTTTAAAATTTATGTTTACATTAACTTTACTTTCTATAATTCTGAATGCTAAAACAAAAACAATATAGGATCAAAAAAACTCTGAAGTATCGTTCTTGTTATTTTATTCATTTACTAAATTTAAAACTTATCATTTAAACATATTATGGACTTACTTAGTTATTTTCTAATAAATGATATTTGCCTTTGCATAGTAGTAATTTTGAGCAGCTAGGTGTCACAGTGGATAGAATGTTAGGCATGGAGTTAGGAAGACTCATCTTCCTGAGTTCAAACCTGGCCTCAGACACTTACTAGTTGTGTGACCTGAGACAAGTCACTTAATACTGTTTGCCTCAGTTTCCTCATCTGTAAAATGAATTGTAGAAGGAAATGGCAAACCACTCCAGTATCTTTGCCAAGGAAACCCTAAATTGGTTAACAGAGTCAGATAGGACTGAAATGACTGAGCAACAACAAAACATAGTAATTTTGGTTAGAAAATATGTATGTTCATATGTCTGTGTGCTTATATATACCAGAATGTTGCCATGTAAGTCTAAATTTTCTTCATATGTAAATTAGTTGGTATGAGTATGTTTAAAGTTACCTTCTTAAATGGCATGATCCATTCATATGTGTGAAATGGCCAGGGAAATGTCTGCTGAAGTTGCCAACAGCTACAGAAAATATACTCAGGCACATTAACTCAGATGTTTTCAAGGGAGGAAAAGCTTGCTCTGAAAGGTCAAGATTTCAGAAGTAAGTTTGGAGCATTACTTTTCACCCTTTTGCCTCTTCCTCCTGGCTTCTTATCAAAACTTTTCATAAAGAATGGCAGTAATTAGCCTTGGCATGGACTACTGCCAAACATTTCTATCAAGCTTCTTTCCTGTTTATGTTTGAGCTGCTTAGAAATTGTCTTTAGACAAATGGGACTTTAAAAAAAATGCTCTTCTGGTGCAAAGAATGTAATCTTTGCTGACTATATCATTCTGTTTCCCCCTTTCAACTCTGGAATCTCAATGTGAAGAAGATGAGTTTTTTATTTTAAAAAATTCTAGAAGAAACTGAGAGGTTTTCTTTTCTTATCTTTTCCCCTAATAATTGAAAAATACTAAAAAAAAAGGAAGTTTGAGAAGATCTATGGACAGAGGATGGGATCATTTTATGTTAGGAACAAATCTCTTTTTAAATAGAAAAAATTAAGCTGTATAGGATGAAACTGAAAATAGCCTAAAGCTAGTCCAACCCATTACAATTTTTATCAGTAAATTATGTTTTTTTCCAACCTGGAGAGTTTTTTTTAAATTATTCTCTCATATATTTGAATATTCCTTTTCGAACTTTTATCTGAGTCATGTATTAGAAAACAGTAGACCCTTCTGTTTCTGCTTCTGATTTATCAGACTTGACATCATACCTCAGCTATAGTCTCACTCTGAGACTTTTTTAAGAACAGTGAGGCTCCTCACCCTGTAATATCCTCCCATGATATAGGCCCCCTTCCTTCATTTGTGAGTTCCTCCCAGGACCTCCATTTTAGGGAGAGGCCCTGGCCCATCAACCTTCATTCCCATTCTGAGTTCTGCACCTAACTTTTTTGAAACCCTGTTTCCTGCATGAATGCCTTATGAGCCCCTTTTCTTTTTGCTTATATTTGTATCCCCTGAGCATAGTGCAGTGCTAGGGAGCAGAGTACTGTCAGTGCTTAATAAACCCTTGTTGCCTTGCCTAGTTTATATTGATTGAATAATTTTGTCTGTTAATTACTTGATATTTATAAAATGTATAGAATTCTGAAATTCACCATCCACTAATTCTTATTCTAGCTTTACAAAGAAATAATATTCTTGAAGTGAACTTTGTCAGTTAATGTTTATAATTTTGCATTATTCCACCCCATACTGCACCTCAGGGAATTGTTTTAACCTAGTAAATGGCTACAGATGGTGTGCCATCTTCTTCAGACATATGCAGCACAAACAAGGCATCTCTGTAGTAATCAAAAATCTTTCTCTCTTTCATCTCTTTAAATGGAGCATTTCTTGATTAGTCCTAATTTGCAGATTTCCTTCATATGGTATTGCATAAAACCATTAAAAATTTAAAATTAATTTAAACAGCTTAGGATCTTAGAGTTGGAAGAAATTGAGAAATTATTGTCTAATTCCAAAATTTTGCAGCAGAGGTAACTGAGGTATGAGGAAGTCATTTGCCAAGGTGACAAAATTCAATTCCATTCAATAAACAATTTTTTGTGTATCTACTATTTGCATGAGAAACAGTTTGTTTTAGTGGGTATCATCAGGCCTGGGAGTCAGACCAGAATTCAAGATTCCCTTCTGACATATGCTGACCCTGGGCATGTTAACCTCCCAGTGATCTAGGCAACTCTCTAAGGTTATAAGTATTAGAGCAGACATGAATCTATCTTGGTAGAGGGGGTTCTCTCATTGGGACTTCATTTTGCAATTTTATTTTAGCTATTAGAAGACAAGAATGCTTTTCTTTCTTTCTGAAATTTTGACACTATTTTGAAACATTTATCAACTCAAAACCTTCTCTATATAAAATTCAAAAAGTTAGCAATGACTTTCCTCAGTGGAAACATACAACACATTTAAAATCAATTAATTATCCAACACACTTATTAAACTCCCACTATGTTCCAGGTTTAGGTGCTAGGGATGCAAAATGCAACAAGAGCAAATTATTTTTCAGAGAACCTCCTGTTTAGGAGAGCCAAAAATTTAACTTAGGAAACGCTAAGTAAAAATAATTACAATGAATATATCTTATGATGTTGCTATAAATGCCTAAAAGCATTGTACTACTAATAAAATTATTACACAGTACACAATGCATCAGTAATTAACTTAGAACTATAGGTTTTGAACAGAGAACACTCTACTCTTCTTCAGTGGCCTTTAGTTAATTACCCATAAAATTACTGATTTCTGTTCTTTGGCCACTTAATTTATCTCTTTGACGTTTGCCTTAAAAATTGCCAAGTTTTTTTTTTCTTTCTTTGGCTTATTTCTCCTTTGTAAATTGTCACTGTTTTAAAAGTCTATTTTGTTATTTGAAAAAATCCAAAACATCCACTGACATTCCATTCCCCTTGTTTTTAGGAATTAATGTACAAAAACACAAAAGATTTTTCAGTTCTTCCTTATGATTTAATGACCTTCAAATTTTCCCAAAGCCTGAGATCAATGGCTATTAGATTAATTTAAAAAGAGAGAGAGAGTGAGAGGTTAGATCAGATCAATAGGGCCTGTGCATGGAAACAAATATTATCCCCTTTACTGGAAGTCCTTTCCATTACCTTAGAAAGGACCTTGTTTTATGCTGGAGGTAATATTTGTGATTCTGAAGATGAAATCATCAACAAGCATTGCAGCTTTTCATTTCTTTGAACAAGTTACTGCTTAGTTGTTAAACTAATATTTCTTGCTTGTTTCTCTTTAGGAGAGGTGCAGATGTTATTGTATTGGGACCTATCTGAATGTCTGCCAAAAGACACATTATTCAAACAATATAGTTTTCTTCGCCTTATTTAGGGAGGAATGGATAGAGAACAATTTAAATATTTAAGAAGCCTCCTTGAAGTACATTAGAAATGAAAGACAAGTGGATATAGCTCTCAGAAGACTGTCTCTTACATGAATACATTTTCTCTATAAAACAGAGAAAGAATATTATCTAAAAAATCAAAGTTATCTGAAAGTCTGATTTAAAAATTTTAAGATATTTTGTATTATTTATATGATGACAATTTATATGTTCCTGAAATATCTATTTACCCAGACCAATTCAAATCTGTTAAGTGTCCATGTACAAAGTCTCCACAATTTATACTGTATTTCCTGTAATTCATACTTGTCTCCAAAATGCTTGTGAAGCATCCTCATTATGTGCTGTGAAATTAGACTTGAAGTGTGACAGAGATTTCTTGCTTAGCAGTTTCTTTAGAGATAAAGAGACAAGGTCCATATGGTAGGTGCTTGTAAGTGCTTAATATCTTTGGAGATACTTCCTGGTGGGATGGCCAAGATATCTTTTAAGAGAGGGCTGTAATAACCTTCTCCTGAGATTACTCTATAATTTGTCTTTAGGATAAGGACATAATGGCCATTTTGCTCAGTGCTTGACTATGTTTTATTAGTATGTACAAGCACACATATACACATAATAAAATCTTTCTATATACATATATATACATAAAGTAAAATACCTATATACGTTTATATGCATGTGTATATACACACATATATGCATATGTATAAATATATAAATACACACATGCATGCACATGTGTATGCACATATGTATACATATATATATACACATAATGTCCTTAGTCTCTTGAAGTTAGTGAAATTAATGATTTCACGTGTATGGAAATTACTAACAATGTAGATCCAAAAATAGGCCAAGTTCAAAGGGGGGCAAAAATATTAAAAAATTAATGAATATATCAGGAAATTGTAAAGACAGTTTCTACATTAACAGGAAATCTTATTAAGCTTGTTCTTATCTCTACTGATATGGCTACAAAAATTTGACATTTACCAATCATTGAATCAGTTATCAAATAAAAATCATTCTGCAATATATTTTTCTCTATGTAAGGTATTAACTATAAGGTACATTATAAAGATGAATAGGAGTGATGACTGATTTTGGCTAGCTAGAATAGAGATAACATGGTCAGTTATCTTTAATTAAATTAACAGAAACTTTCCACCTATTCACCAGTGAATTAAGTCAAACTGATATATAATTTAAACCAATGAATGGACCAATGAGTTGTTTGTGGATTATGTACTATAGCTAGACAATCCAGAGGCTCTAAAAACTCTCAACATGATAATAGAAATAAATGTTTTAACAGAGTTCTTCCTCAGATACTATGATAGGATCAGGATCTACCAGATTTCCACACTGCCCCTACTGTCCACCAAATAGATTCTTTCCCTAAAAAGCAAAGAAGGTGACCCAATAAGTTGACTGGATCTGGGGGCTAAGCCTCAAGCAGTTTCCGCCTTCACTTGTAGTCTCTGTCTGTGTTGACATGACTACCTGATGACATAAGGGCATAAAAAGGCCCACTCAAAGGGAGTCTGTACTTTTCAGACTTGGTAGATGTGCATATGAGTAATCACCCTGCTTTACCGATCAGATATATTTTCATATATAAGTAAAGGAAGCCACTTTTACCCAACCTGAATGTTGCATGTTTATTTTCTTTCCTTTCTGTACTATGCTTAATGATTCAGTAAACCATTTGTTAACTCTTGAATGACTTAAGAGTGTCTCATTTTGTTTCGGTGTTGAATCCATACTACCAGAGGATGGCCTGAATGGGGCCTGGGCTACCAGAAATGTGCAAGTTTCTATGTTAAGCTGTTTTCCATACTGTGACACTCTCACTGGGATCATAGATTTAGAACTGGAGAGGAATGTAGAGGTCGATAATCTAGTCCAATTACCTTATTAACAGATGAGGAAACTGATGCTCAGAGAGGCTAAATGACTTGGCTAAATTCACACAGATTACAAAGTAGAAGAGTCAAGATTCAAATCCAAACCCTCAGAGTAGCAATCCAGCATTCTTTTCACCCAACATCATTTCATTTCTTCTATTTGCCATTATAAACAGTGAAGAGTGAATTACTAAGTACAAGTAATAATTTTGATATGATTTCATTCTGTGGCAGCAATGGTCATGTGTATTTGATTCCATAGACCCTAGGCTAAGTAAATACATGACATAAGTGAAGTCACATTAAACTGTACCCCTCATACTCATTAGTTAGTTCTCTGTTAGTTTGCTGAATTTTGTAACATATATACCTATTTAATTGCTCTCTTTTATTGTATTTTAAATTCTATGTTTTTAAAAATTGGTATTACTCCAAAGGAATGTGGAAAAGTTGGAACTCTTAAAAATCACTTTTCAAGGACTATTAGAGATATGAAATGGCTTTTTATGTGACAACGCCAAGCATTTAAAGGATCATTCAAAGCCACAATGAAACAGAATCAATTACAGTGAAGTACAAAGGAAAGGACTTTAAACAGCCATTCATCAACACATAAAACTGACAAATTATTGCTGTGAATCATCCTAATTAATCTTCAGAAAATAAACTGAAAATAAACTGGTCCTTCAGAGAAGGACCTGGCAGCTAGAGGAGGGATTTGTCTATAGTATGGTGTAGGTTAACTGGTGCTATGAAGAAAAATACTTGTCATAAGCAAGGCAATACAAAGGCTGGAACACTGGAGGTTGGACAAAGATAATTTTTACTGGTGAAATTCACTTTTTCATTCAAGGTTATATGAAAACCATTGTCATAAGTCCAGGTAAACATTAAGATCTGGGTATCTTCAACAGCGTATCAAACATTCATCAAAATTAAAAAGTTTGGAGCGTTTGTTTGCTTTTAGTTTGTTTTGATGTCTAGTCTCCATTAAGGGAATGATGAACTCTATAAAATCTACTGAAAAACCAAATAGCAGAATTTTTTCCCCAGAATTACAGAAATTCTCCAAAAATGGGGAATACTTCAGCAGGACCTTGCAACTTGCTATGCTTCATGAAAGGTTAATCAATATCCGAGAGTTGAAAAAACAGTTCTTCAACAAGCTTGCAACTCATTTAAAACCTGTAGAACACCTGTGGGCTATAATCAAGGCAAGGTGTGAAAAAAAATGGAGTTTTCATTAAAAGTATGCTTAATATTTCATATGACAAAAATGTGTCTGGATGATAGACCATTAATAATATGTTAAAAATACAATCTCAGTGCCACATTATATAAAACAAATGGTTGTAGTAAAGGAATACATTTATATATAAAGAGTTTAAGATGTAAAACATTGTAAAGTTTGTTGAATAAATCAATAAATTTAGTTATTTGTTTGTCCCAGTTATTTTGCACATAATTGTATGAGTTTATGTACTAGTGTAAGTTTAAGGCAATAATGAGGTTAGATCTTGTGATAATTATGAAGAATTTCTCAGTCAGTCATTTTTTTTCAGACATGATTGATTCTCTGTGACCCCATTTGGTGTTTCCTTGGCAAAGATACTAGTTTGCCATTTTCTTCTGCAGCTCATTTTACAGATGGGGAAACTGAAGCAAACAGGGTTAAGTGACTTCCAGTAGGTGCATGAGGCCAAATTTGAACTCAGGTCTTCCTGACCCCATGCCCTGAGCCACCTAGCTGCCTGAGGAATTTCTAGCAGACTCTAAACACTAAAGATGTAAGGAAATATCTAATCCAAATTTCATATCTCCACCAGCACTTAGCACAGTGCTCTGAACATCAGTGGAGTTTGATAAATGTTTATTAAATTGATTGAATTGAAAATAAAAATTTACCTAAAGTAGAGTAATTAAATGATAATGAAATAGAAAAAATCGAAAACACAGTATTGTAACATATTTCTCTAATAACATATACAATATAATTGGAATCCTTCATAGCCATCCAGAAATGAAAAAAAAAAAGAATTTAGAGATTTTGTTACCTTTTCACCACTCTAAGTGATTTTTTTCCAGTATTCCTGAAAGGGGGCTAGATGGATAACTAGGTGAATCTCTTTATACATCATTTTGTAAATAAATAGTACACATATAAAGAAAGTGCTAGGTTGCATGGAGGCCCTTGGCTCACAACAGCTCTGAGGAGAATTTCACTTTTAAATTTTCAGTTCACTCAATATATTTTTTCTAAGTGGCAGTTTAATTAAAGTGACTTATTTCTCTGTGTTGCAGTTGATATTGCTACTTTGTAGCTAGAGATAATCTTGCTTGTTTAATAAAAATCTACAGTTGGAGCAAAGCCAAGATAATTCTTCCAGGGAGTTCATGGCCAAATTTTTATTTCATTGCTAGAAGACCTGGATGGGTTATGATTTGCACTACTGGAAGAAGTACCCACATTTATAAGATCATGCATTCAAGTACAGAAGTTTTTTTTTAAAGCATTAAATTCAATTTTGAAAGACATTTACTTCACTAACACACTTTGTCTTATTTCACCATAGTTTGGAGGTGTACCTAGATTCTCAAAAGCACCCCAATTTATGAAGTGCAGGGTTAAGTGAGCTTCCATGGTGCAAAGGTTTCTAGGAGCATTCATTGTAACCCAAAACTGGGAGATTCAGGAATTGAGCCTGGAGAGAAATGAATACAAAATTAAAGAATAAAACATTTATTAAATGTTTGCTAAATGCAAAGCACTACATATTAGTGAATTTTGCCCAATTGATGAATTTATTTTTGCGTGAATGTAAGGATTTATTTTTAATAATATAATTCAGATCTTGAAATATCAAATCATCATCTTGTCATGTTAACCACTTTTATTCCACAAGATATCATATCAGTGTCACAAGTTAATGTATCAGACTTTTGAGATACATAACTTACAAGACAGCATACTAGATATTTTCTTGGGTTCCCATTAACTAAGGATAAAAAAGCCATAAGACAAAATATGTGACAGTATAAGAGTAATTGCAGCTCAATTAATAGGAGAAGACAGGGAAAAGTCAAAGTGAAAGCTTTATGAGTCAACACTGGAGAACGCTGTTCCTTATTATGCTCACTTTAAGCACCTCTCCTTCCCCACACCTCCAGCCTTCATGCTCCTGTAGGTATGCACAAACCTACTCATTGACTTGTGCCTGAGAGTCACACAGGGATTTCCCTCCTGCTACAGAGTCACATGCTGGATGTTGCACCTCCTGCTGATCTCTGACCTTCCCTCCTATCCCCTGCCCCATCTCATTTCAACAAGCAATAGATATTTTAAGATCCTGTCCAATACTAGATGCATTTTCACCCATACTCCCAGACTTATGGTTATGGTCAGGAGTCAGAATATTCCTTACACTCCATTGCCACTTCTAAACTCCCTTCGCTGCTATTACCAAGCTACCTCTCCTCCTCTGAAGTATATTTAATTCATATGTATCACTCAGTCCAGGTTCTGATAGCTATTATCTACCAAGCTTTCTCTTCTCTCAAGTTTAGTGCCTGTCTTATAGTCTTCCTCTCCATTGCAAATCTTTCTTTCATTCTAGGGAACTTCAATATACATGTTGATGTTCCATGAAATACTCTAACTTTCCAATTCCTCAGTTTACTATATTTCTATGACCTACTCTTTCATTGCAGCTCAGCTACACACATGATCCACACACATCTTGATCTTGTCATCACCTACAAGTGTTCCACTTCCAGGGTCATGCTGAATTTCTTCTATCTGATCATACTCCTTTATCTTGTCTTCTCTTCCTATGCCTCACCTCTAGTAAACCTATTTGTCCTCATAATCACCATCAGTCCTTCCATCCCTCTGACTGTACCAGGCCATCATCTCTGCTTTGGTTAGTCTCTGATACATTGTCCTCCTTCATCACTTACTGAACCAATTCAACTCTATGATATCCTTTACTCTTGAATCTCTTGCTCTCCTGTCCTATTGTGAATCATGTCTTGCTAAGCCCATAATCTTAAATTAATATCAACTCTCCCATCTACCTCAGACTCATGCTGCTGAATGAAATTGCAGAACCATGCTTAATTGGTCCGCTATGAATTTGTGAAACTAAGTTCAACTGAGCCTTTATTATAGCCTACTACTCTACCCCGGGTGTTTTTCCATCCCATTCACAATAACAGCTATTCCAAACCTTTTCTCTCTTCAAGCCTCCCATGCCACTCCTTCACTGAAGATGACCATGTTCTAGGGGCAAGAAAACTCCACTCATAAGCTTTGATCCAGGCCTTCATGGTGGGACACCCAAGAGACTACCACAACTGTAATGAGACTGTTCTAGACTATCAAATGGACTATACCGGCAACCCCTAAACCACCCTCAAGCAGCAGTCATTGTAGTTGTTTTTTTTTTCACATTTATTTTTAATTTATGGAATAAAACAAGCATTTCCATAACAGTATAATAAAAAAAGATGACTATACAGGAAACTGCAAAGCTATTGTATACAAATTGCTATTCCTTTTAAATATGTAATAGTTATCATGTAATTTTTTTCTTTTTTTTCCTTTTTACCATTCCCTCTTCCCTGCCACACCTAGAGACACAAATTAGGCACAAATAGAAATGGATACCTGATGTAGGTACAGAGATACTACAAGAAAATTGGGAGAACATGGAACATATTACTTATCAGACTTATAGATAGGGCACACAATTTATGAATAAATAAGTGATAGAGAGCAAAGTTAGTATAAATAGATAATTCCAATTACATTAAATTTAAAAAGTTTTAAAATGAAATAAATGTCACCAACCCCAGAAGGAAAGCAGAAAATTTGGGGTGAAATTTTATGGACAGTTTCTCAGATAAAGGTCTCACATCTCAAATATATAAAGAACTTTGTCAAATCTATAAGAATATGAGATATTCCCCAATTGATAAATGGTCAAAGGATATTAACAGGCAGGTTTCCAATGAAGAAATCAAAACAATTTATACTGATATGAAAAAATGTTCTAAATCATTATTGATTAGAGAAATGCAAACTAAAATAACCTTAAAATATCTACCAGATTTACACCTACCAGACTGGCTAAAATAATTGAAGGGGAAAGCAGTCATTGTGAAATGATGGGCTAGACAATTAAAACAAGCATTATGCTCTGATGATAGCAGGAAATCTCTATTTAGTCAATGATAGCCTGGCTCAGGAAGTCCTTCCATACCAGTCAGAGTGGAGAAGATACAAATTTGGATGTATTGATCCTTTCTGACTGTGTCCTCAGTCCAATTAGGAAGAATGTCTTTGACATTTATCCTATATAAGGACCTACTTGACTTCCATAGGACAGCAAATTTACCATCTGGAGAACTTACTGAGACCATGCAATTTTACTGAAGAGTCATCATAGAAGGATGCATGGACACCAAGGAAGGCAAGGAGAGCAACTTGGTGGAAACCATCAGGCAGCAATAAATTGATCCCAGCTGGGATAGAAGCCTCTTCACCAGACAGCGCATCTGTAACTTGGTGGGAAAGTAAGTGACTAGACCTAGAAAGGAAGATGTGGGCTTCAGGGAAGGAGAACCCTAGACTTGGGCCTGCACTGTTTCTTGATTTCTTTTTTTTTTCCTTTTTGTATGATGTTCCTTTTATTTTTAAAAATTTTTTAAATTTTTATTTATTCATTTTTTTGCTCAGGCAACCAGGGTTAAATGACTTGCTCAGGGTCACACAGCTAGTAAGAGTCATGTGAATGAGGCTGGATTTGAACTCAGGTCCTCCTGACTCCAGGGCCGGTGCTCTATCCACTGCACCACCTAGCTGTCCCTTGATTTATTCCATAGGTAACACTAGACATTATGGTAACAGATGGAGGCACTCAGATTCCATTCACACTGTTCCTGTAGACTTGTTTAATTTTCTACTTAGCCTTCAATCATGGCCATCACCTATACAGAAGAGATAACCACACACAGATGGTACTATATAGGTGCCCCTGCTTTTGAAAAGGAGTCTCTTATTTTTGTATTTGTTTCCCAGGTACAGTAGAACCAGCACAACACTGAGCTTGATTCAGCAAATAGCAATGGTAGCTAATTACTTCACCATCGGTCTTATTCATGAAAAAGACTACAGGCTTTTGATATTAATAAGAATGATATGACTGAGGGGGAAGGATTTCAAACTGATAAGAACTGATTTGATGTATCTAAAATTCTGTAGGTACTCTGGGACTTCTACAAGGGTTCAACCATTACATAGTTGAATGTTTAGAACTACCCCAATTGTGTGTTACCTTTGGAATGAGGGTATGGGGGCTTCATACTGAGACTATTGCCAATTGATATCTGTTTTCCAGTCTTTATGAGTAGCAACAAAGTTTTGTTAACTGTTATCTCTGTGTGGCATTGCTCCTCTTTAATCAAACTCTCCTGAACAGTACTTATAAAAGTTCTCTTAAAAAAGTTCCTTCCATGCCTGCCAGCCATCATCATTTTCTTCTCCTCTCTGTCCCTGCTAAGCTGATTGAAAAAACCATCCACTCTTGGTGCCTCTGCTTTCTCTCTTCTCTCTTTTAAATCTTCTGAAATTTGGCTTTGGATCTTATCATTCAATTAAAACACACTTCTTCATGATTACCAATATCTCTTATTTGGATATCCCATAGATCTTAAATTCAATATGTTCAAAAATGAACTTCTTATATTTATATCCTCTCCCAAGTAGTCCTCTCTTCTTAGCTTTCTTTTTACTCTCAAAGATACCACCATAATTCCAATTACCCAGACTAATGACCTAGGTGTTATCCTCAATTCCCCATTCTCTCAACCCCATCTCTTCCAATCTGTTGCTAAATCTTGTTGATTCTGCCATTGTTATGACTGTTGTATTTGCCCCATTCTCTTGTTTGGCCTTGCTATCAGGATTCCTAGACTATTGCAAAAGCTCTCTGGCTGGTCTCTGTTTCAAGTCTTTCCTCATAGTTGAGTTAGTGAGACTATTTTTACATGTACCCTTCACAGGGCCCCTAGGACAGCAAATTTACAGCCTTGGGAATTTCTATTGGGACTATTCAGCTAACAGTCATCACAGAAGTTGAGGGGCCCCCAAGCAAGGTGGAGGGAACAATCTGGTGAAAACTACCAAGTGATAATACATGAGTCCCAGCTAAGATAGTGGGCTAGGGACCTGGAGGAACACTTTCAGTTTTTACTTTGGCAAAATGGAGAAAATAATACATGCTCTGGCTTTCATAAGGTTGTTGTGAAAATTCAAAGTGATTACTGAATTATAGGATCTCAGAGCTGAAAGAGACCCAAGAAGTCATCTTATCTAACCTATATCTAATACATTATACTGACCAGAGATTTGTCTTTCCTGTGAGAGCCTCTTGTGAGGAGAATTTACTACTTTCAGAGGTAGTCTATTATACACTTGGTTCTAATAATTAGGAAAATTTTCATTATATTAAGCTTAAATTTCTTTCTTTGCAACTTCCCCAGATGAGATAAAAATATTCTATAAAACTATTAAATTCTATGTAAATTTAAGTCAATATTTTCTTACTACTTTCAGAGATACAAATAACCAATGCCTATATCAATTTCATGGGCAAAAAAAATTGGACATCTCATTATTATTTTCCCAAAAAAAGCTTCTATGTTCCAAAGTACACTGAAATCAACTGAAATTCCTTTATTAAACTGCCATTTAATAAAATCAAGACCAGCATCCTCAGTATAGACAGTTCTTGTGCATCTATACAAGAAGCTACATATTATGTATGTATTTAAACTTCTTTCCTAGAGCCACTAGTGATAGGCACACTGTAAATGTGAAATGTAAAATAAAAGCTGTTTCTTTTTTTGTTTATGCTATTCATGCATTTACATCTTGGACACATTCCATACTTTTATACACATCTGTTACTGGGACATATGAAAGGAGTTCAAAGGTGTAGTGCCTAGTCATCAAATAGGAATACTGCCAATCATCCAATATGTATTGCAAACACCAGGAATATAGAATCCAGCATGAAATGCTATTGAAAATAGCTGAAGTTCTGTGATACAGAGTCACAAGAGGAGAGGTCAAGACTTGATTTATGAGCATGAGAAAACCCAGAGCATGGAAGGAAGTATGAATTATAGGAAAAAAGATACCTAGAAATTCCCTAAAAGTTTTCAGATTTCCCCTAATATTCCAAAACATTAATAATTCCAAAACATAATAATTAACACCTTTTTTGAACTGAACATTTATCACTATTGCCAGAATACTTTGATAAAATTTTGGGTATCATTAGTGAAACTGATTCAATTGCTGAAAAACATTTTAACTCTTCAATATTCAATTTAATAGGTGATGCAGATATGCAATCCTTCCTAATAAGAGAAGAGATATTAATATCTCTATAACACATAGAACCTAAAAATCCAATGCTGCTACTGTAAGTCATGGGTTTTAAATTTTTTTTCATAAAGAAGTTCATTATGTGATTTAGGAATTTACTTTCTGATTTGTGAAGGAAAAATAAAATACATTTAATTGAGCAAAATAATACTTCTAATGGCTGTAGATCAAATTCATGAAATCTTCAAACTGTTCCTTTAACTACATATAACTACAGATTATTTATATATGTGGTACCTGAGATCACTTCCCAATCTACAGGGCAAGTTCCCTGAGATAACTCATCCAGGTTCAAATACTTTGAGGTTTTGCATTCAATAAAGAATAGCTTGTGAGATCTCATTTACATGTTTGCCGTTGAGTCAGCCAGAAGACAAAATTAATTCAAAGTAAAAACATTTAATAAAATGGCATGGTGAGAAAAGTAGCCACAAAACACTTCTCCCACAAACCCAGGTAATGCTCTTCTACTTATCAGTTGGAAAACTGAATAAATAAAGTGGAGCATACATGTAGAAGCACACATGTAGGGAATATGTGTTACCAGGTTCTTGCATGGAGAAGTACAAATGCAAGAAATATGTTCAGGGGACACACAAATAGGAAGTGTATGACCTGTAAGCAGGCCTAGAGGGATATCCTATATCTCCTGTGCTGCAGGGTAAATTTCACTAGTGATGCCATTGTGCTGCTTCTTCCAGTCTTGCTCCCTGCTGATCTCCAATGGAAACTGCCTTCTTGCTTCACTGGCTGCTGTTCCAAGTTGCTCGACATAGAGACTCCACTGGACATAGTCTGTAATGAATTATGCTCCACTGTATACATTTCTGCTGGACATGTAGTCTTCACTGTATGCTCTTGTACTAGATGTTGCCTGGCATTCCCTTATCAGCAACCTAGATATTGCAGATGTTATTTGTAACAGATAAATACTCTTAATTCTTCATTGGATCTAAGATGCTATCAATGTGGATATTTGCTACAACTATGAAGATTTCCACCTATTGATGCCTGCCCCTCCTGTAGGACTCTTATCTCTACTTCTAGCTTCTGACTTTAGGTTAAATCTCTGGTGACTTCTTCCTCATAAGAAGTATGGGCTCTGCTATATTATTTCAATGAGCCCCCCCTACCTCACTCCCATCCCAGACTCTTTAATGACGTCTAGTTTGGAAGCAATACCAGTAGTCTGGAAAGTCCTTCCATTCCCAGCTTTTTTGTACTTGACCTACCCATCAGTGGTAGTTGATCAACAGTTGGTGCTGGTGGCAAGAAAGGTGGGTCCATTCAACATAATGATTGTTCCTCTCAATGTTGGCTGCAGAGCCTGGTTTAGAAATAGGACTGGCAGACTGGGAAGCCCTGCTACTGAAGGCTATTGGGTTCCGTATCCTGGGCTATCTCCTTTGGAGCCTGAGGGGAGGTGGTAGTCATTTTTTGACCTAGCACTTACTGTCTTTCCGTTACAGTGCCTTGCTGCTTCAGCTAGTCTGGCTTGCTTGTCTACATTGCTCATAGTTGGTTGGCAGTTGGTGAGGATGCATGCTGCTGTCCAAAGGAACTGCTTCCCTGGAGAACAACTTCAATGGCTGCACTGAAAGCAGGACCAGTGTTAGTGCAGTCATGCCACTGCTGTCTTTTGTTGTTGTTGTCAGTCAATACAAATTTATTAAGTACTAACTACCATTGCCAGGCTCTGTGCTAGTTGTTGGGGATACAAAGAAGGGCAAAAGACAGTCCTTGCTCTCAAGGAACTCATGTCATAATTGGGGAGATACCATGCAATCAACTATGTACAAACAATATGTATAAATTGGAAATAACCAATAGAGGGAAAACATTAGCATCAGGAAAGGTCTTTCATCAAACATGGAATTTTAGCTGGAATTTGAAGGAAGTCTGGTAATCCAGGAGACAGGGTTTGAAAAGAGGGAGGGAGGGAAGGAGAGAGGGAGAGACAGACAGACAGAGAGACACAGACAGAGAGAGAGACAGAGAGAGAGAGAGAGAGAGAGAGAGAGAGAGAGAGAGAGAGAGAGAGTGTGTATTTCCAGAATGGGGAATAGCTAGTAAAAATGTCCAGAAAATAGAGATGGAGACTACCCAGTATCACTGGGTATAAGAGCATGTGGGAGAAGGGCAATGTATAAGGTATAAAAAAGGCTGGAAAGAGAGGAGGGAGCAAGGTTGTGAAAAGATTTGAATACCAAGCAAAGGATTTTATATTTGATCCTGGAGGTGATAGGGAACCACTGGAGGTTTCTTAAGGTACCTTGAGGGGTAATATGGTCAGATCTATACTTTAAGAAGATTAATGTGACAGATGAGTGGAGGATGGAGTGGAGTGGGGAGATACTTGGGACAGGGTGTCTAACCAGCATGCTATTGCAATAGTCTAGGTGTGAGATGAGGTGAGGAAGGTTTGTACCACAGTGGCAGCAATGTCAGGGAAAAGAAGAGGGCATTTTCTATTTTGGTATTGGCTATGAGGCCTATCATCTTCAGCAGGAGATTCTTAGCTTTAGCCACCAAATTCTTTAGAAAAAGCAGAGATGTTTCCAGAGAAGTTGGTAGTAAATTCAGGCTTATCTATGTTTTCTTTGGATGAAATGTACTATCAGAAGCTTGGGTCTCTCTGCAAGAGACCTTATATGAGCTTATAGTGAGTATTACCTCTGTAAGGTTTTTGTTTCTTTTGTCTGCCTAGTGATATTCCTGATTTTTTATGTCTGGATGTGGCCATCAAAGCTTGAAAAAGCTTGGAGCTGGCCCTTACCTATTTTGCTTGTAGCCAAATTTGCAATTCTGCTATCAAATAATATATCAATATTCAAGGAATTAGGGATCTTAATGATTTAAAATGAAAATAAAAATATGATCTAGTGGCTTGATAAGTGACAATAATGATAATCATAATCATAATCATCATCATCATTACAATAGCTAACATTTAAAAAGCATTTACTATGTGCCAGGTAATGTGCTAAGCACTTTGAAGTACTATCTCATTAGATCTTCAGAGCAACTCTGGGAAATCAGTGCTATTATCCTTATTTTATAGGTAAGGAAACTGAGGCACAAAGAGGTGAAATTACTTGCCCAAGTTCACACAGCTAGCAAGTGTCTAAGGTCAAGTTTGAAATCAGGTCTTCCTGATTCCAGGTTTAACACACCAGCACTGTGCCACCTAGATGATCCAATGGCCAAATCTTTAACTTAAGACATCATAACAATTTGCAGGCTGCTTTTCCCATGTATTGACTGAATAAAGTGAATGATTGAAAAACAGTGCATATTAGGCACTTAGCATGTTCCAGGTACTGTGCTAAGGATAAGGGATACAAGTACAGAAAGATAATCTCTGCCCTTACTGATCAGTGGTGAAAATGTTACCCCTGTAGGCACCTAGTAGTAAAACGCTTAGTCACTTTAGTGTCAACTTAATAATCAACTGTGAGATTGAATCCCCCAAATTAAAATCACTATAACTAGGACCTCTATATTGATTTTGTGAACTCAGTGTTCATAAATTCAGTGGGAAGCACTTTGGAGTGCAGGTGAAAAGTGAAAGATGAATTAAGGGTTTTCAGGGATAAAAAGAGATAATAACTCCGAGGCAGACATCCCCAAACTGAGGCTAACATTACTATTAAATCCTAGAGCTCCCAAGGGTACACTGATACTTGGAAGTGGGGAATTAAGTATAGTAATCCAAACAAAAGCTAAGCCTCTGATTATGCAGTTAGGGTGGATTAGAGGTAAGTAAAGCAGTTCAAGAAGCAAAGGAAAAGTATCCAATTACTCCCAAGGGCCAAAGTTAAAAAAAGGGGGGGGAAGAGATTTTGCCAAAGTTAGAAACCATACATGCATGTCTCATGGGGGACATTACAGTTTCTAAAATGAAATAATTTCAATATTATGAAGCCATAGTTGGAAAGGAGTAAAATCTTGGACCACAGTAGCAGATTAATTTTAAATAAAGGAAATGTTGTGAGCAGTGAGTGCAGTGTAAAACTTTGTTCTTGTGCCCTCCCTCTATGCTGTCATCAGGGTTTGAAATTATGTTAGGTATTTTATTAGTGAATTATAATCTCTGTAACTCTATAGTTTTGCTACCTATAAAGCTGAAAGAACACAGAAGCTGATTATGTAGATTTTCTTTTGCTGAAGGAATGATAGTATGTAATAACGACAGTCTACGATTTGCAGGGTAGGAAATAATTTTTATTTTCAATGTACCCTAACAATCTCTCTGTCTCCTCTGTCCTCTCTCTCTTTCTTTATGCTCATATGGAATCTTTATGCACATATATAGTGTTAGAGAGTTTTGTAGCCAGAGAGTTTGATGTCTCTGGTAGACACTGCATGTATGTATGTATGAATGTATACATATGTGAATATGTACATACACACATACATATTGTTGCTGTTGAGTCATTTCAGTCATATCCGACTCTTTGTGACTCCATTTGAGGTTTTCTTGACAAAAATACTGGAATGGTTTTCCATTTTCTTCTCCAGGTAATTCTACAATAAGGTAAATAGGGTTAAGTGACTTGCCCAAAGTCACAAAGCTAGTAAGTGTCTGGGTTCGTATTTGAACTCATGTCTTTCTAACTCCATATAAATATATATCTACACACATATATGCATACATGTATATATATATCTACACATATACCTACATACATGTGTGTACATATATAAATATATACCCACACACATATATATCCATATATGTGCACATATATGCATATTTCTATTTAAATATATTTCTATATATGTATGTATGAATTTTTGGAACTAACATATGTATAAAAAGATGTTAAGATCAATTAAGCCTTTTGGGACACCCTCTGTGTATTGTATATTCAGATCATATATATAAATACATACATATCTTCACATGTGTGCACATATTCATACAGATTATGACTGTTCTTTTTTTTCATAGTTGCAATCAATTTATTAAAAGAGATGATTGGTTAGACATCTACAATAGTGACTTCAACTTCTACACCTTGTTCAGTGCTGATAGAAGTGATCTGTTTAACAATTTCAGAAGGACTGTGCAAATCAATAAGGCGTTTGTGGATTCTCATTTGGGACCGATCCCAAGTCTTTGAACCTTCACTGCAAGTTTTTCTAGTTGTGATTCGAAGTGTCTTAGTGGGCATTCGAACAGGTCCCTTCACTTTCAAGTTCTTTTCTTTGGCTCCTTTAGTTAGGTCAGCACACACTTTCTCGAGGGATTTCACATTGCGGCTGGTGAGGGTGATCCGGTTCAGGTGAATGGCCACTTCGGGGTCCACAAGGGTCTTGCCTGTGTTTTTGAATGCCATGGCAGTGGAGTGGTTTCCTGACCGACTTATTCCTCGGTGAGAGTGAACAGCGGTGAGTCAGGAGGAGGAGAGACAGCGACTGCTGGCTCCACGGGGCTGCAGGGGCGATACCTTCAGCAAAGAGGGATTATGACTATTCTTATTCACATATACTACCATACTTGTTATAGCTCTAAGTTTAAACTAATAATATCTTGATATCAGTTCATTAATATACCTAATAGTTATAATGATTTAATGTATGTGTATGTAAGTGTATGATAATTATAAACTTCATGTTGTTTGATTTTTTTATTATAGTTTGATAATTATGTTATAATAATAACACTCTAAAATAGAGTCTTTCAACCTAAGTGGTCCTAATGTCCATAGAAACATGCAGGCAGAACAGACAATTGTACTGTTCCATTGTTAATTCTGTCAGGGGATTAAGGCTTGCAGCTTTTTGATTGGATGAATTCTTGATCTACTACAGGGGCCTTGAATCATATTTCTGCTTAATTACTTAGATGCACCCACCAGTTTGTGGACCAGATAAAGAAGCTCCCCTTAATGGAGCTTCACTACCAATAAAAGACCTCAAGAACTTTCTACCATACTGATTAGGCCTGATTACGAATGCCCACTCCTGTATCTGACTCTGATTATCTATTAGACCCATTTTTAGGGCATGTTATTTTGCCACCTGGACCCCAACTTTGAGCATGTTCCCTCCACAACATCTCTCCCTCATCCTTTGGCTGCAGTGAGTTTCTTGCATGTGGAAACAAACATCTGTTTATATTTCTGTAGTGTGTAAACACTTTGCCTACTTGCTGTGTTACAAAACAATAAAGCTCACGATTATATAATTTTCCTGAGTATCAATTTTCTAATCCAGATATTTGCTTTAACTCAAGTCTTGAGAGGTTAAATAAAGCACAGTAGAACCACGATATTTGAAACCTCAAATAAACATCCCAAATGTGCTTACAGGGGAGGTTGTAATGTCACTAAGGAGGAGAACAAAAATGGGTAAAATAGCCAGATTTGGACCAAGTTTATGTAGAGGAGATTCATGCTATAGGTAATATAATTGTGAGGGCATTGAGGAATAGATATAAAGAGGAGGAAAAGATATTAAAAGCATGAGAAATATGTGATTTTAGTAATACTGAAAAAAGTGATTGGGAGAACATCAATATCTAGTGATCTATGTGACTAATCTCTCTTCTACACAAAATCTTTATGAGTATTGCCATAAATTTAGGGAATCTTTGATCAGTGTATTATTAAGAAAACAGCAGGTTCTTGCAAGCAATATTCAATAACTGACCAATGTACCTTTACCATTTTAAAATGAACCAAAATATGTAGAGAATATTTATAATCTGTTGATTATTAAAAACATTTAATTTGGTGTATGGATACTATCTATGGGATCTTTTATAAGGTTTTCCCCTACTGTATATCAAAATCATCCAAGATTCCTCGAGATATATAACAATAGATCCTTGTTCTTTATGTCTCTGATGATAAGCATTAGGCAAGGCAGAAAACACAGAGATGAATTCTTGCCAAAACTATTTACCACTTTGAGTGAGGAAATCCAGCACAGAGTCCATCCAATTAGATAAGGAATTCTCAGTGGATGCCAAGATCCTTCTGTTTCTGTGTGATATTGTAGTAATTACATAAGCCTTCAGAAAACTACATAATTGCCTGGAAAAGATCAGTAATCACTCTGGCCTAATAACTCACATAGAAAAGAGAGAGTTGATGAAGACTATTTACTGCCTATTTCACAAAATGTATTTTGATAGACAATCTATAGAAATTGGCCATCATATACATATGGACATATACATGGGACAGACAGTACAGGTGGTAAACAATTTTGATCTGTAGCTGAAACAGAGTAAGAGATAGGCTGGATTACCTTTTAGAATTTGGAAAGCTCCTTTAATGACTCCAAGTTTCCCATAAAAATAAGTCTATATTTTTGATACAAACTACTGCTGTTGCTGTACAGCAGCAAGACATGGAGTATAATAGTCTTTGAAGAATTTAAAGTAGAATATCATATGGAAGACAATGGAGAGTACATGGTGAGTGTGAACTGCAATATAAAAACAAACAACAAAGAATTTCAAATAATCAGAAATAAAAATTAAAAAAATAACCCAAGAATTGTAAGATACAAAGAGAAGATGGGCTGGTCATTTGAGGAGAAGACATGACAAGTAGATACCCAGAGTCATCCACTGTAATGTCAGGAGAAAGTGAGGAAGTTCTAGAGCACATTAAGTGAGAAGACATGGGCAAGAGTCAGACAAATTGGCACAGATGGGAAGCAAAATGTGCAACATTGAAAGTAACTTCCAAATTAGTGAGATCACAGATCCATTTGAATCTGTGTGTGTATGCATTAGTCACTTTACATGTAGCATTAGCTTAATTAATGTTTCTTTGTAAGCTGTTTCTCAAAAGTAGGTGTTATTATGAGTAAGAGATAGAAAGGTTCATCTGATCACTCAACACCTCCAAGTGTTAAAAAGAAAACAAAATATATAAAAATCAACCATAATCATAAGGTTTATTTCTCTTGTGTGTGTGCATTTTTGTATAATAGTATTTCCCTAATGTGAAATTAAAGGGTATATTTGTCCATTAAGATTTTTTTCTTTTAACAAATGTATACAATAATTAATTATGCAATGTAAGTGTGATCCTGTCAACATAGGTATTCCTTCCAGCTATGCAGATTTCCACTTGCTCATACCTGTGTATCTTGAGTGATTCCTCTATGTCCTCACATAAATTTGTGTAGAGGGAGCCACCCCAAATCCTGGGGACTTTCTTGTAGTCTCTTCACATTATTTTGCAATTAATGCAATAAGAAAAATACTTACCATGAGGTAAATATAAACATGAATGTGGTAGGTCAAATGCGTATTCTTTACAAGAGAGGAAGAAGATCCAGAGAATGAAATAGAATTTCAAGATTAAATCCCAAGGCAGTACTGTATCTAGAAATTCAGCTTCATGGGAAGCAGAGACTACCTGTTAGACCCCATCATATAGACAGGCATTGAAACAAAGATTTCTTTCTTTCTAGAATAATGAAAGACTTTGCATTAGTGAGAGATACCTAGCTAACTCCATGAAGATATAAAAATAAAGCACCCAGTTCAGCAAAGAGTCTTTTGTTTCCTGGGACTTATGGGTTCATCATTTCATGAGTCACAACAGTGGTTGTTTGGGTTCAATCTCTGTGAAGAACAGGGAAAGTCACCAGGATTATCAGTATGTATTCTTGATCTGTGTGTGACAACTCTACCTTTGGAAGCTAAATATCCTCTTTTTATAACCCTTGCTTGTTCAGTCATTTGTGCATAATACCTGAAAATAGGATGGCTTCCAGCAGCTCTTGGGACATATGGTGCAGCAAGGAAATTGGTGAAAATGAATTCCTGTTTCAGATAAGGAGAGAGAAAACATGAGGACTTCATAACTACCCCTCATCTGCAGGACTTTGTGATACTAGTTCACAGTGCTTGGTAGCATAAGAACTGTAGTAAGTTTTGAAGATATTTTGCCAATTGGAGAAGTCGTCTATCCTCCTGAATGTCAGGGCGTGTTGTAGTATGTGTAGAGGAAAAGAAAGACAGGAGGGCGGGTAGTGTGAATGCCCAGAGGTAGAAAATACAAGAGATGGGAAAAAAACATTTCACTCATTTTAAAACTTGCCTAGGTCTTTTAGGTTCAGAAATAGTTTAAGAAGCTGCTCTGTCTCTTATATGGGGAGAATTTTTCCATTTTGTTCTTTGTGTAAAGTGACTGTATGCTCTTAAGTGTTTGTATTCTGTGTTTGTTAATCTGGGTATAATTCCTTGTGCTTCTTGCCATGATCACCCAAAATAAAATTTAAAAAAGTGTTTGTATTTTGTCTCCTGACAAAAGGAGAAAAATGAGTGGGTGGTTTTTTTTGTTTTTGTTTTTGTTTTTTTGGTGGGAAGTTTCTAATCTTTCAAAGTTTCCTCTTTCTTGGCATTCCAATTTGGCCAGTTTAGAGTGGAGAGAAAGGTAGAATAGCTTTTAATCTGCAGAGATTTATAGCATTGAAAACTAAAAAGAAGGAAACTGCATGACCCAAAGTGAGTTAGACATGATCTTTATTAATGTGGATTTACAAATTGTAATGGGGGACAATTTCTTCTCTTCTCTAGAAAACAAAGAATATTTATTGTTTTATTGTATGTGGGGACAGAATGAGATGATTTATGATTGAACATTTTTCTTTGTCTTTAAACTACTATACAAAGAACTCCCTCAGGCCTATAATAGCTCAGAGGTTTGGGGAGTCTCCTAATTCTCAGATATTTTAATCTGCAAACTCCATTGTTTTAAAGTTAACTTGGTTCTGCACAAAATATTTTCAGAGTCTATTAGAAATTTCCATAAAGATACAACTTTATCAGCTCATGGGGGAGAAAATGAATATATCAGCTTCTGTTGGGATCAGTATAGGAACAAGAAAATTTTGTGAATTTTTAACTGGAGAAATTTAGACTTCAGTCATTAGAAAATTGATTTTTTGCATTTTTCAAGTTTATTTAATATCATATAAGGCTACAAGGATTTGATAAACTGATGTAGTTATTTATGGATCTGTCTGAACAATTTTACCTCAATATGAGATCCTAAGATACCCTACCCTCCACAGATACTCTTTCCTCCTTGAAAAGGTGGTAATATTTAGCAGTTTAAGATAATGGCTTAGGGAAAAAGTAGATAACAAGGAACATGAAATAGAATGTAATAAATAATAGCTTATGTACTTCATAAATTACATGGTAGATTATTTTGATATAAATTGATGATTATACTCTAATATTCCTTACTTGTTCCATCTTCTAGTTATATAATGTTGAGAAATAGGGCAGAATAATGAAACAGCAGACTATCTTCACGTTTTGGATATTTTAAGCTTTTAATTACTGCAAAATATTGATATTGCATATAAAAACTCCTGCCTCTCCCCCCAGGCCTAGACCCTGAACTCCAGGCCAAAGGAGAGAGATAGCCCTAAAGCCTGCTATGAAAAGACTCAAACCTCAGACTACTAGTAAGATCGCTAAACATTAAGACTTTCTACCTTGAACCGCTGATCCTAATTGAAAAGATGTTTCCCCTTGATTGTTTGATACGCATCTCCTGCAGCCTCACAGACATGAAATCATTTTGGTTAATTGTTAACAAGTGCCTTTCTGGGTTTGAATAAATTGCCATGTATTCTTTTTCTTTGTAAAATCCCTGATTGCATTTCTTTTTTATGTTTCTTAATTTTTATAATTGCTGTTTGTGCAGGAATGTATTAAACTAAGAAGAGAGGAAAGTAGATAGAAGTTTTCAGAAAAGACTTTATGTAAAAATATACAGATGATGCATATTTTCATTAACTTGTATTACTCTATAACTATGAACTTTTGGGTACAAATGCAAACTTGAGAAATAAATGCGTCCTAATTCAAATTGTAAACAACTTGGAGGAGATAAATCTATTGATTAGGGAGCCCTAGGAAGGAGAGGTGATCTTGAAAGAAGTCATGCTGTGCCTTCCTCAAAATTTAAGTTGAATGGTTGAACATCTATGGATTTACATAACAAGACTGTAAATATAGATGCCTGGTTGAATGATTTCTCAAAGGCCTAATTGTAACAGAAGTATTAGTAACACACTTTGTAGTCTGCTAAGATATTCTTGAAACCAGAAACTAATCAGATACAAAGTTTTTTTGTATCTTTTAACAGAGGACTGCATTCTGTGTTTTTACAGATGATTAAGATCGTGGAATTGCCAATCATGATACAAATCAAGGAGTGAATTGTGGTAGGCTATGGCCAAGCCTATGCACATTAGAAGGGAAGCAGCAGTCTCTGGAGAGTAGATAGAATTTCAAAAGGAAGTCCCTAGGCTGTGATATAGCTCAAAATTCAAAACATGTATAAACTTGGAAATATTGCTACACACAGATACTGCCATATAGGTAGGTAGGTAGGGCACAATGGTTACTTTGTTTCAGGAATAATGGATTGCTTTGCACTAGAGATAGGGTACTGAGCAACCTCACAGATGAATAATAAAAAGCACTCATTGAGGGAGCAGGTGGCCTGTTGACTCCTCAGACTTTGTTACCCCACGTGGTCCTTACCATCCATTGTTGTTTCTATAAGGAAAAGGAGACATGGGAAGGGTAGGCGCTCACTGGGACTATCAGCACATATTCTTGGTCTGTTTGTAACAAGTGTATATTTATAAGCTAAACAAACTCTTTTGCAGCCCTTACTTATGCAAAAGCAAGTCATTTACACCACTTTGATATAGAAGTTTAGGACAGCTGCCAACAGCCTCCTTCAATGAGTAACTGATTATTTTTCCAAATAGGAAAAAATAGAAAATAAATTCAGAGTGATGAAAAGAAAAAAAAATTGTAGTTCAAGAATATAATCACCTTATATGCAAACTACATGGCAATCTTTTTGGTTGAAATGGAAAACATTTTTTCTTTTTTCTTAGCTAAATCTGTAGAATTGAGTCATATATATAATCATATTTTTGCAAAAGCTCTTTATTCACATCACCACACTAGTTCAGATCCTCATCACCTCTCATCTGACTATTGGGATCTTCTTCTATTTGATCTCTCAACATGAAGTCCTTTCCTTTTCAAATGTATTTTCCACATAGCTGGCAAAGAGATATTCTTAAAGCACAGATCTGATCATTGTCTTCTCCTCAATAAATTCCAATGACTCTGTGTTACTTTTAAAATCAAATACAAATTCCTCTCTGACATTTAAAGCTCTTTACAACCTGTTGCCAAGCTAACTTCCTACCCTTATTTTACATTATAAAACATTTTATATCATCCTTTATGAACTCCATCTTTTGCTCCCACTGGTCTTCTTGACATTCTTCCCACATTTTATTCCATCTTCTGTCTCTTTCTCTGCACGCATTGTTTAAATGCAGTGCTTGCCTTTCTCCATCTCATTGCAACCTGGTTTCCTTCAGACCTCAACTTAAGTATAAATTCTGCATGAGTCCTGTCTTGATCTTCCACAAAACTTCCCAATATTCATTTTGTACACATTTATATATAATTGTTTTTCTCCAATACAGTATAAGCTCCTTGGAGGAAGAGACTATTTTATCATTGTCTTTTTATTCTCATTGTATGGTACTGTACCTGATATGTAGCAAGCTTTTAAATAAATGTTCAATTTTTTAAACAGAAAAATTACACATATATGTACCTAGCTTCTTTTCTTCTCTTTCTTTTTTTTTTGATGAGGCAATTGGGGTTAAGTGACACAGCTAGTAACTGTTAAGTGTCTGAGACTGGATTTGAACTCAGGTACTCCTGACTCCAAGGCCAGAGCTCTATCCACTGTGTCACCTAGCTGCCCCACCTAGTTCCTTTTGGGACCTAAATAGACTGAAGAAATAAGTTCTAGTATATCAACGTAATAGAAAAACCACACAGAAAACCTTCCATTCACTATTTTAGGAGACTTTTCCTTCACTGTTCTAGATGTACTTAATCCAGAAATGATACTAGCAACTTATTATGGCTATGTTAAGTATATGCTAAAAATATTTTATTTTCTTAAATTATCTCCTTCATGTTACATCACTGCCTAGGAAAGCATAAGAAGAATCATAGGAAAGTTCATTCACCAAGTATATAGTGCTTCGTTTAATGACGATTTATAAATGACAACTATATATTAATGATTAGACATTCTTTTTCCTACCCAAAATATATACCAAAGTCTAATGATTAGTTTACATATTTATTTAGTTTATGTATTTCAAAGCCACAATTACAGAATATGGCATCTTTGAGTGGCAATAAGACCAAGTTAAAGGCATCAAAGATAAAATTGGCTTGGTTTTTAGCATCTCAAGGAAAATGTGAACCTGCTCTCTGGTAATAGCAACACAACATGCAATTCAATTTATTAGTGACTTAAGCCCTTCTTAGATACACAGGGATAACATTTCTATGTCAGAATATGAATAAATAATAGTTAGATGCCATGAGTCTGATGGAAACAGAAATGCTTTGGACTAACAAGCAGTGACAAGGTACCAGGACCATGTTCAGCAAATAATATTGTGAAGGGAAAAGGAAGGAATTTTCCCAGAGTTAATGTAACAAACCACATTATCTCACATAACCACACAGTTACCTGAATAACAAAGATCCAGACAAAGCTTCTCCAAATGATTAAACATGAAGATACTACAATCACTTCCACAGTATAGCATGACTTATGGATAAACTTAATCAACTAAGTATTTTCCAGGTTTTATTCTGATAGCTTTGGTAATAGAGGTAATTGGTTGTTTTATGCTTATAGAGATCATTCAGCCATGAACACAGTGAAACTATTTAGGGGTCAATGAAGCAATGCTAAATTAGATTACACTGCAATGCATTATACAAGTGTTTGGTGTGTCTTCCTTACCTTCTGCTAGGTTACTTTCCTGAAAAAAATTTGACTGCCTTTAGGTTTTGCAGTGAATCTTGGATTGTCAATAGGATTTTGCTGCTTGCCACAAAACTGACTTCAGAGATCATGTCAAAGGTATGATAAGTCAGGAAAAAGGAAAATACAAAGTCCTGATGACTTTTTGGGGGACAGTAGTCCTATGGAAATATCAAAACTCTTTGATTGCCCTATCAGAAAGATATTATTATTTACCACATGTAATAAATGATCAATGTAATTGATAGTCATGGATTAGGTAAAGAAAATATTTGATTTGATCTGATTCACCTATCTACTCTGTATTATTCTGTAGCTCTAAGTCTCAGACCCCTCTAACACTTCACCAGATACTTTTCTGGGAAAAAAAAAAAACAAATGATCCAGTAAGAAATAGTTACATATATTGTCCTAGATTTAGGAACTAATTACTCATGATTCTCTTATTCTTCTCTCACCTATGCTCAGCATAAGATACTTCTTATCCCTTACTGTCCTTTCAACATTTGTTCTTCCCTGCAAAAACTAGAGGAAATTTAGAAGCTTGCCATTCAGAGGATATTTATGATCCAAAGCATGGCTGAATTTTCTATATAACATCATATTTCAACAGTCTATAAATCAATAGAGAAGATGATGGGGTGAATCCCTAATACTGGTATTATTGTGCAAAAAGATTAATAAGTGTTTGTGCTAGTCAAAATAGTGCACAAAAATTGGAGATTTCATTGGTAGCGTGTAAACACACTTACATACATATGTATGTATACAGATACAAGTAAATACATATACACATGTGTACATGTAGGCATATGCATTTATATGTGAATAGACATGTATATATGGGTGTGTGTTTATATATTCATACATACATATCTTCTATATCTATTTGTATCTGTATATTCTCTGATTCTTTCTATCAGAATATGGACCCTGCCTCATGGAGTTTTTGTTTTATTAAAGTCCTTGAAATGGATTTTTAGAGAAAGCTAAATAGTAGTTAGAGGGAATTTTCTACCTACAAGTCATACAGCAATACCAACAAAAGGATTTTGAAGAGTGTTGATCTTAGCAGCTATTTTCTTGGCTTCTGTTAGTAAGTTGGCTAGGTATGGTATTTCATAGCTTGGTTATACACTAAAAACTTTCAATATCTCAGTGATTGAGATACTTCAACAGAAGCTTTCTAGTCACTACATATTAGCACTTGGGAATATAGAGCTAAAGATGGCCCTGATGAGGGGAAACAAAGCAGATCTTAGCTGAGAAAATTTTAGTAACCATAAGACTAATCAAGATGCCAAGCACAGGCAATGTAGCAAGCTGAGAAGCAGTATGTAGTAGAGAGTTTCAAGATTATTGTAACCACCAGAGGACACTGCCATAGTTGAGATATAAGTTGAGCTGGCTGCTCATGTATATTGGCCACACTAATTCCTGATGCTCACCCTTTCAACAATGTTCCTTGCTCAAACATATACCCTATATGTGTGCCTTCTATACATGTTCCCTCGTCATATGTATTCTTTGTATGTACTCCCCCCCAATGGTGGCATGATAAATTGTGAGAGAGTATACCCTATGTGTGCATAGGAGGCAATTTTTTTCTAATCTCTTTATTTATTATGAAGCTTTATTAAATATATTTGATTTATATTTTCTTAGCATAGTACCTGAAATGTAGTAGGTACATAATAAATATTTATTGAATTGGGTTATTGGATTTGAATTACTATGTTCTTTGTGTGGCTGGTTCAAATAAACACATTGGAAGGGGCTTGTGAGATAAGATTTTGAGTGGTGCTGACCTATAAGAGTGCCTTGAATGGGGGATAAGTCTTTTGGAAGGCAATGGGTGAGGGGCTACCCCAAGTGTTATAGTTGTTTTGAGGAGTGGGTAGAGTCAAAAGGCCTATATTCAAATTCTAACTCAGGCACCTATTAACTGTGTGTGCCGGCCATGCCGTGCACCCTCCTATCAGGAGCAGGCTGCCAGGGTCACACATACCAGTCTTCGGAGCCCACCTGGATAAACGTAGAGACGAGCCGATCAGGAGGTACAAGCACTCAAACTTTACTCAGAAACCATCACAGCAAACGAAGCAGGAAAGCAAGAGCAGGAGCAAGCGAGCAGGAGCAAGAAAAAGAGTTCCGATCCCTACCCCCCCTTATATACCTTCCTAGCCCCTCCTCCTTGCCATCCCACCCCCACATGGCACAGCCAACATCAGACAATCCCTCACACCTGTCCCTGCCCCATCTTGCCACAACCTCCACGTGGCACATAGCCAACATCAGATAATCCCTCACAACTGTGTGACTTTGAGAAAGGTATTTACACTCACTGAGTCTCAGTTTTCTCATCTGTAAAATGGGGATAATAATAGCTGCAGCACTTACCTCATAGCTTCTTATTTATATTTTTGGCTTAAGTGTTAACTTGTCTTCAAATTGAAAAAAAATAAATCATTCATTTTTACTTCTTGGTCATTTGCTTTGTAAGTTTTAAGTTTTGTGGAATAATGCTATAAAATTAATTAAATTGTCGATACTCCTTGGCCCAAAGATGTCACTATTAGACATATGCCCCGAGGAAGTCAAAGACAGAAAGAAAATGGCTACATACACAAAAATATTTAGAATAACACTTTTTGTGATAGCAAAGAATTGAAGAAAAAGAAGATACCCATTAACAGGTGAATGATTGAAATGAGTAACACAGAATTCAGATAAACATGGGAAGACTGAAGTGATTGAGAAGGTTAATTTTGCAGAGCTACTTAGTTTTTCTTTCTTTTTTTCTTCTATGTTATAAGACATGTATGCCTGAATAGGGGAGGAAGAGACATATGCTTGGAAATGAATGTGATATAAAGACAAAAGATACCATATTTATTTTAATCATTGAGGACAGGAAATGTGTGCTCTATTACCCATCTGGTCATATCTCATTCATTTTAATTAAAAAATTTGTTAGTGCATATTATGTGCATGATAACATTAGGTATCGGGGACATAAGGACAGAAACTTATGAGATCCCTTTTCTAGGAATTAACAAACTAGTGGATGCATTTGACATGGGCACAAATAGTATGACACATGTAGATTATAAAAGAAAAGGAGAAATGAGGCAAAATGCTATAGGAAAATTCAAAGAGGGAGAAGATCATTTACATGCCTAGAAAAGTTTGAGCCTATATTTGTTTTTAAAGAATTAAGTCCAAGATAGAACCCCAAACCTTAACTTTTTTTTAGAGTAAGCTCTTTCACAGTCAGAAATTAAGAAATTTAGAAACATTTTCCAGTGATTTTGCTGGAGGAGCACATGGCAAAATACTTCATTGGCCTTGTTGCAGAGCCTGTTCATTAAACAAGCAAACAAATAACATAACTCTCATTTTATGTTTCTATGCAGGTTTGTGATGTTGCCACTGTAGTTATGAAATCGATTCTTTTGCCTGTTAATTAGTCATTGGTAGTAGAGCTATGCTATGGAGAAAAACACCAGAAATTGTATCTCTATTAAGAGTATTACAGTGGAAGGTAAATATCATTCTTCAATGAACTAAATTGATTAAAAACTTTTTAAAGCATCTGACCAAAACAATCAGTAAACTCAGAATTTTTTTTGTCAACTTTGGGGGGATTTCAAGTTAGTCTAAAGAAAGTTATAAGATGCTCACATGGATAATACTTTTCAAAAAAAAAGCCTGAGCTCAATAGGTCTTTTGAAAAAGGTTACATAATTCCAAACATTACATATGTGTGACCATCTAAAGTAGAAAATTAGTTAATAAATCAACATATCCAACTATTTCTGGAACTGATTAAAACTTGGAGGCAAAAATCTTCCAGCAATGAAATACTCAAAGAAATTTCCTAGAGATGTCCAGATGGTGATTTATAGACTGTTGAAATATGATGTTATATAGAAAATTCAGCCATGCTTTGGATCATAAATATCCTCTTATATGAGACTTTAATGATAACTGTAAATTCAAAAAAAAAACTTAGATGGGGAAGGTAGACCCAAATCTAGATCTGGTAGTTTAGCAATTGTGTGTCCAATTCCTTTATTTTACAGATGATGAAATTTAAACTTCTAGAAATCATGATTTATCCAATATCAAAAGGCAGGACAAGACGTGTCCCAGCAAGCCAGCAGAAAGACCCACCTCAGCAAACCAGTCAGAGATCCTGAGCCCTGGTGTGGTGGAGCAGGCAAACACCAATACCAGTTCCCTACCCCCAGCCCCACATGCCTTAGCATAGCCAGGGGAACCAGCAGACTCTAGCTACAATCCACCATGTACTTCAGTGTAGCCCTGAGTGGACAGGCATCTTCTGGTGGTGAATCTCCACATGCTTCAGCATAGCCCAGGGCAAACAGACATCCTCCAGGGGACAGACCTCCATGTGCTTCAGTGCAGCCTTGGGGAAATGCAGAAAACCCCACCTGGCCTCAGTACACACCAGACACCACCACCTAGCTCAGTACCAGGTAACCTGCCAGACCCCTCCTGCATCCAGCAGCCAACCACTCTCTGCCCCACCCCACTCAACACAGTACCAGACATGTGGACCTCAGAGCAATATCATTGCGGCACCAGGTGAACAGCTAGGGACTGCAGCACAAGAAGCCTGACACAAAGTCCCTTCCACCCTGGGAGGAGAAATCAAATTTAAAAGGAAAAGAAAAGACAAAAAAAAAAAAAGATGCTCAAAAAACACTAAAAAAAACCAAACCAAAACAAAACAAAACAAAAAGAATCTGACCATAGAAAGTTATTAGGGTGACAAGGAAGACCAAGACACAAACTCAGAAGAGGACAACAATGTCCTCTTTCGCCTATGGGCAAAACAAACAAAAACAAAAACAGAAAGAACTCATGGAAGAGCTCAAAAAGGATCATTAAAATCATACAAGAGAGGTAGAAGAAAAAGTGGGAAAAAATGAGAGTGATACAAGAGAATTATGAAAAAAGAGTCAACAGCTTGGAAAACTGCTTAAAAAGTAGAATTGGCCAAATGGAAAAGGAGATACAAAAATCCACTGAAATAAACAATTCTTTAAAGAGTACAATTGGTCAAATGGAAAAGAAAGTACAGAAGCTCATTGAGGAAAACAATACCTTAAAAGTAAGAATTGGGCAAGTGGAAGCTAATGACTCCATGAGACTTCATGAATCAATCAAACAAATTCAAAAGAATGAAAAAAATGGAAGAAAATGTAAAATACATTCCAGGAAAAACAGCTGACCTGGAAAATAGATCCAGGAGAGACAATATCAGAATCATTGAACTACCTGAAAGCCATGATCAAAAGGAGGATCTGGACAGCATTTTTCAAGAAATTATCAAGGAAAATTGCCCTGATATCTTGGAACCAGAGAGCAAAATAGTCATTGAAAGAATTCACCAATCACCTCAGGAAAGAGATCCCCAAATAAAAACCTCAAGGAACATCATAGTCAAATTCCAAAAATATCAGATGAAGGAAAAAATACTACAAGGCGACAAAAAGAAACAATTAAAATACTGGGGAGTCACAATCAGGATCACACAGGACTTGGCAACTGCAACATGAAAGGATCAGAGGTCATAAAGCATGATTTTCTGGAGGGCAAAGGAACTCGGACTACAACCAAAAATCACTTACCCAGAAAAATTAAGCACAATACATCAAGGGAACAACAACAACAACACAAACAACAGAAAAGTCATTAAATAAAATAGAAGAATTTCAAGCTTCCATAAGAAGAAGAACAGAACTAAACCAAAAATCTGAAGAGAAGCATAAACAGGTAAAAAGGGAAAAGAAAACATAAAAGATTCAATAGAGCTAAACTGTTTACATCCATGCAGGGGAAGATGATACTTCTGCATCCTTAAAGAATTTGTGATATAATCCTTGAAAGAACTTATGACCTAGCTCTTTAAGGAACTTATCATCTAATTCTTTAAAGGACTTATGATCTAGCTGGAAATATAAGACTAATGCAAAAGAAGTGATTAGACAGTAATAAATATAACATATAATTGAGTTACGAGTTTTATAGAACCTAACATTGAATTAGGACTTAGAGAAGAAAGAGGTCCCTTGGGATTCAGAATAGTTGGGAAAAGCTCCTTAGAAAAGAACAGTTAAGGTTGGGGAGAATTTTAATAGGAGGAGATGAATGGGGTGATCATATCTGGAGAAAGAAATCAGTAATGTCAGATAGAGAAGCAGTAAGATAATCAGCCTGATTTCAGTGTTTGGTGAATGTTGAAGCAACCTGTCATAATTGATTGCTGGACTTGGAGTCAGGAAGACCTGGGATCCAGTGCCATCCCTCCTGAGACATTTATTAGCTCTGTGTTTGTGGACAAGTCATTTGACCTCTCTGGACTTCAGTTTTCTCAGTTATAAAAAGGACTTGACCTTTAATGCTCCTTCTGATTCTAAATATATGTGTTCTCCTATGAGTAGTAAAAAATAACACTGGATACCTGGGATAGGGTCAGATGATAGAAGCTTTAAAAGGTGGACATAGAAGTTCACATGATGCAATAGAAAATAGAATCACTGCATACCCTTAAATAGGGTAACTAACATGATCAAACTGCTGCTGGGAGGAAGATTAGCCTGGTAGCAATGGGGATTATGACACCGAGAATTAATCAATTTCTCCTACACATTTTAATTCCTACAATTGATGACAAATTCCTCTCAAAAGAGAGGACTTTGTAACCAAATTATAATCAGTAATCAAGCTAGGAAAATATAAAGAGCTAGCATACACACACACACACACACACACACACACACTCACACACACACAATGTATATCTCCAAATGTGACTTATTGAAGAATTTTCATTTCAGTCTCAGGTAGGTTAGAGATGAGGGATACTGCAAATTTCCAAGTTTACATCAGATCAACTCACTGGACTTGTGAGAGGAGTGAGGGAGGAATAGCAGTGTAAAAGCTGACAAGCCGGCTTTCCTTTTTCTCCCCATAGGAATGGTCTTAACTCCATTATATTTCAATATTCCTCACTTCCCAGGAGCTCCATCACAGTGACTCGTCAGGAAACAAGGTGTTATTTGTTGCCTCCACTCCCAGACATACGATTTGGGATTTTTTTTTAACATTGCAGCTAACTAGTTGACAAGGGAAAGAAAGGAGAATGAGAAGTGAGAAGTGAGTGATAATCTTTGTGTGGCTGACTTTTAGCCTGTTCTCATAGTTCCAGCGGCTTGTAACTAGAGACTGGCTGACACTACTGCTCTCTGTCTCTGTATCTTTCTCCACCTGGAGGCTCAAAGCAATTTGAACTTCTAGCTAGGCTGAAAAGGGAAGATACTGGAAAGATTCACTTTGGCCCTTTAGATCCTTTTGAAATTACACCCAATTCTGACTCAACAACTAATTAAAAGTCTATTTCTTCACCAAGTATTTAGTGGATAAGAAACAGTCAAAACATCTGCACATCCTCTGAAGTGAAGAACAGGGTCTCTTCATCCCCAAGTCATCAAGTATTTCCAGAAACAAGTTTACCAAAATATTTGTGCTCCCAGGATGAGGCTCTCACAGTCTCTGAATACAGTCTTAAGGTCCTAGCTAGGCTCTGAGAAACTTGCGCAGAGTTCATTCCCAACCAATTGATCATGAAATGTTAAGGGCCTTGGGTGGCAAAACAAAGAAAAAGTGTAAATGATTGTGGACTGAATGTCTAGTTTTACTCTTAGTTCTCATGAGCTAGTCACTAAACTCTAAAGCATTCTATAAGACTATTAAACAGGTTAACATTCTTTCAGGGCCTTTCATTAGGGCTCCATGGATTGGAGTGTCTTCCATCTATGAGATGGTCCACAACACAATTTCTAGGCATTAGAGCAGGAACTTATCCAAGAGTCTGGAGAAGGAAGAAATGAGAACAAAGAAGAAAGAAAAAGACAGTTAGGGGTACAATGTTTTAGACATCCATAAAGTTTAAAGAATTACTGCCAGAGCAAAGTTGGATAGGAAAGGGATTGAGGAAAAAGTCACTAAATCTGGTTAGGAGTCAGTCAATCAGCCAGCATTTATTAGGTGTCTGCTATGTGCCAGGCTTTGTGTTAAGTTCTGGAGATGCACAGAAAGGAGGAAAAACATACATTCTAAAGGGAGAGAACATCCAAATAACTATGTACATATAAGTTTTATACAGGGTAAATGTGAGGGAATTCCAGAAGAAAGGCGTGCGGTGGGGAGGCAGGAGAGGCTGGGAAAAGCCTCTTGCTGAAGGTGAGATTTGAACTGAATCTTGAAGGAAGCCCCGTGAAGTTGGGAGACAGAAATGAGGATAGAGGGCATTTCAGGCAAGGGTGCAGCCTGGGAATGAAAAAGAGATGGAGTCTCGTGTTTGAAGAACAGCAAAAGGCCATTGTTGTTGGATTTTAGAGTAGAGTATGTGGAGGAGAATAAAGTTTCAGAAAACTGGAAGGATAGAAAGGGACAAGGTTTTGAGGGGCTTTAAAAGCCAAGCAGAAGACTTTATATTTGTTTCTAGAGCTAATAGGGAGCCACTGGAGTTTATTGAGTGGGTATTTCAGGAAGATCATTTAGGCAACTGAGTGGGGAGAATTAACCAGTGGGCCATTGCAATAGTCCAGGCATGAAGTGATAAGGGCTTGTACCAGTGTGGTGGTTATATGAGGTGAAAGAAGACATTTAACAAGAGATATTGTGCAGGTAGAATCAAATTGACTTCACAACAGATTTAATACATGGAGTATATGTGAGTGATGAATAGAGGATGATGCCTATCTTTGACGTTTATAGGGAAGTTAGAAAGAAGGGAGGGTTTGGGGAAAAGAAATGACTAAGTGAGAGCACTTAGGCCATATGGGTAGGTCATTACCCATGAAGTCTTCAAGGCTTGGCTCAGGTACTACCTAATCTATGAAGTCTTATCTCATCCCCTTACCTGAAACTATGCTCTTTTGCCTAGAAAAGTTTGAGAAATGTTACTTTGATTCATTTACATAATACAAGTATGAGAATTTTGCTGTTTTAACTTTTTTATGTAATCAAATCTATCAAATGTTGTTTTTGGTTTACTCTTGCTACATCAAATAAATTCTTAAGTAAGGAAGCTTTATTTTGGGATTAATTTGATTGTACAAGATACTACAAAATATCTCATTTTACTATAATCTTTAAATGCATTCTTCTAAAAACAATTTCAGTAAATGAAAATTTTAAAAGATTTTCTACTTAATATACAGATATTAATTATATTTCAAAAAGGTAGCTCACCAAAGTCAATAATTACGGCAAATAAGAGCCTTTTTATCTGCCAAGGGAATAAAAAATTAAGTGTTGCTAGTTTGATTTATAATGCTGTTTTTGTTAATGCTAAGCAGACACAAGTAATTAAACTCCATAGTATGTTCATGCAGGAATGTTGAGAAATGTTTATTAATTATTGTATATATGATAGCTATGAAAAAGGGTGAGAAGGCAAAAGGTCATTACAGAAATGAGCTAGCATATGGCTCCTCTGGTAGAATTTTACTTAGTATACTGTCCTCTTTGCTGAAAGTGACAATAATAGGAATAACCAAATTGAATACATAGATTCTTAACTAAAACTCTATAATGATATTTTGAAAGAGTAGAAGAGTATAAAGAGTATAAGACAAGCTACAAACTCCCTATTTAAGACTTTTAACAATACTAGTAGTCTAGCATTTCCACAATAAGCTTTGTTCCTGGACATCAGAATTTAATTAGGCTATCTTGTATTGGACACCAGATAAGGTAAATGGATAGTCAGCAACCTTACTTCATATGGAGTAAAATAAATCATAATACGAAATTTTTTCTCATGTACTCTCTTCTAAACCCAATACAAAATTGGTCTGAGATAAACGGCTTTCATCACATGCCTCAGATGAATACAAAGACCAGCAAATTACACTATTAATTATACTGAACTATTCTCATTATTCAGAAAGATTAGAATAAAGAATCCAGATAACAGTTCTGTAGATTTTGTTTTCTCAGTATATTAGAAGACTTTTCTAATGACTATGAGGTTTAAGATTATTTGTATGAACCATAAAATATGAACCTGATAGTGGTGTCAGATAATTGGGAACATGGTATGGTTGATAACATTCTTAAATATTTCTCACATACCATCATAATGGTTTCTCTGTATAACATTCATAAAGTAATTAACTCAAGGATATGGACTGTCACAATAAATTAAAATAAACTTTAAGGAACCTTTTTTTAAAAGCATTTTAATACATGGATCTATTCTGTGAGAATAAGCTATAGCATAAATTAGATGTTTTACGCTCTTTCAATATATAAAGCTATTGTTTGGGGAACATTAATATAATTTACTATTAACTTTTATATAAATGTATATGTTGAGTGTGTGCACACACACACACACACACACACACACAATTTTTTAGATTAACTCTCAAACCAGAGTATGCTACTAAGTAATCTGGGAGGTGATTTAAAAAAAAGAATTACGTGATGGAACTCCTTTTATATGAGCAATCATATTTTAAATAAGTTACATATAGATTATGACTAAAAAGTGAACTTCTAGTGAAATTGAACTTTGAGCTTGATTCCCATTGTTGAAGAGTACTGTCATATAACGTAAAGAAAAATTGACTAGTCATGGAGAATATGGGTTCTATTTCTGGCTTTGCCATTTCATATATGTGACTATGGACAAGTCACTTCATATCTCTAGATTTCAATGTCCTTATCTGCAAAATGAAATGGTTAGACTAGATTATTCCTAGGGTTCATTTCCAGACCTAACATTTTTTTTTAATTTTAAGTATAACTAATGTTACGGCCTATCAGTCTTTAGAATACCCCTTTAAAATAGTTCATTCATTCATTCATTCATTCAACAGTCATTTTTAAGCTCTTACTATGTGTAGAATTTTTTGCTAGGCTGGGGTAATGGAGAGGGGAGGCATTTACAAAGATGCTTAAAACATATCTCTCTGTCTTTATTGAGCTTGTACTCTCTCTCTCTCTCTCTCTCTCTCTACACACACACACCCGTATATATGTGTGTAAGTATATATGTAGTGTATATGTATATTTTCATATGTATTCATGTGTATCTATACACATGCACACATGTGTGTATGTATACATATAAGCACACACACATATACACATATACATATATACACACACATGCTTGTGTGTGTGTGTATACCCAACAGGTAGTATTAGGAATCTTAGAAGGATAAGCAGTAAGTAATCTACCAAGCTGGGTGATCTCCTACATGTTTGTAAAAGTCACTTCTTAACCTTTTTGTGTACAGAGCTTTCCTAGAGCAGCTCATTCTCCATCGGGGGTGTGGCTTGCTGACCTAGAAAACATCCAAAGCTAAGGCAATAGATAGCAAAAGTAAAAATTCTCACAAGTTCTTCTTTTGCCACCTGCTGTCTTTCCTTAACAGCATGTTAGTTAGAGGTATAGGAATTCTATATTCATTTGCCAGAAAGTTGGACACGATTGAAATGACTGAACAATAACAAAAAACGTCAGAATTGTTTTTTTCTACTTTTTCCACTGTCCTAAACTTTCTCCCAAAGCACCACATTTAGTCTGAACCAAACTTTTTCTCTTTCTAGAATTCCCCCATCGTTTTTTAAAAATTCTCTGTCTATTTGCTGGTCATGAATAAAATATCCACATAAGTCAACATTTTTACTGGCCAACATATGCTGCATAGTAAGTAAATGAAATCTAAATTGAAAGTAACATTCAATCCAATTTAATTAAATAAACATTTACTAAGTATCTATATGCCAGGCACTGTGCTAAGAGCTGGGAATACAAAACAAGAAAGACAGTCCCTGCCCTCAAGAAGCTTATAATCTGACAAAGGAAGACAGCACACAAAAAGAAGTTCTTTATAGAAACCAAGCTGAGCTGCTGGCTGAAAAGAGAGAGTTACCTAGAAAGTTCTGAGCCCCCTGTAAAGGAAAGCTTTGGGAGAAATATGTTGCTCCATCCTCCAGTCTTTCAATCAGAGGACGGAGTCAACTGAGGGGGTTGAGAAGGTACTGAGTATCAAAAATAGACTCATTTTGCATGGCATAGTAACATTATAATAAATAAATCTGAACATCTTGGTAACTTTACTAATGCTTTACTAAGATCTCTCTTTTGACAGCACTCACCTCCTTGGAACTGAAAATCCCTAGTGCTGTGATTGTAGCAAAGGGCCCACTGGCTTATATGACCTCCAAAAGTTTCTCATGGCTTATTTCTCAATAACCGTTCATTTCCACACCTCAGTGTCATGCCTCTTACATGCAAATATGTGTGCCTTTCTGACCTCTGTGTCTTCCTAATTTCTTGCCTTAAACGTCCTTAGCTCCTTCCTTCTGCTACAAATACTCTTTCTGAAGGTGGGATGGGGCAAGCTTGGGAGTCAAAGTCACCCTACTCCATCAGTGGTGATAGAGTTAGTATCTTCCCTAAGACTTTCTTTCCTATTGGGTGTTGCTGCTAAGCTGGGGCTTCACAGTATCTGTGTATATACACATGTATATATATATATATGCACATGTACACAAACATACACATACACATGTATGTATACATTCATATAATAAAATACAGTGGATTGTAGTTTTATCTAAAGAAGTTTTTTGTAACCTTTACTATAATTTCTATCCTGGAAAATAAAAATCTGATTTCAAGATATACTTATTATTATTACAAGAATTATTATTATTATCATTATAAATCCCTGATGGCAGGGACTGTCTTTCTTGTTTTGTATTCCCAGCTCTTCTAATATATATTATTATATTATTATTTTCATATTTAAAATATGAAAAAATAGGTAACAGTCTTCTCCATTAGCAGGCATACTCCTAGCAGAGGGTGAATTTCTTTTTATCCCCAGCTCTTAGGCAGTATATTGCACATGGAAAATCCCCAATAAATTCTTGCTAAATGATTAATTGATTGATTTAATAGTTAAAACTTTAATTTTTAATCATTTTACATGTTTATGCATTTTGATCGAATGGTAGAACTTACTCATGACTGAAGTTTCTTACATGTGAATATATAATCTGAGAGCATTTTATTTATAATAGAACCTTACGTATTTTTCTATTTTTATTTTATTTGTTGCTTGAAGGTATTTTTTCTCCTCAAGTATGATGATGCAGTAAAGTAACAGATGCTCAAAATGAAGTGCTAAAATCACTAATGTTATTTTTAGGGAGTAGAAATTGCAAGTGGTGATGTCTCTTAAAAGGTAATTTAAATCCATGAATAAAATATAAATAGTACTTTTATTTTTTTTCTACCTATATGAGACAAGTCAGTAACTATATTTATATGCTAAGTTGCTTCATATTTATGGGCAAAAATATCCAGGTCACTGAAACTTTGTTGTGGTAGGAGAATTATGTGCTATTAGTTTAGCTGGGACTCATGGCTGTAAGACTGGAAGATCTTACCACATAGGCTAGTTTTTTCCCCTTAAAAAGATGTTGAAACTGTTCTTGAGACAGTCCAGGAAACCAAGGCTTGTACTGTTGCTGCAGTTTCCCAGTTTCTTGATGCAAAAGCAGTTTGGGCTCCTCGGGCTTGATAGACTTCCCACTGCCCTGCGAGGGAGTTGACACACCCTACTCCCTGCATGTTGAGAAAGTACATCAAAAGTGGAGGTAAGGAAAGCTGTGCCCAAATGAACCATTGCTGCCAGTGCTGTAGCTTTACTGAATATCCATTCCATGCAATTTTTGAATAAATGCTACCTGGTATATGGGCATTTTTTTTTCTTTTGGTTCAGGCCTAGGCCTAGATTGCCCTGTGTCAACCCAACCCAAATTTATATGCTCTATAAGATAAGATTTGTGTCTGACCTCCCCCTCCCAACCATCCATTTCTTTAAATGCTGAATCAAACCAAATACATTATGGATAGAAAAAACACTATAGAATTGTCCCTGAGCTTTGATGGAGGTGAAGCTAGGGCAGAGCAGCCAGAGCTTTAGCCCAGATTCTGACACAGAAGTTGGGAAGTTGGTAGCACTTTCCAGGTAGAGTACACTTTCTTCCCTTGGAGGTTCCCATGTTTTCTGGGCCCTCATTCCTGCAGCTATAGAGCAGTGAAAGTGAGCAGGGTCTCATGCTAGCAGAAGAACAACTTACCCCCTTTCTCAGGCAATAGTCTCAGAGAGCCAAGAAGTTTGAGCTGGTAAATGGGTCCTTGGGGCCCTTAGCATGAACTGGTTCATTTAGGACTTTCTCTTTCCCTAGACTAGTATCTCACCCCAGGGGTTCCTAGGAGGGGAGTTGAAGTTGCTGGGTCTGGAGTCAGGAAGATCTGACTTTAAATCTGTCGTCCGACACTTTCTAGCTGTGTCACTTAGCCTCGGTCTGGATCAGTTTCCTCAACTGGAAAATGGAGATAATATCACTTTATTTTATAGGATTGTTGTGAGGATCAAACAAGATACTATGTGTAAAGTGCACAATGGCTAGCATGTTCAAAATGCCATTAAAAATTCCTTTTCTTCTTCACCTTACCTCCTGCTCAAGGGAAGCATTGACCAGCTAGGTGGATCAGTGTTGAGTGGTTAGTCTGGAGTAAGGAAGACTCATCTTCACGAATTTAAAACTGGCCTTAGACACTTACTAGTTGTGTGACCCTGGGCAAGTCAATTACCCTGTTTGCCTTAGTTTCTCCATCTGTAAAATCAGCTGAAGTAGAAAATGGCACACCACTTCAGCGTCTTTGCAAAGCAAACCCCAATTTGGGTCACATAGAGTCAGACACAACTGAAACTATTGAACAGCAACAAAGAGAAGCATTTCCTTCCTCTCTGGAGAAAGCTATAACTCCTCCTCCAAGTAGTGCAGTATTCCCAAAGGGTAGAAGTGGGAAGATAGTATATCAAATGTTTTGTCCAATAAAAAATGAGAATTAAGTTTCTAAATCCAGCATCAGGTTTCATCTATCTATTTACTATAGACACAGTCATCACACTGCTTTATTCTGATGCTTATTTGGGTTAAAAATAATACAGAGTTCTAACTAAGTATTCTGTAGATGACAAAGCTATTGACCTTTAAATAACTTTATCTGCAGGTCAATTAATATTCAGCATGAAATTTGTTCTAATAAGAAATCATTCACACACTCAATAATATATTGTCCTCCTACATAAACACACATAACTCTTGAAAAAAATTTTTAAATAAGTCCAAATCTTTTATTTATGAATTTGACCAACTTATAATCACAAATTAGAAACTATCCTATGTTTATTTATTCAAGAAGTCATCTAAAACAGGATAGAAATGAATGTGTGTGTGTGTCTGTATACACACATATGTATTGGTGTATACATACACATTTGTTGCTATTGAGTTCTTTCAGTCATGTCTAGTTCTCTGTGACCGAATTTAGGGTTTTCTTGGCAAAGATACTGAAGTAGTTTGCAACTTCTCCAGCTCATTTTACATATGAGGAAAATGAGGCAAATAAGATTAAGTTACTTGCCCAGGGTCACACAGCTATTAAGTATCTGAGGCCAGGTTTGAACTCAGGTCCTCCTGACTCTACATACCACCTAGCTACTTCATATATACATGTACATGCTTATTTATGTATATATCATCTATCTACCTATCTATCTATCTATCTATCTATCTATCTATCTATCTATCATCTATCTATCTATCATCTAACTAAATTTCAAATTCCTCCAAAGAGAAGTGGAAGGAACAAGATCTTGGTATGTATCTAGTAATGCCTAGTATTATTTAAATCTATATTTGAAAAAGGGCAGCCAGGTGGCACAGTGGATAGAGTGCCAGGCCTAGAATTGGGAAAACTCACCTTCATAAGTTTAAATCTGACCTCAGACACTTTCTAGCTGTGTGATCCTAGGCAAGTAACTTAACCTTGTTTGCCTCAGTTTCCTCATCTATAAAATGGCAAACCACTCCAGTATCTTTGCCAAGAAAATCCCAAATGGAAATTTTCCCAAATGGGAAGAGTCAGATATGACTAAAAAGTGAATGAACAGCAACAACAATATTTGAAGAGAACTCATAAAACCTTTCATATCTCATACTCTAAGTTTTTTCATTAAATATAAAAAGTAGTTTCGATTATTCTGCTTTATGGCTCATTTCATAGATTTGTAAACAGAATAACTTGAATAGCTCTAAAGCTAGGATTCCTAGTATTTTGTTGTGTCATGGACCCCTTTGATAGTTTGATGAAGTCTATAGACCCCTTCTTAGAAAAATATTTTCAAATGCATAAAATAAAATACAAAGAATTACAAGAGAAATAATTATATTTAAGTACTGTTATGAACATACTGAATATAAAAACAAATTCCTAGACCCCAGTTCGAGAACTATTGATTAAAAATGTCTCTTTAGGCTGTGATTTTATATAGCAAGAGGATGAGAAATTATGGTTAATTATAGACAATGAATGTCAATGATTATTCTCTGAAGTCTGGGAAATCATCAAAGAGATCAAATAGTAAACAAATCTAGGTACAGTATGTACTAGTGAAGTGTCACAGTTAATAGTTCTCAGGATTAAAGAAAAAAAACTGTAGGAAGGCAGTGATTAGAGACACCTGAAGGTCAATAATTAGAATCATCTCAATTAAAATGCAGATAATATATTAAAACACTCAGCAGAGGAAAAATATGGTTATAAATAAAATGCAAATCCTTCAGAAATTAGATTTTTAAATTCTAAAGAAGAGTTCACTAAAGCAAAACTTTTTAAAAGGGTATTTAAAATGTGCAATGCAGTCTGGTTTAAAGCATATTATTTTGAAGATAACATACACACACATGTTTTCATTGGAAAACATAATAAAGAAGAATTATTTTGGCTCAATTTAGCAACTCAGGGCTCTGTTCTGAATTTAAGAAATGGTGCTTGGCTAAGAAAAAAAAGTACCTAATTTCTCAACAGTTGTATGATGGGGTTGTGATCTGGACCCCAGAAAGGAAAAACCCTGGACTTTCCCACATGACCAGATCTCTGGCATTTGCCTGAGGCTATAATCCCATCAATTGGCCTTTCTTTGTGGCTACACCCAATCTCTAGATTCTCTATTACCCTTAGTTTAGACCTCCATAGTCTTACCTTCCTATGGCCTCTGGCCACTTCCCACCCTTAATCCTAGCTAGGCTCCATTCCCCCTTGGGAATTCCATTACCATTCTATTACCTCACTATCCCCACAAACTACTTGGCCACTCCTAGATCCCCCCCCACCCCACAGTCTTTCTGTGTATAAGGTCTGTCTTACCTCCATTAAGGTGCTCAGATTCTTATATCTAGCCAATAGCTCACTAATGTTCAGACTCCTTAAGAGTCTACCCAATATGACTGATGTTCTAATAAACCTTGTCTTTGGCTAAAAGAAGGTTTGGGTTGAATTCTTTTGGCCAGCACCCATATATCATGATTTTGGGGTCCCAGTACCCCAGCACCCCAGCTCCCCTAAACCTCAACAGGTACAGTTTAGGCTGAAAGTATCAGATTATTTTTCCTTGACCTTAACTGCAGTTCTGGCATGTACATAGTATGTTGGTATGTTATGTAGTAATTTCATTAGTTTGCATTCTAAAACATACAATATTCAATTCAGACACTGTTCATTTACCTTCTAAGTCTATTGCTAGCATCAGTGCTTTGAAGGTACATAGCAAAAACTAATGTATTCTCAAGTAGGATGGAAAAATTATAAACTCAGGAAAAGAGAGACATTAAAGGACATTAAAGGGCACAAACACACCACTCTGATCATGTGTCCTAATCATTAAAAAGCATTTCCTAGGAAAGAAATCTAAAATATTACAGAAATTGAAGTTCATGAATTATGTATAGCCATAAAGGCCCTTGGAAAAACATGGAAAATCAGGTCTTAAATAGTTACATCTAGAGCTACTTCTATTACTTTATTTGTCTTTTAATGAATAATTTGCATCACAATTTCACAATGCATTCATATACTTCCACACAATTTTGTTAAAAAATAAAGATATTGTGTCATAGTTTCCATGTGTGTACTTTAGTTCTCAGAAACTAGTACATTAAGAATGTGCTGAGCAGAGGTTATTTTTAATAACACAGTGGTTATTTTAAAGTTAAGTTAATTATATAATATTGCTTAAAAAAAGAACATAGGAATTTTTCATAATAGTTTGCAAATTAACTGAGGAGTCCAAAACATGATATAATTCCTTCAGGATTTTGTAATGAATGTAGTCAACTTTAGTCTACAAAATTACAGGTTCAGATTTTTGACCGTAGGGCCTTTGTCACTAAATCAGAGTAATCTTAGAGGTTTTTTCAGATGTATTTCATTCATTGGTTTCAGAAAATTATTTTTCTCCCTTTCATTTTGACATGAGGTGGTATTTTCATTTTTGCTTTGAGGAAGATAGTTCAAGTTCTTTTCAATTGTTTGCTTCCCCCCAACTGCCCACACTTTAACTCTACCTTGCACAAAAAAGGAGTAATTTTAGATGCATAATTTCATCTAAAATGGAGTAGCAAAAAATCATAGGGGCCTTTAGTGATTCATGTCTAGTCTATCCCTTTCCTGGATTGGCCTTGTTTGTTTTTAATGGAGATTCAGACTATGCAGTTCCATTGGTGTATCACTGAAGGTTATTAATTCTCAGTCATCTCTTTTTCCTGAAAAGTATAATCCAGTTTCTTTAAATTTTCTTCAAAAACATGACTTTGTTATAACTTCTTTAAGGCTCCAAACTACTGGTTATGAATGAAGGGGATCAATAAAAATGATTTTAAACAGTAAAATCGACATTAAGATTTTGTAGTTTACAAGTTATTAGAAACAATTGCCATCAAAATTTGTAATAGTTCAGTTTTATGACATTAAAATTCTGCTTTCTTTTCACTTCTAGATCAGGATTTACCACTGTTGCAGGCTATGAGAAGAAGAAGAATTGGTGTGTAGGCTCAAGCACCCCCATCCCTTCTTCCTTCCACTGCAAGTGATATATTTTTACTTCTGAAGAGGAGAAAAGAGGAGAGAGAGAGATAGTAAGAGTTCTAGTGGTCAAAAGGCAAATATGTATATATATATATATATATATATATATATATATATATATATATATATATAGCTGGAAGCTTGTATTTTAAATAACTTTGGCAGTGTCAAACTCAGTTGACTGAATCTGACCTTGTCCCCATTCCCAGATCCATGAATTGCCTGAGTCTTACCAGACATTACCACTCCCAGCCTCTGACTAATTTTGTAAATCTTCCAAATTCTCCCCTGCAGAGATTCCCAAGTTTTCTCTCTGGACTTTTGCTTGTTATGCAAAACAACTTACCTTGTGAAGTTGTGAGACACCCCTAAACCTCTCCCACCTGCAGCCTGCCCATTCCCTCTGCCTAAACCTCTCCTACCTGCAGCTTGGCCTATCCTTCTGTCTAAACCTTTCCATTTGCAGCTTGGCTATCCCCCCTGTTTTAATACCTTATATAAATCTTGTTCTTGTCACCTTCCTTGGGTACTCCAGCACTTTCTGTGTGGTACCCTGAGTTGCAGCTCACTTGCCCTGATTAAAGATCTCAATTTTATTTTATTAGCTGTTTCCTTTTAAATTCAGGTTGACATTGGTGTCAGAAGTGGGATTTGAAGACCCCTGGCTAGTCAATTTCAGCCTTGACCCCAAACACTTGGTACCAGTGGGAATCCTTTGTTGTTCCAGTCTAGATTCAATTCAGTAGCTTGGTCTGGGTGAATAAGTCTTTCAAATTCAGTGTCTCTTTTCCCTCAAGTTCCTAGAGCTCTTAAGTCAGGAGTTTGGTTATTTGATGCCTATGGATAACTTGGTAACTTGGGTCCACTCTGACAGGTTCCCTATAAAGGGATGGCTACAGTTTGTAATTATGGACCATGTGTGGCCACTCTGACAGGGCCCAAAAGGATAGCTACCAGGCTCTGTTTTCTTTCTTTTCTTTTTTTCTTTTTTGCTTGAGCAGTTGAGATTAAATGACTTGCCCAGGGTCACACAGCTAGTAAGTGTCAAGTGTTTGGTCTGAGGCCGGATTTGAACTCAGATCCTCCTGACCTCAGGGCCAGTGCTCTATCCACTGTGCCACCTAGCTGCCCCTTCCAGGCTCTGTTTTCAAATTACGGACTATGTGCTTGTGAATACTTGGAAAATTGGCAGAATTTAACTAAATCTGACCTGCAACACTGATGGCCACAATGGGATCTCCTTTTTGAGTTTACTTGATTCTATTGGCTCAAACATTAAGGGCCTTTTCCCAATGATTCCCCCCTCCTCTGACAAGAGGCTCACTCTCTTAGAAAAAAAAAAGTCCAATGTCTGTTTCTAATTGACAGGGTTTCCTAGATACAGAGGGAGATTTAATTTGTGTACATTAAATTATTTTTAATACTGTTTACTGTCTTTGGGTCTGTCCTTGTGGAGTTCTATTTGTGTTAAAATGTGCTCTGTGTGTGTGTGTGTGTGTGTGTGTTTGTGTGTGTGTCCCTGGGTATAGCATAAGCTGCTTTTTTTTCTCTCTCCACCCTCCCAGTTCAAGCAAGGGAAGAGGCAGAGGATGTGGGAGCCTGTAGCCAGATGCTCCCTGTCTCTATCCCAATCAATTAATTTGAATAAGTCCTTTTTCTTTGCTTTAAACTTTGCAGTTCTCTCTGTCACTCAAAGTAGAATTGTCTGAAAGGTAATTTACACAGAGAGGCAGTTAGAGAGTGACTACAGCTTAATTTTTTTTTAATCTGTTTTTAAGAAATTTGTTAAAACTTTAATTGAGCACCAGCCCTGAAGTCGGGAGGACCTGAGTTCAAATCTGGCCTCAGACCAAACACTTAATACGTACTAGCTGTGTGACTTTGGGCAAGTCACTTAACCCCTATTGCCTTACCAAAAAAAAAAAACAAAAAAAACTTTAATTGGCAATTGATCTCCAATATTAGAAATGTTCAATTGAAGCCCCAAAATTAAGGTTTGTAGGTCATGTTTAATTTAAATCTAGGGAAATGTCACCAGAGTTTTAAGTTGGGAATTATCACCATGTATCTTTAAAAATGAGATTATTGATAATAATGAGCTCTTTTTTGAAATGCTAACAGTAGATGGGCCTTAGATAAATTGAGAATTATACCATTTGGCAATATAGATACAATTGTAATTGAATTTATTCTAGTCTTATTTTAAGTGAAATACGTATCCTAATAAGAAATTTTTGAAAAGTCTGAATTTTTGTGCTATTTTTTATTAAGATAAAGTATTTAAAAATTTCCTGGATCTGGAAATTTGTTAATTTCATGATCATAAAACAAGTTACCTCAGTTTACCAATCTGTGATGTGAATATTTGATAATTTTAGATCAGTATTCTTTAGGGTTATAGATTCAATTTTTATAGATTCAATTGTTTAAAAAATTGATGTCAAGTACTTGAAACTGCTTATTTAGAGATGCACTAGAAATTTATAATGTTTTTACTGTGAATTTGGAATGTCAAGAATATCTTTTAGATATCTCCATCTGTGAAGAGCAGAGTTTTAGGATCTTGCCAGTCCTATTAACCATTTAAATACAGTTCTTTGGTTTTAGTTGAGAATGAAAAGTTACCAAGAGGGAGATTCCCATTAGATTACACTGCCCTGAGTTTTGAAGCTTTAACAACTTAGCCTATTACAAATTAAGTCCTTTGGTGCTTGTGCCTTCCCACCTTAGCACTGGGCCTTGCTTATATCATACATCAAGTTTGACCTGGCTTTTTAGAGTCTGTATTTCTTAGTACTATCTGGGCATGGTTATAAATTTGTAATAGCTATGTTACTGATATGATATAAGGTTTCATAATTCTTATACCTAAGAGCAACAAAATTCAGAGGTGGAACTGATGGGGTTAGGATCTGGGCCCCAGAAAGGAAAAACCCTGGACTTTCCCACATGGCCAAATCTCTGGCATTTCCCTGAGGCTATAATCCCATCAACTGGCCTCTCATTGTGGACCTCCATATGGCCCCAGGGCCATTTCTCTATTCTCCCTTGGCCATGTGGTCCAGGTCCCTGGAATTCTATTACCTCATAGACTACTTGGTCACTCCTAGATCCTTCCCATAGTCTTTCTGTATATAAGGTCCCTCTTGTCTCCATAGGTTCTTATAATCTAGCCATGGGCTCTGATTCTTAAAATCTAGCCACTGCTGAGATTCTTAAAATCTAGCCACTGCTTTGATTCTTATAATCTAGCCATGGCTCAGATTCTTATAATCCAGCCATGGCTCAGATTCCTAAAATCTAGCCACTGCTCAGATTCCTAAAATTTGGCCACTGCTCAGATTCTTGTAATCTAGCCACTGCTTACCCATGTTCAGACTCCTTAAGAGTCTGCCCAATGTGATGGATGTTCTAATAAACCTTGTCTTTGGCTGAAAGAAGGCTTGGGTTGAATTCTTTCGGGCAGGACCTGCGTGATGTGATTTTGGGGTCCCAGCACCCCTGAACCCCTGAACCACATCAGAACCATGGGAAAATTTACAAATTGGCTTACAATTGAGAAAGTAAGTTTAGCCTACATTTATTTAGCTATATTAAAGTCAGTTCTTAAACTTAGTAGTAAAGCCTCTAAGCCTGTAGAACCCAAATGCTATAAAAGAGGTTTGCAATATGGCTACCAGGAGAACTTAAAAGTCCCCTGTGGTATCAGTGCTAGGTCATATTGGCTATAGTAAACTTCTCAATTTAAAAACTAGGGGAAAGGGTGGCCCCAGGCATTTTGCCCTCCACCCATTCTTTGACTTACTGCTTTGCTGCTGAAAGACTTTACCATATCTGTCAAACTCTAAAATATGGTTGCTGAGGAAATGATATCACTCTTTGATAATTACTCTCAAAGTCAGGAACACTTGAGTTCAAGTATCCTTTCTGGGATACTCCCTCAGCATAATGACTGTGTGACACTGGGCAAATCACTTGGCCTCTCAGTACAAATAGCAAGAAAATATTAAAAAAAACCACAACAACTCTGAAAACTTGAGGCTTCCCTAATATGCCAGGGAAACTTTCATTCCACTTAGCCTTAATGCTGTTTGACAGTTTTTCTCAATAGCTCTGTTAAGTTAGTTTTTTAATCTAAAGTCTGATGAACACATATGTAAATATCTGAGGGAAAAATTTGGATTTGGAGAATTAAGGAATTTTTGTGTAAGTCTCTACATAAAGAAGCTTTTGGTCTCCTTCCCTTTAATGCATACTTTGTTCTTTCAATGTATGAATGTTTTTTATTTTCATTATGGTGATAGTGGCTATTATTAATTATTGATTCTAGCAATGAGCACTCTATGGATAATATGGGAAAATACACCCATTGTATTGAAGCCTAAAACAGCCTATAACTTGAGGCACTCTATTCTGTTTGGAGTTTTGACATTTAATACACACCACGTGTATTTGCATCATTTGGCTAATATAGCAGTTTCATGGGGAGACTACTTTTAAAATTGATCTATCTCTCTCCACCAAAGAGGAGGAAAATGATAAGGTATTCAAGTACAAGTATTAATACTCATCTATCTTTGCATAAGTTCTGGTCAGGAATGATGCCATCAGAGTTTAAAGAACTCTTTTAGAGTTGATGAACTGGATTAAGGTAACACTCCCAGGAAAGCTGTATTTGTGGAAAGCATGCAATTGTTAGCCAGAGTCAAAACTGTGCATGGGAAGGACCTTACCCATTCACCCACACTGTAAAAATAAGGACTTAGAGAGGGAACAGGAGGAACAAAAGAGGTTTATCAGATATATGCCAAGAGATCACCCAAGGAAGTCAACAAACAAGAGTTCATGATAAATAAAATTTACCTGTAGTTTAATGTGACTAAGCTAATAGGCACTCTAAAGCTATACATGAGTGTTGATATTTTTGGAGGTATTTCATATAAATTGTCTCTTTTGTCTTTTTATCTCATCTTGCTCAGGATAAGCAGGTTTCTAACCTAACAATGACCTGGAACTTTATTGTTTGAGCAACAACAAATCAGGGAGAATACTGAATATGCTTAGGGTCTACTTAGGTTTGAAATTTATTGAACTGAAACAAGTGATTTTGTAACCAAATCAGTGAATAATACCATTCCAATTATATGCTGTTGAAGTATTATACACACTAATGATGGTATGGTAGTTAAAAATGAAGTTTACTGTTGTCCTTTTTTTTTGTAAGTTTCAAAGGTATTTCAAGTTTTCATGCTCCTAGTGTTCAAATATTATGATGGCTTTTTGTATTTATTTGATACTTTTTTCAATGATACATGCTTAAGTAAGTTTTGTTTCATAATAGGATATTCAACCAGAATTTGTTTTATTACTATCTGGTGTGTCTGTTAAAGCATATTTATAATGTTTTAACCTCTTTCCTTCTATTAATATTTTGTTTCATTGCCAGGCTTACTAACTTCCATATAATTTATCTACTTTCTAAATGTTGTTCTAACTATGTTATTATTATGCTATTTTTAGGCAAACTACATTTTCATACCAATCGTGACTCATATTAGAGCCAACCTTAATGAGGTGTTTTCTATCTTTATTTTTTCTTTCCTCTCTGAAAGGTATGATTACTCTTACAATTATTTTCTAATGAAAGTGTAAAAAGATGCAACTAAAAGCATATTGTATCTTTCATCGAATCAAGGTGACTGAGATTAACTTTCATAAGGGCTTTATGTATCAATGACAAATGATTTAAAAGGTCATCCCCTCATTGTTGTTCTAAAGTACATTATCACAGAGGAATTGAGACCTTGCATGTTCAAACATTTTCATAGTTAGCAAATATTCCTTAAACAGCATCCACAATCTTTCTACACTTTTCATTTTGAGCATAAAAAAGCATTGAGCTTTTATTAAAACTTATTAAAATCAATACTTGACAGTGACTGGGCTATTAAATTGTACATCCAAAGTTCTTGTATTATGTCCTTCCTGTTCCCTTTGATTATGCCAGTGATGATGCCTTGTTTGTTATAGCTGACAGCATAGCTAAGTAAGTTCTTCATTGAATGCCTTGCAATAATTGAAAATCAAGGGGCAACTAGGTGATGCAATGGATAGAGCACAGGCCCTGGACTCAGGAGGACCTGAGTTCAAATGCGGCCTCAGACACAAAACACTCACTAGCTGTGTGACCCTAGGCAAGTCACTTAACCCCATTGCCTAGCCAAAAAAAAAAAAGAAAAGAAAAGAAAAGAAAAGAAAAGAAAATCAAGCACATGTAAGATGTGGTGTTAGATTGTGGGGTTCAAATTTAAATCATTAGCCTTCTTTTCATATTTGAACAACCTCTTCACCACCAAGGTTTCTCTTATGTCCTACTGCTGGGACTCACTCAAAATTTTTTGAGACCTTAATTATCTTGTTTTTCAGTCATTTCATAAGAACTCAGAATGAAACTAGTTTACCTTGCAGATGGAACCAAGAAACCCAGTCCATCATAAAGGACATCTGCAAAGACACTTTGAAGCCTAGTTCATCAGGACTCACTCCTCATTTGACTCCTTGACACTTTGGTCAGTAAAGAAATTCTGGAATATGTCTTGACCAAGAGGAGAAAATGTCAGACTCAATTGACTGAATCTGACCTTGCCGCATTCCCAGACCCTATATTGTCTGAGTGTGACCACACATCATCACTCCCAGCCTCTGACTAATTTTGTAAATATTTCAAACTCTCCCCCCTAGAGATTCCCAAGCTTTCTCTAAGGACTTTTGCTTGTTATGCAAAATAACTTACAAAAGAACTCAGAGGAGGGAAACTAATCACTCTGGATTGGGAGAGGTCTGTCCATTTGTGAATTATATGGGACTTGAAGGATGGGCAGAATTTGCATAGGTAGAGACAAAAGGAAGAAGGGATGTAAATAAGGTGTGAACAAAGGCACAACATATGTACAAAAATGTTTTTATCTTAGAAGCTGGAGACTCATGAGTATTATTAAGGGGAAGACATAGGTATAGCAAAACCTGGCTTAAGACTCTATGCCAAGAGTTCAAAGAGCCGAAACATCTTTATGCTAGGCAATCCATAATAAGTTAATTTGTTATTACCAATCTAGCATAGCCACAGAACATTTATTTTTATGTACTCTCTCTCTACTTATCTGTTTAGATCTTGCAGAATTTATGTATTCTCTTGATTGTAGAATGCAAAATTAATTTATTTTCATTTCCAGTATAACTATGAAATATACTGAAAGACAAATATTTTCCATGAAGAAAGTATTTGGGAAATTATATTATTCCTATTATCTCATCTTGACCATGAGATAGAGGAGAAAAAACCTTTAGCCCTGCGATGAAGAATTCAAGAAAGAACCATTGTTCAGTTTTACATTTCCAATTTAGTGCTAACTTTTAGTGCACTTGCCAAATGCTTATTAAAAATGATATTTCACATTATGTGTTTGACATAAATATTTGTATAATTTGATATCCGAGTCTATAGGATTTTAATTGTATTAATTTTTAATATAATCACAAAGTAATATTTAATCTTTGCTATGAGTTGATAATTTTCTAAAAGGTTTGTTATCTAAAATACTGAATAATAAAATTCAAAATGAATCAATTCAACTAATATTTTAAAGATTCAGATAATAACCTTGATAAAGCTCAACTTTGTAGTTTTAAAGGAAAGGGGCACAGATTTCTAGTTTTAGTGAAATACACTCATATTTTATGAACTTTACCCTAAGTATTATGGTCGTATGATATTTAGGCTTTATGTTATGTACCATAAAAAACCCTTTTCAGTATTTATAGTAAGTATCCAGCACTAACAAAATAAACAAAAATAAACAAAATAATAAAATGCTTTCTTAAAATGTGTTGATGATCTTTTAGGTCCTATCAGTCTTCAAATGTTTTGATTCTAAACATCATTTAGAATGGATTACTGTGGTTTCAAACAAAGCATTTCATCAGGAAAGAAATACTGTGTAACTTAAAAAAAAGTATGGGAACTAAACTTTTGCTTTCATTGGTATAGGGGACTCCTGTCTCAGAGAATTTCTTCTAGCATTTAAAGTTAGAACTTTCCTTCTCTGAAACAAATAGTGTTAAAAAGCTATCTATAGTAGGAGCAATTAGGTGACTCACCTAGGAACATGTAGCCATTATCTGTCAGAAGTGAAACTTGAACTGAGGTATTTTTGGATCTAGGGTCAACTCAGTGTCTACTACACCACACTGCCATGAATATCTTTTGTATAAAAAAGTTAAAAATTGGAATTTCATGGCCTCAAAACTAAACATGGAGTTAGATGCCCTGGATCTGCCTCAGGTACTTAGTAACTCTATAATTATGAGCAAGAAACAATCTCTTAGAGCCTCAGTTTACATGTACAAAATGGAGATAGTAATACTTGTGCTAAGTATGTCATAGGGTGGTTATGGGAAATGTACTTTGTAAAACTTTAACACTATATAAATGTTATTATAATTACTATTATGATGGACTCTGAAACATCTTAAGACCAAGTCTAAGCCAGAGAACCACAAAGAGTTGGAGCAGGGCCATACACTTAAACTCCAGATAACTAAAACAAAAAAAAAAAAATGGACTGCCTTCCCTCTTTTTTGTTTTTGGTTTTTTTTTTCCTTCTATTTATTATCTTTAGTAAGGATAGGAACAGAAGTCAGGGGAAAGAATACAGGACAAGGTATGTCACTGATAATGATCTTGATAGTGGTGACAGGGAAGATCCCTCAGGAAGTTTTGAGAACTATTTGAAAGTTGTAAGGAAAACAAAGGAAGAAATAGTGTCAAAGTCTATGATACTTCTTGGGACTCAAGTTGGAACACCTTTCAGTACTATCTTCTAAGTGTCCTGTTGAGTCTTTTAAAGTCTTACTTTGTTACCTGTAGTCTTTGGCTGAAAAATAAATCAAAGTTGTTTAATGATTTAAAACAGAATTCTTGGTAGTCAAAGATGTTTGGTATTTTGGTGGGTCTCTATGTAGTTAGTGTAATTTTTCTGTCAGGCACTATTAACTTTCTTAAATTTTATCTTTGTCTAATTTTCAAGGTTACAATTTTGTCTGTCAGGTATAACTTAGTTTACCAGCCTCCTCCAGAAATCTATTCTATGTTATGCAACACTGGACTTGGATTTCCTGAGTTCAAGGCTTTCAACTGAGTTCCTGATTTCTGTTTGCCTGATGCACTGAGCTCTTGATTTTCAAAGTCAAAAGGACTGAGAGGGAAGTAGGTTAAAAAGTTCTGGTGTTATTCTAGAGAGTAACAAATATGACTTGAATGGTGTCCAGGTGTAGGTTGATTTATTAACTCAAGATACAAAACAATACATCCCACACAAATATGTGATCATAGACTAAGTGTTGAAATTATTTGGAATTGTAATGTTGCAAAGGAAGAAGGGTTTTAGTAGGCTGAGGAAATTTGGTTTTGCCCCAGAAGTCATTTATAAATTATCAAGCTAGTTTAGAACTGGATGACTCAAGAGGTTGGAGCAAGCTTTGCTTTCCAGTAAAACTCTTGAAGAGTAACCACATGGGGGGAGGGATGGGGGATAGGTGGTCAATTTTAGCCTTCTCCAAGACCTCTTACCCCTTTAACTAGAGAAAGACCTTCAGATCTTTGAAGAGTCTGGAGGACTTTGGACTTCCTAACTTCTGTTACTGTCCTAGCAGCCTCTAGTTCAACTTATACAGTGCCTGCATTGGGTGCCAAAGGTAGACTGGGCATAGGTTCATAGTTCTATGTGTTCAGAGAAGGCCAGCCACCACCCCCAAAAAAACTACATTATATCTAAGGAAAATTTCTTGAGTACCCTCATAAGTGGGAAAAAAAGACTTCCATAATCCAGGAGCTTTGAATTACTCCATTACCATGTGAAGTCTCCAAGCTTGGACTTACTTTCCCCAGTACTCTATGTACTTGTGGGAGACTGTATCATAGACTTTTTGGAAAGATTTCTTAAAATCAACTGTTTTTGCTTTCCAACTTTAGTAAATACTCTTCTCTAAAAGCTACTTATGAATGATTAATGAAAATGATTCTCAAATGACAATCATGGAGAGAGGTACACTAATGTGGGCTTGAGCCATTGGCATTAGAGAATCACCCTGAATCCTAAAGGATAAACCTGTACACAAGGGGAGGGTTGTTATCATACCTGAGACTAATATATGTGAGTGGGAATTGGTATAAAGGACTTTAGGCCTTATAATGGCTACAACAGCAGAATGAAATGTATTAAAGGAGAGTCACTCTTTCTAGGGTTCGTAATACCACGCATCTGTATTGGGAACAGACTGGCTATCATCTAGTCTCACACTTTCATTTTACAGATGATGAAACTGAGACTTAGAACATTAAAGTTATTTGTCCAAAGTCACACTGGTTGTAGATTACAGAGTATTTGTGCTGACATTGTCATCAGTGTCTCTATTAGATGTAAAAATCCCATAAATTAGCTTTCGTAGACATTTACATGTGTAAGATTTTTTCAATTACTAAGCAGACAACTCATCTTTTGGTAATAGGGACAATTGCAAGTGGAAGAAGTGCCAAAAAGTTTGAAGAAAATAACATGTTTGGCCCCTTTGGCAATTTCTAGTATTCTAGATCATTTCCCCATAGTTCAAGGAAAGTCATATAAAATATGTTAATTCAAAATAAACACATTGATTTGTTCTCTCTTTTGGAAGAGTTGTACTATTCTCTAACGATTCTAAATTTCTTCCAGGTACTGGATATTAGCTTTTTAAAATTCCAAGGTTTATGGGCTATTCACTATATCCTAAACCCAGTTCAGAAATTATTACAACATTTATGAAGCTTTTTCTTTGTCCTACTGCACATGAACTTTGCCTTGGCAGAGGTTTAAATATTGACTGATCCATTGCAAAGTGACATTAATTAACCTTTACAATGTTACTTCAAGTAATCTTGGTTTAACATTACTTCCCTACAAACAGTGCTTATGGTTGCCAAAGCTTCTTAAGGGTTAACATCCATGTCAGTGTTATCTCTCTAAGAGTAATGCAGAATAAACTCAGGAAATCATTAGTTAAACAGAACTTGCTATTCAGGGAATAAACATACATTTGAGTTAATATTATATTTATTACTATAAGTAAGTAAAAATACAGAAACTTCTTACCTTGATATTTGTACTTCAATTAGTATTAGTATGGATCTTAGTCTACTATCATTGATGACTGGCCCATATAACTATAACAGACTTAACGCAGATGTAAAGGAAAGCCACAATAGCCAGAATAGGAAAAGTTTGAATAATGAGTTAATTTCTTCTACAGGAAGAGCACTAGAAATAATTCCAAGTCATATCTATATGAGTATTTTAACTGCAAGCAAATTTTAATGACATAAATATATTTAATTCAAAAATCTGTTACAACATATGGCTGAAATCTCAGAGAACTTTGGTAGAGTATAAACAAACCTCCCTCCTATTAAATTATATACACAAGTTGTGTAATGAAAAAAGCAAAGTGCTTATTGAATTTTCCTTCCTTCAAAGTAATTAACTAATATTAAAATGAAATAATATTTCAAAAGTATTTGAAGATCTCTATCATTTCCAGCATTGTAAGCTTCCTTTATCTTTCGAAGTTGAAACCTGGAGTGGGAGGTAACCCCATAATGTTTTTTGCTTGTACCTATTAATTAAAAAAAAAGATCCTATGGCTTTTGCTCCCCTTCCTCCTTCAAAGTATAGCAAAAATCCTTAAAATTCTTTCTAAATCATCCATTCATGTTTTTGTACCTATTTGTGCCTATAGAAAGAACACATAGTGTTCAGGTCCACACAAAAAATCAAGAGTCATCACAAGTGCCCTCGACTAAACAGGTCTTGTTGCTCAGAACACAAATACCAATTTTTACATTATGTTCTTAAAATCAAAGGGAGATAATCTATACAAAATACAGGAAAATCAAACCATGTTGTTCTCTGTGGCATCTTGATTAATATTTCAGTGACATTTGTGACAAATCTGCAGGTGTTATAATTTTTAATCTTTGAGTCAGGACTATGATGTCCATTAAAAAGAGGGGAAAAGTGGAGACCTCCTGCTGAGTTACAGACCTGTCATTATTTCCACCAGGTTTACATCCCTACAGCCATCTGCACCAACAGCCATTCAGTGAAAATTACACCCCTGGTCAGTTCCATTCAGACTGAAACCAAAGGCTGGTCTTGAAAAGACCCTTTCAGATTTACTGTTGCCACAGTTAGCTGGGCACATTCTTTCCATATGTACTATGTTGGATAGAATTTATATGCTCAAATCTTTCTAGATAATATGTACACAATCACAGGCATGCTTCTCAGCTTCTAATCTATTTCATTGAAAGACAAATTGTTTTGTAGATTTCACTAGTCATTTCCAAAAGTGTTTCAATGGTTGAGTGAATTTTATCTATCTCAAATTAGAAAGAAAATATGCAGAACTTAATGAATGAATTAGAAAAAAAATCATTGAAGCATATGTATGTAGATATAATATACACACATATATACTATTATATATTATATGTTATATACATATTTAATATGTACAAAACAGAATATGTACACACAGAACAAAAGTACAGCAGTACTTAGTTATTGTTAGCACCAACCAATATCATTCAAAATTTTCCTAGGTACTGCAGAAGAATATATTATGTGTCATGGAGGATGGAGATAGTTAATGTGCAGGTCCTTAATTCAATAGTTAAATCACCATCAACTATTTCAAAGGTCATAAAGCTAATACACCTGTATTTTTGTTGTCTTTCTCACGTGTCTTGGATATTCAAAAATGAGAAGGCTTGTGATGTTACTAAATGTATTATTTTTTTGGCACAGCTGCAAAAACAGATGAAGAATTATTCCCTTTCCAAAGAAAAGCTTATTTAACAGGTATGGTAAAAGTTGCAAGAGTACCTTTAATGTCATATCATCTAAATGCCAATGATTTATCAGTGCTTATAGGTCTATGACAAAAACTAGGAAAATGAAATATGTCGTGTTGCAAGGACAGGTGACAAGGGAGATGGGAAGTAGGGTGGGGCTGTGACCCACATTTTGATGCAGTACACACTTAAGAAAATTAGGTTGCTTATGTCAGTTTTATATCCCTCTTAGGTAAATGAAATCTAGAAAAATGTGCAAGATTCATTATCAAGTTACAGAGTTTTCCCACCTATGCATTTTTGTTATTTTGGGGGCATGAAGAGAGAATATTGCATCATCATACTAACATTTTTCTTGTGTTATATAAGAAAATGCTCCATCTCCTGCACATGAAACCAGAGGTATGCTTAAAGTACAAGGCTCTATCGTACTTGCATTTTTAAATTTTATGATATTAATCATAAAATGTTAGAGCTGCAAATGGCCTTAAAATATAACCCTTGCCTGACTTCATTATTTTATTGAGGAGTAAACTGAGACCAAGAGTTCATTAGTACCTCACAAGGTTTTTTTGTGAGGATTGAGATAATGCTTTTCCCCCATGTGTCATCATTTGTATGTTGAACTGAGATACCATACAAGGTAACAGATGTTTCCATTATCATGCAGTAAATAAAGCATTTCTGGAGCTTTACAAAAATGTCCATCACTCCCTGTGCTTCACAAATTTCTTTTAATAAATAAATTGATGAATTAAAAATATTTAAAACATGAAGGAAAAAGCTTTAGATCTCTTTCACTGGTCATCTGTTTTGATGTTTTTCAGAGAGAATTCCTATCAAGCTGTTCCTCCTTGAAACATTATTGATCAGATTACTCCAGAAGGTTAGCACAGTTTGTTATGAATTCTTCATCTTTTAGTTCAGGTAAGCTATGTATGTTTTCTGTTATGCATTTGTAAACAATGTGCAAACTTTAAATTGCAACATAAATGTAAGAATTTATTATCGTTAATAGCAGAGAATGGGATTGGAACCCAACTCTTTGAATGAAAAAACCTTTTGTACCACGATGCTGGATACCTTGACAATTAGCTTCATCTTCTGGCATCAAAGCTGTGTGCCCTAAGGACTAAGAATTCTGTCTCCTTTGCCCCCTCCCAGCTCTGACTGTTACAATAAATGCTCTTGATTCTACAGTGTAACGCATGTAACTTAATATCACAAAATAAATGCTTGCATACCATGGGAAGTGCAGTGGTTCTCATATTAAAATACTAAAAGTAATATTTAAGAGGTAGTGTTGTAAAATACCTAGAGAACAAACCTTGGTAAGGAAGATAACGTTCAAGAAAAGTCCACCTTCTTAGACAGCTTGTGTAACTAAGGACAAGTCACTTAACCTCTCAGTGCTCTAGACAACTCTTTAAGACTTAGAGTTGCAGGGAAGTTTCTGGTCAATAATGGTGAACCAAACCAAATCAAACCATAAAAGAACCAAAAAAACTTTAAGGATACTTTAAATATGTACTACAATGGTATCATACAAATAAATGGCATTTATTTGACTTGAGACACTGATTTCCAGCTTGGTTATGAAAAGTGAGAGTGGCAGTCTATCATGTGGCAGTCTCAATTATGAACAATGTTGATATCCCTTTATGAAGAGGAGAGATAAATGTATTTTCAATTTGAATGCAAACTTTCACCTCTTACACCGAGAATGAGTGCTGCCAGATGGATTCAGGACTCAAGGTGTGCCTGTGGCAGCCAATACATTTCTACATAGAAATTACAGGAGCTGAAATGTGTGAACTTGGTGTTAAAAGAGGACATCAGAAAAGAGAGGGAGAACATTTATCTGTGGAGTCATGCAGAGGTAGGGTGGCAGGTAGCCCAGTTGCTTGATCTCTGGGTTTCTGCTCCCTTGTGCCCTCTTCCCTTGGGACAATTACCAGCTTGGGCAACAGATGCCGAAGATAAGAACATGAGGAGCTACACTTCCCACCCCCCAAACTGATTGGAGCACTCTGGGTGAGAATGTTGCACAGCTGACAGTTTTTGCCCTTTCCTCCCAACAGTGTACCTTGCCTATTAAAGAAGGCTTTAATTCTTAGCTCACATGCCCTTAATTGTTGTTTCCCCACTTCCTTCTTTCCTTCTCCCCTTAGTGGAAGGGATAGAGGTAAAGGATAGAAGCCAATCCTCTACATCATCACAAGATGCTCAACAGCTGTTCTTTATGAAAGATTTGTTCCTTTATTGCTTACCATTATTGCTATTACTTATGAATCTCTTTCCCTCTTGACATAAACAAAAATCAAGTAGCTGCCAAATCTTTGCTTAGTGTGAAAGATGGTAGCAGGTAAAGATTGGAATATATAGCTCTTTTTCTCTTAATGAGACAAGAGACATAGTTCACTTTTTCCATTGAAAGCTAAGAATGGGATTGAAGACCGTGGATCCCTTTGAGAGACGGCATACAAACATAAATAACCATATCCTAGAAGTGTAAACAAAACTATTGAAGCTATATGTCATTATTATATTACTGGGGATCAGTACTAACACAAATGAGTACCTTTTACACAAGTGGGATCTAGGAGTTTTTTTCTCTCTCCATGTATCACTACATAAGATGTTATGTTTAAAATGAAACTATATACTCTAGTCATACTATGAACAGCTATAATTTTTTTTAAAAAAGTAATAACATAAAAGTATAAATGAATCATTGTATCATTAATAGAGGTCTATAAAATACAATGCTAAGTAATTCTTTTTGGATTCTTTTAACATTCATGCTCATCCTGACCGCATAAAAACTGGTATAAGAAACTACACTCATGACAGTTTTAGATATTCATAATATTGCTAAAGATACAAAATATTTTAAAAAATATTCACATAACTACATATTTGAGGTCAGATATATTTTCATCTAAATATATTGAAACATTTGTATTTTAATTACATGTTGATTTTCAAATTCAATATGTGGAAAATATATAAAATCCATCTGTTTCTCAATAATAGGCACATCTCAGGGGCAGCTAGGTGGTGCAGTGGATAGACCACCAGCCCTGGATTCAGGAGAACCTGAGTTCAAATCTGGCCTCAGACACATAACACTTACTAGCTGTGTGACCCTGGGTAAGTCACTTAACCCTATTGCCTAGCCAAAAAAAAAAAATAATAGGTACATCTAGGAATTTCAATAATTCAGTGTTACTACATTTATGATATACTTTGGTTTAGTTGATATGCTTGTGATTTGATATGGTATGATATACTTATGGTTTAGTTGATTTCCTACTTGATTTTTTAAAATAAGAGTAATTTTTGGTATTCAATTATCTGTATGTTATGAACAATTTATTATGATGTTAAACATAGTTGAAATATTGTGAAAGTATTTGATAACCTGTTAGAATCTCACTTCTATATTTGCTGGCTATGGATGTTAGATAACCTGTAGCTAGTTATGTTTTTATCCTGTAGCTACAGTAATATGTTAATGACTCTGAAAGATAGTGTGGATCTGGATCAGAAGATAACCCTATGTCTCAAAAGAAATAACTTAATGTTGATACCTTCCTTTGTTTAAAGAACAAATGTTCCTAACAACTGGAATAAAAAAAAAGATATTCATAGGAGTATAGGATTTTGAACTAGAAGGGACCTTAGAAGTTATATAGTTTAAATTCCTCATTTTGTACATGAGGGAAGTGAGACTCAAAAAGAGGAAATTAATTGGTGCAAGGGCACAAAGACAACTAAGTAGCAGAGTTGATTAACAAAAAAGAATCATTAATTCAGATGATTTGGAGAATAGACCTCTTTGGAAGCAAGAAGAGAAAGTTTGTAAGCAAAAATTGACAAATGCTAAAAACTCTGTCAGTAGTCAAATAAAAGAATCATGGCCTAAATATAGATTGAACTCAGAAAGACTATAAAGAGTGATCTAGACTGAGGAAGGAAACCTTAATTAATATTTTTGGGTTTTTTTTTTGGTTGGGCAATGGGGGTTAAGGGACTTGCCCAGGGTCACATAGGTAGTAAGTGTTATGTGTCTGAGGCTGCATTTGAACTCAGGTCCTCCTGAATCCAGGGCTGGTACTCTATCCACTGCGCCACCTAGCTGCCCCCTTTTAATTAAAGTTTTAAATTTGAAACTCAATGCTCATATTTTTCTCACTGTCAAAATGTAAGTATTATGGAAGTTTAAAAATGGCCTGAATATGTATTGTCAATGATAACTGTCAATGGGAAGAATAAGAAATGAGGGGTATCCAAGATTCTGTGATAATTAAAATAACTACATTATCTGGTCTTTCTCTTACCAAGTAAAATGGGAAAATGATGTGGAAAAGGTATTTCTTTGGAATTTAGTTTTAATATCATCTGCTGTACATAATTTGGTACAAACAAGTTTGTCTTCTGGCAAAATATCTTCATTCCTAAATTGGTACTGGACTACTAAGAAAACATATCCTGTATCTAAAGTAACTAATCTTAAGTAGTTCCCATGATTTCTTGATATAAAAACAAATGATATTTTAGTGAGATCCAGGATTGAATATTTTCCATTTAATTAAAGAAAATAAATCAAATGAGATAACATATGTAAAATGCTTTGTAAACTGGGCATTGTCTCTGGTTGTCCTCCATGCCTGTAGTTCTCCCCTTCCTCATCTCTGCCTACTGCCTTCCCAGGCTTACTTCAAGCTTCAACCAAAATCCCATCTCCTGCAGGAAGCCTCATCCAAACCATCTTAATTCTAGTGCCTTCATTTTAAACTATATTTCCTTTAGGGGGTATGTATCTTGTTTGTACATATTTATTTGATTTTTGTCTCTCTTCCATTAGGTTGTGAACCCTTCAGGGGGCAGGGGCTGTCTTTTGCCTCTCATGGTATCCCCAATGCTTAGCAGAATACCTGGCATATAGTAGACACTTAATAAATACTTATTGACTGGTAAACTTGAAATCACTATGTAACTTTTAGTTATTGTTAGCTATTACTAGCTAAAGATTTCTTGAGAAGAAAGTTAACCATTATTATAATTTGGTGGGTTTCCCTCCACTTCTATTCAACAAATATCTAGTGGTCAAATTTGCCTTTGAAAACAGAGCTTATGCCTGATTGTGATATATTTTGTTATATATTTATAACTCATTGCCTTTTCCCCATTAAGTTGGTAGAAATGGTTGAACAATTAACATGTGGTTCATTAAATAAAATCAGCTCCTTGACGAAATCTTTTTAGGAAACTGAAAAAGAGCTGTTGAGATGTGCAGGTGCTACTACTGGTTTTCTATAAGTTATGAAAATTACTCTGCTCTTACTGTTACCTAACTTGACTATGTCTGAGTAAACCTCATCACTGATAGTGATTTGCCAAAAAGCATCATTTTCTGTTTTCTACCACAAATTTCGCATCTCAAAATTGTTTAGGTAAACACCTTTAAAGGATGAAATGCTAAAGGAAAAGCCAATTAAATAGATAAAGAGAATTTAGAGTCATGTGAACAGAGTGATTTAAAAAAACTGCACTTTAAGTATTTTTCTGTTCTTTAAGTTTATATGGTAATGGGAAATCAATTTTTTCAAAGGTTAGTAAAAATATTTTGGCAAAGCTATTATGCCATCTTTTTGGTATCAAAGTTAAGGTTGGCATTGCAATTCAATCATGGTTTTGAGAATAAGTCTTTAATTCAAATCTAGGGTATAAATGAGCACACAGTATTTGATTGTGACCGTTTGTTTCGTCAAAAACCTCCAATCTTTCTATTATTTTAAAATATGAAATATATTAACTATTTGAAATAAGTAAGCATGCACTTTTAGGATTTTTTTTTTCAAAAGGAGTTTTAAATGCATACTTACAAGGTCTTATTTGTTATCCTACTATTCTAAAATAATTCACTGTTAAGTTAATGAATATGGGTTTCATAAGGCTGGTAGAGGTGGTTTGGTGATTGTAGTGGTTGGTGGTGGACATAATTTATGTAACACTCTTCATTTAACACTCTTCTCTAAGGGTCTGAAGGTTCTTTGGGGAAAAAAAGCCCTGGAATTTTCCCTCTTTGATCAAATTAAATGGAGTAGAACATAACCTCAAGGCAGTTTTTAAAATAATGAAAGATCAAATAAAAGCAATTACCCTGTAATTTGGTTGGTAAGGCTTAAAAGAAAGAGCATATTGAGAAACTATTTCAGACTTAAGTCACCACATATAAGACACAAGACTTAAGCCTAAATTAGCACATTCATGTTGAAAGACCTACTAAAACATAAACTAAATCAAGTTGATTCCAAATTCTACCTGTAGAGATAACATGCCCTTTAAATCAAAATATAATACTACATTTGAGATAGGCATTTATTTTATCTACTCTTTTTTTTTTTTGTAAAGTAGATGATCAGAAATTTGCCCCCTTTGGATCTTGACTCTGTGACTTACTACCTGGCTTACGTCATCAAGATCAAATGAATTAACACATGCAGAGTGCTTTACAGACATTAAAGAGCTATATAAATGCTTGCTATTAATATAGAGCAGCTGGGTTACTGGATAAATATAGTATTGGGCTTGGCACCAGGAACACTTGAGTTAAAATCCAGCCTCCAACACTTACTAGCTGTGTGATCATGGGCAAATCATAATTTCTATTCCTATTCCTCTATTTCCTTAGCTGTAAAACAAGGATAATAGCAGCAACCACCTCCCAAGGTTATTATGAGGATAAAATGAGATATGTTTTGCAGCGCTTAAAGTACTATATAAATATCATCATCACCATTACCACTCTTATTAATTATTATTAATTTGTTGCAGGATCTTAGAACAAGCAGCTAAATGGGTGGGAGAAGTACTGGATTAGGCCATCTATCATTTTAGAACTTAAGCTTTTTAGTGGTGGCACATCTTTTGGACTGTCTTGTGTTATTATTATTGTTGGTAACATTTGTAGGGGGTTAATTCAGGAAGTTCTTAAATCAAATTGATGAAGTAAAGTGACAGAGAAGTGATTATATTCCTCTTTGTGGGGTATGCTACATGCCCTGTGACAGTCTCTGTTAAGAAGATTTAAGCTATGATATGGTTGGCTCTTAATGTTCTAAGTTATACTCACCCACATTTTGGTGGGTTGGTAGAAAAGGAAATAATTTGCAGAGTAGAACCTCCTTGGGAATTATTTTGAAAGTGCTGGACATTTATTCAAGAATAACTAAGAGTAAAATTAGACATGGGGTCTTGGAGATCGGTGAGTAAGTGGGAGGAATCCTGTGCATTCATACAACTACCCCTAGAAACTGCTAATATTAACCTTTGGGTAAAGGACTGACTTCAGCTACATATCATTTTTACTCTCATGACCCAGGAAGAAATGAAATCACTGATGAACCTTGTGGCCCTAGGAAATCTTTTGGACCTTTATTTCCTAGCCCCAGATATGGAGAGGCAGTGGTATAATTTCTAAATTCAAGAGATGGTAGCTATGGAGAAGGGCACTATATAGGTGACTGGAGGTCTTGAAGCCCAGCTTTCTAGAGGTTTGTCAAGAATTCCTACTCCCTCATTCTGCTTATTCTATTCTCTCTCTCTCTCTCTCTCTCTCTCTCTCTCTCTCTCTCTCTCTCTCCTTTCACCTTGTCCCTCCTCAAAAGTGTTTTGACTTTGACTACCCCCTCCCCAATATACCCTCCCTTCTATTATCCTCCCTTCTCTTATCCCCTTCCCCATCCTATCTTCCTGTAGAGTAAGATAGAGTTCTATACTCAATTGAGTGTGTATGTTCTTTACTCTTGGAGCCAATTTTGATGAGAATAAGATTTGCTCAATCCCCACTACCTCTCCTCTTTCCCCCTCTACTGTAAAAGCTTTTTCCTGCCTTTTTTATGAGAGATAATTTACCCCATTCTACTTCTCCCTTTCCCTTTCTCCCAGTACTTTCCTCTCTCACCCCTTAACTTTATTTTTTAGATATCATCCCTTCATATTCAACTCACACCTGTGCCCTCTGTCCATATATACTCCTTCTAACTACCTTGATAATGAGAAAGTTCTTATGAGTTATAGGTATCATCTTCCCATGGAGAAATGTAAATAATTTAACCTTAGTAAGTCTCTTAATGTCCTTAAAGTCCTTTATGGTTTGCCTTTTTATGCCTTACTTGAGTCTTCTATTTGAAAGTCAAATTTTCTATTCAGCTGTGGTCTTTTCATCAAGAATGCTTGAAAGTCAGTCCTCTATTTCATTGAATATCATTTTTTTCCCATGAAGGATTATGTTCAATCTTGTTGGGTAGATGATTCTTGGTTCTAATTCTCTGATCTTTGGAAAATCATATTCCAAGCCCTCCAATCCTTTAATGTAGAAGCTGCTAAATCTTGTGTTATCTTGGGCTCCACGATACTTAAATTATTTCTTTCCAGTTGCTTGCAATATTTTCTTCTTGACCTGGGAGCTCAGGAATTTGGCTGTTTGGGATCTCTTTCAGGATGTGATTGGTAAATTCCTTCAATTTCTATTTTACCCTCTGGTTCTAGAATGTCAAGGCATTTTTCCTTGATAATTTCTTGAAAGATGATGTCTAGGCTCTTTGTTTAATCATGGCTTTCAGGTAGTCCAGTAATTTTTAAATGATCTCTCCTGGATCTATTTTCCTGGTCAGTTATTTTTCCAATGAGATATTTCTCATTGTCTCCTTTTTTCATTATTTTGTTTTTGTTTTATTGTTTCTTAATTTCTCATAAAGTCATTAGCTTCCATTTGCTCAATTCTAATTTTTAAGGAATTATTTTCTTTAATGACCTTTTGTACCTCCTTTTCCATTTGGTCAATTCTACAGTTCAATGATTTTAGAAAAAAAATATGAAAAGACTTGCATGAAATAATAAAGAAAGAAATGAGCAGAACCAAGATAACATTGTATACAGTAACAATAATATTTTAAGAATGACATTGAGTTAATAAGTTATGTTGTCTATTATAAATATCTAAATTAACTATAAAGGACATATGAACAAAGACTGTACCTGCATTCGGAGAGAGAACTAATAAATAGAAGTTTGTGCAGAATAATTTCACACACACACTTATTTGTGTCTAATAGCAGTCATCTCTAGGGAGGGGGAGAAGGATGGGAAAAAAAGAAAAAAATTTACATGATAACTTTTTTATATATTTAAAAGGAATAACAATTTGTACCTAATAGATTTACAGTTTCAAGTGCAATTATATTTTCATTATACTATGTTTTGGAAACACTTGTTTCATTCCATAAATTAAAAATAAAATAAATAAATGTGAAAAAAGAAAAATAATAGTAGGAGGTTTCAAAATTTTGCCTCTTTGAGTTAGAGCTATTGTTCTTAGGATCAATCAGGTAACACTCATAAGATTTTTTTTTAATTTTAGGTCCAATAAACAAATTCCTATATCTATGAGTAGCCTACGTAACAACTATTTCCCATTGCCCATTAACATAAACTGAGAACTTCTGAAAAGTTTTTGCTATTTTTTACCATTTTAGCATGAAAATTGGATTTATAATTGCAATCTCTTATGATAAGTTGGTTTCAAAAGCCACTTAGGTTTGTGTAAAGATATAGGGAAACTGAACTGTATAAATATGTAATATATATCTCATTATTTACATGTTGTTTCCTCTTTAGGATGTGAGCTCCTTGAGAGCAGGAACTGTTTTTGCTTTTCTTTGTATTGACATCTACTTAATATCCTTAACATTTTGCACAATGTCTGGCACACTGTGAGTTCTTAAATGTTTATTGACTGACTTTTATTTCTTAGTATTTTCTCCCTCAAAGCCCAACCCATTGTCCATATTATAAGTGGATTTGTGGTAGGGCTGGGGGTGATGTACAATGTTGACTTGGTGTGACTTAAAACTAATATTGCAATATACTACAAAGACAGATTTATAAATATCATTGAAGAGAGGATTCTGGAAAGAGGGCAGAATAAGACAGGAAACACTGAGCTCTTTAAATTTCTACCTCAAACAAGAAAAAACTGTCTCAAAATGAACTTTGAGTGGAGAAATACTTAAAAGTTGGAGTAAAGCAGTTGTCTTCCTAAGACAACTCAAGAAAACCTCAGGAAAAACTCAACCCTGAAGGGATGGAAGTTTCACCCTAGTGAAATGCAAACACCTCCAGGCAGATGCTGTTGAATTAACAAACAACAAGCTCTGGGTGCAGCTAGGTGGGCCACAGCCTCAGCTTCAGGAACTTTCACTTAATGGACAGTGTAGGAATCAGACAGCTGAGCAGGGGAAAATTGAAGGACTCCTTGCTCTCATGGAACATCAGGCCAAGTTGTGCTGACCAGATGTAGTGTAGGGCTGCAGCTGTAGACAAAGACTAGAGAGCTCACGCTCAGTGAGTGTGGTGGCAAAAGGGAAGGGACACTGCTGGCTGTAGGCAGTTACAGGAGAGTGGAGTCTCTGGTTTTGGTTTGCTTTTGGTTCCAGAGTAGAAGGGTAAGCTGAAGTTTGCAGCTGTAGTAGGTACCATAGGGAACAAGAGCATTTGTGGTGACAATGTGGTTAGGGGCCCTAGCCATGGGTCAGGGGTGGAGAGGAGTACCAAAACTCAAAAAACAGCAGTAAAAAAAATCTTAATAAAAAAGAAAAAAGTTAAGGAGATGAACAGAATTTTAGAAAAGTTAGATATGATAGACCCAAATGAATAGGGATAGAAAGGAATACAATAATGTCACTAAAATAATAATAATAATAACAATGCAGAAGATAAAGAACCCAGACATAGAGAGGCACTATGGGGATAGTGATCTGGATTCATGCTCAGAAGATGATAGTGAAGTTAAAAACCCACACCTACTTCAAAGAAAAATGCCAAGTGGTCACAAGTCCCAAAAGAGTTCTTGGAAGAGCTTAAAAAGGACTTTGAAAATGAAATAAGAGAGGTTGAAGAAAAATTAAGGAAAAAGTTGCAATTCAAGAAAAATCAAGAAAACTATGAAAAAAAGTCAACCAACTGGAAAAAAGAGATAAAAAAACTTAAGGAAGAAAATAACTCCTTAAAAACTAGAACTGGGAAACTGGAAACTAATGATGTCATAAGACACTAAGAAATAATAAAAAAAAATAAAAAGAATGAAAAAGAGAGGAGATTGTGAAGCATCTCATTAGAAAAACAACTGATCTAGAGAACAGATTGAGCAGAGACAATATAAGGATCATTGGACTACCTGAAAGTTATGATTAAAGAGTCTAGATACAATTTTACAAGAAATTATTAAGTAATTGCTCTGATTTTCTTCAATGAGAAGGCAAAGTAGAAATAGAATAGAAATTCATTGATCACCACTTGAAAGAGATCTCAAGATTAAAACTCACAGGAACATCATAATCAAGTTTCAAAGGTCCTAAGTTAAGGAGAAAATACTATAAGCAACAAGAAAAAAATACAATTTAAATACTGTGGAGCTACAGTCAGGATAACACAAGATCTAGCAGTTTTTACATTAAAAGATGGAAAAGGCTTTGGACAATATATTTTGAAGGAAAAAGGAGTTGTGTTTACAACCAAGAATCACTCACCTAGAACCTATAATCCTTCAGGAAAAAGGGGACATTTAGTGAAGTGAAAGATTTTTCAGGTATTTGTGAAAAAATACCAGAACTCAATGTGAAATTTAATGTATAAGATCCAGGAAAAACATAAGGTAAATGTTAAAGACCAATTATAAGGGTCAAACCATTTCTTTCTTATATAGGAAAATGTTATCTGTACTCTTAAGAATATTTATCTTTCATTGGGTACTTTGAAAGAATATACATAGATAGAAGTCTTAGGGTTGAGTTGAGTATGATGGGATGGTTCTAAAAAAATAAAATTGGGTAGGGAGAGATAAAATGGAGCAACTATCTCATGCAAAGACCTGAATGAAAAAACTTATATTGTAAAGAGGTGGAAAGTTGGTAGTGCTGGAATCTTATTTTTATCAGAAGTGGATTAAAAGGTTATAACATAAACATCTGGAAGAGTATAAAAGTTTTCTAAATTTATAAAGATATAGGACTGTAAGCAGACAGGATAAAGGAGAAACTTTTAGAAGGATGTGTTGATCAAGAAGTAGGAGGGTGGGGGAAAGGATAAGTGAGGGATTTTTTAGTGAGGAAAAGTAGGATTGAGGGAAATAAACAACTAGTAATTATGATTTTGAATGTGCTTGTAGGATGAGCTCATCCATTAAATTTAAAGAAATAGAATGGATTAAAAATCAGAATTTGACAGTATGTTGTTTAGAAGAAACACATTTAGGGTGGTGGAGCCAAGATGGTGGGAGGAAAGCAGTGACTTGCTTGTGCTCTCTCCCAAAGCCCTCCAAATACCTAAAAAAAATGGCTCTAAACAAATTTTAAAGCAGCAGAATGCACAAAAAGACAGAGTGAAACAAATTTCCAGCCAAAGACAGCCTGGATGGTTGATCAGAAGGGTATATCATGTGGGTGGGGAGAGGAGCGCAGTTTGGCATGGGTGCTCAGGCTGCAGCAACCCTGGAGCAGGCCTCAAAGGACTGAATCACAGGCAGCTGTGGCAGTTTCAAGACTTCTCAGCCCATGAATGCCAAAGATGACTTGGAAGGTCAGTGGGTGTCTGTGACTGTGGAGAGAGAGGAGCTAGGCCTCAGCTGCAAGTCTCCGTGCCCCAGGGCCGAGGTTGTTTCCAGAGCTTCTGGCCCACAGACTAAGGGGGAATCAAGTGGCTGATCAGAAGGGGATTGCAGGGATGTCTTTGCCAGGGCTGAGGCAAGAGTCTCTTGCTTTACCAGCACTTCAATCTGGCTCACAGTTCTGAGGGGCAGTCCTGGGGCAAGGAGGAATGTTGGAGTGGTGGAGCTTGTTGTGGTAGTGGAGAGAAAACACCTTGCCCCTTATCATAGCACCTTGGAAGAACTGAAAATTTTCAGATCCCTACAAGTAACTCTGAAAACAGCTGTATAAACCCTTGAAGCTTGGGACAGTACATTCTCCACATTGGAAGCAGACTTTTACCTTAACAAATGTTTAAAACTCAAGTAATTGGCTGGGATCATGAGTAAGCAGTGCAAAAAAAGTCAAACTATATTACCTTACTTTGGTGACAAAGAAGATCAAAACATACAACCAGAAGAAGAAAACAAAGCCAAAGCTCCTACATCCAAAGCCTCCAAGAAAAATATGAATCAGTCCCAGGCCTTGGAAGAGGTCAAAAGGGATTTTGAGAAGTAAGTAAGAGAAGTAGAGGAAAAACTGAGGGTGATGCAAGAAAATCATGAAAAACAAGTCAACAGTTTACTAAAGGAGACCCCCAAAAATACTGAAGAAAATGACACCTTAAAAAATAGGCTAACCCAAATAGCAAAAGAGGTCCAAAAAGCCAATGAGGAGAAGAATGCCCTAAAAAGCAAAATTGGCCAAATGGATAAGGAAGTCCAAAAGCTTACTGAAGAAAATACTTCCTTAAAAATTAGGATAGAGCAATTGGAAGCTAGTGACTTTATGAGAAATCAAGACACTGTAAAACAAATCCAAAAGAATGAAAAATTAGAAAACAATGTGAAATATCTCATTGGAAAAACAACTGACCTGGAAAATAGATCCAGGAGAGAGAATTTAAAAATTATTGGACTCTCTGAAAGCCATGATAAAAAAAAAAGATCCTAGACATCATCTTTCAAGAAATTATCCAGGAAAACTGTCCTGATATTTTAGAACCAGAGGGCAAAATAGAAATGGAAAGAAATGATCTCCTCCTGAAAGAGATCCCCAAAGGAAAACTCTTAGGAATATTGTAGCCAAATTCCAGAGTTCCCAGGTCAAGGAGAAAATATTACAAGCAGCCAGAAAGAAACAATTCAAGTTTTGTGGAAACACAATCAGGATAACACAAAATTTAGCTGCTTCTACATTAAGGGACTGCAGGACATGGAACATAATATTCTGGAGGGCAAAGGAGATAGGATTACAACCAAGAATCACCTACCCAGCAAAACTGAGTATAATCCTGCAGGGGGAAAAATTGTCATTTAGTGAAATAGAGGACTTTCAAGCATTCATGATGAAAAGACCAGAGCTGGCTAGAAATTTTGATTTTCAAATACAAGACTCAAGTGGAACAGGTAAACAGGAGAGAGAAAATCATAAGAGACTTATTAAGGTTGAACTGTTTACATTCCTGCAGGGAAAGACAATATTTGTAACTCATGAGATCTTTGTCAGTATTAGGGTAGTTGGAGGGGAAATAATTATATGTACATATATATAGATATAGATAGATAGATAGAGGGCACAGGGTGAGTTGAAAATGAAGAGAATAAAATTAAGGGATGAGAGAGGATTATACTAGGAGAAGGAGCAAGGGAGAGGTAGAACAAGGTAAATCATCTCACAAAAAAAAAACAAAAGAAAAGGCTTTCACAGTGGAGGGGAAGGTGAGAGGGAATGAATGAATCTTATTCTCATAGGATTTGACTTAAGGAGGGAACAAGATACACACTCAATTGGGTATGGAAATCTGTCTTACCCTATAGGAAAATGGGGTGGGGGAAGGGGACAAGAGAGTAGAGGGATGATAGAGAGGAGGGCAGATTGGGAAAGGGGGTAATCAGAAGCAAATACTTCTGAGGAGAGACAGAGTCAAAAGAAAGAATAGAATACATGGGGGGGCAGGATAGGATTAAGGGAAATAGAATTAGTTTTTCACAGTATGTCTACTATGGAAGTATTTTGCATAACAGCACATATATAGTTGCTTGCCTTATCAATGAGGGTGGGTGGGGAGGGAGGAAGGGAGAAGATTTGGAACCCAAAGTTTTAAAAATGCATGTTTAAAAAAATGTTTTCACATGCAACTGGGAAATAAGAAATACAGGAAATAGGGTACAGAAATCGATCCTGCCCTATAGGAAAATTGAAGGGGAAGGGGATAATAGAAGGGGGGGAGAGATAGAAGGGAAGGCAGACTAGGGGAAGGGGTATTCAGAATGCATGCCATCTTGGGGTGGGGGGCAGGCGAGATGGGGTGAAAATTTGGAATTCAAAATCTTGTGGAAGTAAATGTTGAAAACAAAAAAATAAATAAAAATTACCATTAAAAAAAGAAGAAACACATTTAATAATCAGGGATACGCAGAGTTAAATTAAAGGGCTAGAGGGCTAGATCATTTATTATACTTCAGCTAAGGCAAAAAAAAAGGAGTAGCAATCATGATCTCAGACAAAGTTAAAGCTAAAATAGATTTAATTAAAAGAGATAAACAGGGAAGCTACATTATGGTAAAAGATATCATGGAAAGTGAAGTAATATCAATACTAAACCTAGAGGAAGTGGGGAACTTTAACCTTCCCCTCTCAGAATTAAATAAATCTAACAAAAAAAATTAGAAAAAAGTTGAGGTGAATTGAATCTTAGGTGAGCTAGATATGATAGATACCTGGAGAAAATTGCATAGAAATAGAAAGGAACTCACCTTTTTTTGGTGATACATGGTATCTTTACAAAAATTGACTAGCTAGGAGACTACAACAATATATTACAAAGATTACATATTGTGACCAGGTGGGATTTATATCAGGAATGCAGGGATGGTTCAACATACGAAAAATTATTCCTATACTTGGTTATATCAATAACAAAAGTAACAAAAATAATATGATTATATCAATATATGCAGAACAACTTTTGACAAAATACAAAACTTATTGCTATTAAAAGGACTTGAAAGCATAGGAATAAATGGATTTTTCTTTTAAAATGATAAGAAGCATCTAACAAAAACCAACAGCAAGCATTATCTTAATGAGAATAAGATAGAAACTTTTCCAATAAGATCAGGTGTGAAACAAGGATGCCATTGACACCAATATTATTCAATGTTGTGTTAGAAATGGTAGCAACAGCAGTAAGAGAATAAGAAATTGAAAGAATTATAATAGACAATGGGGAGTACTATTACTTAAAAGCTACCTCTTTTTTGCAGACAAGATGATGATAGAATTGGAAAATCTTAAAGTTTCAACTAAAAAGGTAGTGGAAACAATAATTTTAGTAAAGTAGCAGGATGTAAAATAAACCCATATAACTAGCCTATCACCAACAAAACCCTGAAAGAAGAGACAGTAATAGTTACCCCATTTAAAATAACCATAGATGGTATATAATGCCTGGGAATATGCCTACCAAAATAAACCCAGGAACTACATGACATAATTATAAAACACTTTTTATGCAAAAAAGTCAGATTTAAATAATTGGAGAAATATTAATTGTTCATGGGTAGTCAGAACTAATGTAATAAAAATGACTAATCTGTTTATTCAATGCCATCCCAATTAAATTACCAAAAAAATTATTTTACTGAGTTAGAGAAAAATAATAACAAAGCTAATTTGGAAGACCAAAAGGTCAAGAATATCAAAGGAACTAATAAAAAAAAATGTAAAGAAAGGAAGGAGAGCAGTACCAGATTTTAAACTAAGATAAGGCAGCAATTATCAAAACTACTTGAACCTGGCTAGGAAATAGAAAGGCAAATAGTTGCAACAGGGTAGACATATAATTTATAGCAGCAAATGACTATAGTAAGCTTATATTTGAGAAGTGTTAAGACTTGAGCTTTGGGGATAAGAATTCATTATTTTGTAAAAATTGTTGGGAAAATTAAAAAGCAGTCTGGCAGAAATTGAGTGTAGACCACTATCTTATGCTATTTCCCAAGATAAGGGCAAAATGGATACATGCCCTAACATAAAGGGAAATATCATAAAGAAAAAATTAGAAGAACATGGGACATATTACCTATCAGAGTCATGGATAAGTAAACAATTCATGAATAAATAAGATATAACATTGTGAGGAGTAAAATGAATAATTTTGATTACATTGAATTAAAAAGTTCTTGTACAAATAAAACAGATGTCACCAACATTAAAAGGAAAACAAAAAAATTCTATACACAGTTTCTCAGATAAAGATCTCATATCTCAAATATATAAAGAACTTTGTTGAATTTATGAGAATACAAGTCATTCCCCAATCGATAATTGGTCAAAGGAAAAATAGGCAGTTTTTCAATGAAGAAACCAAAACTATATATAGCCATACAAAAAAAATTGCTCTAAATCATTACTGATGAGAGAAATGCAGATTAAAACAATTTTGAGATACCATCTCACACCTATCAGATGGGTTAAATGATTGAAGAGGAAAGTGATAGGTGTTAGAGTACAAAAATTCACTGTTGGTGGAACTGTGAACTGATGCAACCCTTTTGGAGAGCAATCTAAAATTAGGCACAAAGAGTTATAAAACTTTTTATACCCTTTGACAGAGCAATACCACTATTAGACCTGTTCTCCAAGGTAATTAAGGGAAAAGGGAAAGAATATATATTCTATTTATAGCAGCTCTCTTTGTGGTGGTAAATAACTGGAAATTGAGGGGATGTCTGTCAATTGGGGAAATGGCTAAACAAGTTGCGGTATATGATTATGATGGAACAGTATAGTGCTATAAGAAATGATGAGCTGGTTGATTTTAGAAAAACATGGAAACACTTGTATGAAATAATAAAGAGTGAAGTGAACAGAACCAATACAACACCATATACAGTAATAGAAATAGTGTTCTAAGAACAACTTAGAATGACTAAGTCATTTTGAATGACAAAGGACCTATGAAGGAAGATGCTATCCATATCCAGAGAAAGAACTGATAAATAGAAATATGTATAGTATGGTTTTACACACACACACACACATATATATATATATGTGTCTTTTCTAAGGCAGGATTTGGATAGAGGGAGAATTTTTTTTAAAGTGCACATCAGAGAATAAAAGAAGATATAAGGAAGCACAGAAAAACAGGTAACATTGAAAATGATGTTTGGTATTTACTACATTTTTTTAAAAGCAAATCATGTGAAATAAAAATCCTTTATTTAATATTGAATCATCTTTTTATGTTGTGCTATGTACATGGAAATGTTTTTTCTTTTTGTATTTAAGTTCAAATGATACAATTTATTAAATAAATACAATTTTAATAAAAAAAATCATTGAGAAGTCAATAAATAATATGGACTGGAAATAGGTCTCCATTACAAACAGAATAGTTTCCCACCATCACCTGCATATAACTGTGATCCATCAGAAATATAAGAAAAATCAAATAAAAATATCAATAATAGTAATCATTAGGATCATTAATTATATGGAAGACAAGTCTACTTCCCAACACTTTCAGTCAATTACAAAAAATAAACAAATAAAATAAAATCAGTCATTACCTGTAGTAATAGTCCACTTAACACTAAACATAGAAGTATAGAATAATAACTTGTTTTGAGACTATTTATATCTTAACTCCATCAAATATAAAAATGACAACAAAAATAAGAATCATAGTTATAATTATCATAATAAGTGACACTATTTATTTATTTATTTTTTAGTGGTGAGGCAATTGGGGTTAAGTGACTTGCTCAGAATCACACAGCTAGTGAGTGCTATGTGTCTCAGACCAGATTTAAACTCAGATCCCCCTGACTCCAGGGCCAGTGCTCTATCCACTGTGACACAGAGGTATCCCAATAGCTGACACGTATCTAACAATTTAAGGTTTTCAAAGTGCTTTATATTCATAATCTTCTTCTACCCTCACAACAGTAGTTACTGACCTCATAGTCTGAGTATTATTATAAGGAACATCTGATTAAGAGAGTGAGAAGGTCTCAAGAATAATATTCTGGCAATGTAGTCACAAATGATTACAGTGAAGTACTGAGGAAAGGGTCTAAAATGATGACTATAATGGAAAAGGGAGGGATTATCAAAGTAAAATTTTTAAAGCTTATTTAGCAAGGATGTAAGCTATGGCATAAAAATGAGGATTAAATTAAGAATTGGAAAATTCTTAAAAAGTGTCAGGAATGCTGATCAAAATGAAGTAATGTGGTTTACAATGAATGCTAAAGATAATAAATTGTTTATGTTAATCTATGTTGTGAGCAGAAAGAAGAGAACAGACTTCTACCTGGAAAGTATTTATTATGCATCAGGCACTGTGCTAAACCCAAGGATACAAAGAAGGGCAAAAATTGTCCCTGCCCTTGAGGAGATTACATGATAATGGGAAGAGAGAATAGAAATAATGATATACATATGGTGTATATACTATGTAGATGGAAGGTAATCACAGTGTGAAGATGCTAGCACTGAGGAGTGCTAGGAAAAGCTTCTTGCAGAAGATGAGATTTTAACTGAGGCTTAAGGAAGCCAGGGAAGCCAGGAGGCAAAGATAAGGGAGAAGAGAGTTCCAGGCATAGGGAACAACTAGTGGAAACATGAGAGTCAGGAGATGTAAAGTTGTGTGTGAGGAATATCAAGGGATGGGAATGGTAGGAAGGAGATATGTTATAAAGGCCTTTGAAAATCAAACACAGGATTTTATATTAAATCTTGGAGTTTATTGAGTGGGAGGGTGAGGGGACTGATATGGCCAAACCCAAACTTTAGGAAGTGGGTGACTGAGATGTTTTCACAATTATTTCTATGACATAATATTATGATTCATCAAAATAAGGGAAGTTTGCTAAAATACCAGCCACTCTGAATTCAAAGAAATTGAAGAGGAAAATTATACAATCCTAATTTATTATATTCAAACATAAATAATTTATTGGAAAGATAAAACCAAGAAAATGTGGTGACTATTATGAAGATAACTTATAAAGAGATGTGAAACTGAAACTACTGATGGATAGAATGCAAGAAACAAGCCAAAATAGTTAATACAAGAATTCATGTTTGCTTGCAGATTAAATGTATTGAGTTTTATCAAATCTTAAACCAGATCTTAGGAAGTAAGACAGTTGAACTCAGAAAAGGGCATTAAATTGCTTAGTTCATTAAGGTATCATTTAGTGGATTACTGCACCAATGAACTAAATAATACTCAGGGGAATAGTTCATTGACTTGGAAAGATCTTGCTTCATTTGCAATAGCAAATGTTACAGTAGGTGAAATTGGTTCCCATTACATTTTATCTTCATTTGGAGGGGGAAAAAAAACACATTGAACATCAAACAAAAACATTTATTTTACTTTACTAGGATAGACTTTTGGCTTATTTTGAGGTTAATGATATGAATAAAATCATAATGTTTTATTGCAAGCAGAATTTACTGGCTAGGAGTAATAAAAATCTTGGATTTACAGTAACAAAGAAATTGTATAATGATTTAATCAATACAGATTGGGGCCCATTTGATTGACATAGGAATTTTTTTTGTAAAACAGCTGCAGTTGCCTTTTCACTTAATCTATTAGGTAGGCTCCTACTTACTTTATGTAATTCAAGAAAAATGTTAGAGTAGTAATAATGAGATAATAGTATACCACTCATTCCTTCAAAAAACATGTATTAAGGAAACAACTGGGTTTAGTACTGGGGAAGATAAAATATTTATTTAAGATATGGTCCCTAGCTTTATAGAGCTTATACAATGGCCCTCTAAGGAGGTTCTTCTCCACTTTTAAAATAGAAAACACAAAAGAAAGGAAAAAAAAGATAAATACTATAGAGGCAATATAGTCTAAAGAAAAAAGTATAGGTCTAAGATTCAGGTGAATTAGGTTATAGTACTAACTTTGTCATTAACTAGTTGTATGATGTTAAAGTAAGTCATATTTATTTGTTTTGGGGTTTCATAATTTTCTAAATTGAGCTAATAATGTTGGTGCTGGTTAACTCATTAACTGTGGTACAAACAAAATTATGCAACATTAAAGTTCTCCACAAATTCAATTTAGTTCAAGGTACTTCATTGCCCTCACTAAAAAAAAAAGTTGAAGACCAACATGTATTTCAGGAGACCATTAGAAAGTAGTCATGGAAATACACAATTTCATATCAAACAAAAAGTAAGCAGGATGCAACCAAGATTAGGAGGGAAGCAGAAAAATGGGAAAGAATTTTATGACCAGTGTCTCCAATAAAGGCCTCATTTCTAAAATATATAGAGAACTGACTCAAATTCATAAGAATATAAGTCATGCGCTAATTGATAAGTGGTCAAAGGATGTGAACAGGCAGTTCTCAGACGAAGAAATTAAAGTTCTCTATAGTCATATGAAAAAATGTTCTAAATCACTGTTGATTAGAGAAATGCACATCAAAACAACTCTGAGGTATCACATCACACCTATCAGACTGGCTAACATGACAAAACAGGAAAATGACAAAAGCTGGAGAAGATGTGAGAAAATTGGAACACTAATGCATTGTTGATGGAGTTGTGAACTAAGCCAACTATTCTGGACAACAATTTAGAGCTATGCCCAAAGGGCTATAAAATGTGCATAGCCTTTGACCCAGCAATACTACTTCTAGGGCTTTATCTCAAAGAAATCATAAAGACAGATGAAGGACCCACATGTACAAAAATATTTATAGCAGCTTTTTTTGTGTGTGTGGTGGCCAAGAATTGGAAATTGAGGAGATGCCCATCAGTTGGGGAATGGCTGAACAAGTTGCGGTATATGAATGTAATGGAATACTATTGTGCTATAATAAATGATGAGTAGGCAGACTTCAGAAAAACCTGGGAAGACTTATACGAACTGATGCTGAGTGAAGTGAGCAAACCAGGAGAACATTGCAGACAGTAACAGCCACATTATGTGATGACTAACTTTGATAGCAACACAAAGATCTAAGACAATTCCAAAAGACTCATGATGGAAAATGCTGTCCACAACCAGTAAAAGTCTGAATTGCAGATTGAAGCATACTGTTTGCTCTCTTTCCTTTTTTTCCTTTCTTGTTTCTCTCATTGGTTCTAATTCTTCTTTACAACATGACTAATGTGAAAATAAGTTTAAAATTAATGTATATGTTGAGCCTATACCAATTTACATGCTGTCTTTGGGTGAGGGGAGGGGAGAGATGGGGAGAAAATTTGGAACTCAAAATCTTATAGAAGTGAATGTTGAAAACTAAAACTTAATGAATTAATTAAATAAAAATATTAAAAAGTAAGCAGGGTTGTATCTCTGCTAAGATTACCCTTAAACCTGACACAGGAATTTCATCTTGTTTGCATAGCAGTTTCCTTAGCAGTTTTCCAATTATGGTGACTGTATTTTCCAAAACAAAAGTACAAGGCCTCACACAGGACAAGTCATTTGCAAAACTTTGTTGATGCTATATGCTGTTTTCTTGAAATCAAGACCACTCCAGAAAAGCCCATTTGTTTGGATTTCCCTTTAGTTGTTCTAAGTATTAGTAAGTGGTGCAAAATAACTAGTATTTAATCTCCAGGTGCAACTGATTACATCTCACTGGGGAGTCCCACCCTTACCTTAGAAGTTTGTGCATACTTGATTGGAGAAGAAGTCCTGAGTAATTACCAGTCTCTGTGGTTATCAGAGCATCATTGACCTACTATACATCTCTTTAGCTCTGTCATCCTCTATGGGGAAGTATAGATTCTTTTTCAAGGAGTATATGGATTTGTGGAACTCTGTGATCATTATTGGCTTTGAAACCCTACCCCTGACTATTCCCATCTCCTTTTGTATATATTGTATTTCAGTGAGGAAGAGTCACATGACTTTGCCATAATGGAGTTGGTTCCCTGTGGAAGTAGGTACATATAGTTTTCTGCCTGGAGTGATGCATATTATGTTTTTACTCTTAGCACAAAATCAATAAGCAAATAAATAGTATTTTATCACAAGAAGACAATACATAATAATACATCACATGTATCTATTGAGCATCTACAAACCTGTTGCTGCCCTAGACAACAGAGTTTCCTCCAGACTTAGTATTATTCTGAGTCCAAGTTCTAGCTAACACAAAGCATGTATTGTCCCTTGTGTACACAAAGGAATATAGGAACACAGTTCACATAGGATGTTTGACTCACATTTGTCATAGGCTTGTTCTTCAGGTTCAGAAACAAACACTCGAGTCAAGATCTCAGCTCAACCTGTTGTTTCCAACTCAAGAAGGTGGTGGCTTCATAATGTTTATGTCTACCATATGGCCACTAACAGTAATCTCTGAGCTTATTTGGCTGCAGTTGACCATCACTAAGCAGTGTGAGTAAAATTTGTAGCCAGGCTTTAGATTGAACAGGTTAATTAGGTTTCATGATTTAAAGTGCATGTCATGGAGCATAGGAAGGAGGGTAGGCTAAATGCATAAGGCTTAATTTTGGTGAATTCTGTATAATTTTATATGAGTAGATAGGTGGTTCAGTGGGTAGAGTACTGGGCCTGGAGTCAGAAAGAGCCTAGTTTATATCCACAATCAGACATTTACTAGCTTTGTGACCCTCGTCATTTCATTTGACCTTTCTCTTAGTGTCCTCATCTATAAAATGGAGACATTAATAGCTCTTACCACCCAGGGTTGTGAGGAAAAAATGAAATAATATTTGTAAAATGCTTTGCAAATATTAAACATTACATAAATGCTAATTATTGTTGTTGTGGCAGTTATAAACTGGTATCAGGAAGAGACTACAACTCTTCTGACTTGATGAACTGTTTATTCCTGTATGGAGTTCTGTATTAATCTCAGTGTTTCCTCATTGATGAGGACTGGAAGAGCTGCGCTTGACAATATATATCCTTCCAGATTGGGTTAGGCTATGTTAGATAACCACTGAAATCCCTTCTAATTCTCAAATTCCATGATTATCTGAGTGTTAGTTTACAGATGTTTGTAGAGTATTTGTTTCTATTCAATGAATTGAATTATTATTATTATTTGCTCTACTGATTTAATCTTTCGAGTAAATCTTCATTTGGGACCAGTATCTACCTGACCTATAACATAGGCCCAGCAAGAATCTCAAAATTATTGCAATACCCTGTGTGCCTTTCATTCTGACCTTGATTACTACTTTCCTATACCAATGAATCTCTCCTTTCCTCACTGTCACAATGTCCAGTGCTTATTTTGGCACCTCCAAGTACAGAGTCAGGGACTTGTAGATGGAATAAAGGACTACACCAAGTTCACAGCTCATGGCAATGCAATTGTTAGAGAATACATAAGAAAGTGTACCTTGGATATTTCTAAGTAGCATGATGAGAAGAAACAGAATAAAGACCTGGGTGTAGGTTTTTTTGGGGAGCAATTTTAGTTTACTAACTGGAGTAGTAGTTATTTATCATCCTTCCTCCCTTCCCATTCTATACTCTGATTTATTAGGAAATATTTATACTAAAGAGGTAGTTTAGTGGGAAAAATGGTAATTTTAGAGAGGCAGTCAGGTAGGTAACAAACATTTATTAAATATTTACTATGTGCCAAACATTTTGCTAAGTGCTGAGGATATAAAGAAAGACCCAAAATAGCTCCTGCTCTCATTGCTCTCAGTGTCTACTGGGGGAGATGTACTATGTACAACTATGTACAAACAATATCTATCTGTCTGTCTGTCTATGAATCTATCTATCTATGTATCTGTGTATCTATCTATCACAAATAAGGTATAGCAAGCTCATGTTCATCTAGAAACCTTGTCCTTCTTACAGATGAAGTAGTGGTGGGAGGAATTTGAGAGGATTTAAATGAATTTCAGCCCAAAATTGGAAATTTGGGAAGGGAAGGAGCTAATGTGATCGTGCAATAAGAGATGCATAACTTCCAGAAAAAAGAAAGTTGTAGGCCCTCTGTACCCTAACCAGACCACATATAAGGCATTGAGTTTAATTCTTTTACAAAGTTAGGGGACACTATTTCTAGCAATATTTTCATTTTAGAAGTTCCATCACCAGAAATCAAGTTGATAGACCCTATGGAGTTTTACTGTTGTTAACAATAATCACAGGAAGAATATTTGATAAAGAATATTTATCACTGTGCTTGTCACTAGGAGGAGTTAGGATATAGTTGGGTCAAAAAATGTGAAATGTACATAAAACTTAAAAATACAAAAAATATAGAATAATACATGACAATATATAATTTGTTCTATAATTATATGCAGTCAACAATAAATACTGTAGGAGTAGTGAAGGAGGAGTTCTGGAATAATAATATTATTTATGGAATAATGTAAATTTTCTACATTTTTATAATGCTTAAAAGGTTATGAACCACTTTCCTTATAACACTATGAGGTAGGTAATGAAAACAGTATTATCTTCATTTACAGATAAGGGACCAGGATCAGACAGGTTAAATGACATATTATGAATCACACAGCTAGTAAATGCAATAGCCAAGATACAAATCAAAGGATTTCTACTCTAAGTTTATTTTAGTTTTCACTATACTACATTGCCTCTCCCTCTTTGTGGAAAAATGAATCACAACAGCTAAGCCTTAGAGGATGAAGTGGGGAGGGAGAAAAAAGAGCAAAATTTTCCAGGTGGCTTAAAAACAATAAGAACAAGGTCAGGGAGGCAGGAATGAGTGATCATACCTTATATGACGTATATTAGGTATATTAGGAAACCAGGACTGAAGCGAGTTAAACTAAATCATATGTAAAGACCTTCCCAATTCTAATACATTTCTAACATATTTTCATTCAATGGCAAATTTCTTCAAATCAGGATTATGTCTTGTTTCCCTTCCCTTGCCTTCCCTTCTCTTCCATTTCCTTTCCCTGCCTTGCCTTCCTTTCTATTATAACATCACCCTGATTTAATGGTTTAGTAACTCTGTCAAAAAAGGAAATTTGGTTAATCTATTCTGATCTATTTTTGATGAAGCCACACTGTCTATTTGAGATTATTTCTTTGTGAACAGAAATGTTTCAAAATCAGGGAGAGAAATGAGATCATTACTCTACCTCTTTTCTTCTTCAAACTCAAGGACCTTCTTAAACTTTTTTATTTGATAAGTAGTTTGGTATTTTGATTCAGTAAGAAGAGGTCAAGGGATTCTATAAAAGAAACTCCTCTCCAGCCTTAAAATACAAATGGTACAAAACTTATTAACATGGAGTTATTGTTATAGAAAACTGTGCCATTCAAATCACTTTTTGTATTGGATTCCATGGTTATATGGGTAAAACGCATATGGTTCTCTAACTAAAATAATAAAACATTGTTTCAATTGCACTTAAGTCAAGACAAAGACTTATTTATATTGTAGGTTGGTACAATTTGATTTCTACTATATATTTGTGCATATACAATAGTAAAGAGGCAATGGATAGTTTTGGAGAAAATTTGTATATACTGCATTGGAGGATCAATTTGAAGAATAAGAATTATCATTTACATTGAAATATGTTGCTAAGATTGTCATTTTGTTACACACACACACACACACACACACACACACACATCACTAACAAGCTAACATGAGAATTGTTTTGAGCCCATGCTGTCTGGGGTGGAACTCTCTGCTTGGATCAGAATTATTACTAAGACATATACTACTAAATTTAAATGTCTTCTGTTCCCCCAGCTGCTATGTTAAGAGAGATTTGATAGCTTCTGTGGGGAGACACCAACATTCATCATATTACTGGTGTCATATATCTAGATAAGAGCAGAGTTTACTCAGTATGAGCTCCTTTTGTTTTTCCATGTATTAGCCATTTGAACTTAAAATTATCCTGCTCTATCAGAATTTTATGAGATGGTTTATTAATCATTAGAAAATATTTTTTCTGAAGTATTCCAAATATTCATACTTTTGAAATTAGTTATTTGATAGAGTCAATTATAATAATTTAACCAGTAATATAATGCAGACACCAAGTGGAATATATTATGAATTAAGAAACAACGCTTTTTCCCTCTTGATGGAAATCAAATAAAAATGTCAAATAACTGCAATCAGACATTCCTTATATGAATATTCATTGGCAACTGTTCATGGCAGATTTATGAATCTTTTTACCTGCTGTTACATGAAAAAAGGAAAACATTAAGTTGCTAAATAAAGCTATTAACATAGCTAAAGGAAAAAATATATATATACAGATGGATGATGGGCTTAGAATTATCCAATCTTATCAGAAGAAAACTTTTGTTTTTTATATTGTGAAAACATTTATTTTCTCTATTTAGATTGCAAAGAGCTCATATTTTAACTTAATAGCTCCAAATAGTATTTTCTTTTATTGAGACTTGTTGCCTGATATAAGACCATGCAAGCAATTACCTTCTCACCTTGTAATGGAAACATATAGAAGAATTACCTTTAAAGGCATCTTTATGTGGTATGTAAAATGTCTATGCAATTTTTAAAATTCTTTCTATAGTCTTTATCTAGACAGATAATTTTTTCCTCTCTTAGAGAAAAACATATATAATAATAAAATATAAGAAAAGAATTTTAAATAGATGCAGAGGCTACAGGAACACATTGTCTCTGATGGTTAAGTAGTGAGAAACCATATGCAGGTCCACATGGCACAATATTGGCTCAATGAGCTTTACAATAATATATTTAATGCAAAACAACTTAACTCCACTATAAACTCATGAAATCTGGCTTCATTCGTAACATTGTTTCTACGGCACCAGCTTCTCCCCATACCCTTTCCCTACCCCAAACATCTTTCTTTTCTTTTCTTTTTTTTTTTGGAACTATTTAATGACGTTGAAGGAAGAATGTCTATAGAATGTTTGTTCAAATGCTTTAAGTTACTTATTTTAACCATGTGTGAGTTTCAACTAAGTCTTAAAATCCAGTTCACTTGAGCATTCAATATTTTCTTCTTACTGCCAAGATCGGAATGTCATAAACACAACTTCTCCTGGAGCATTTCAGCAATTTCATTTATAGATGCAGTAATAAAGAAGAGAAGCAGTACAAAACCCACACATTGAATAACTGATTACTTCTTCAAACATAGAAAATTTAGCTCCTGTTCAAGTCAGAGAAGAAAGTAGCATAATGTATAACTTTTCCTTTAATCTAACTATGATTTTATGAAGGATTTTAGGCACATTTAGCTTTTAAAAATTGCTTTCAATTAATAATCTAATAATTCTGGAGAATATCTCTATAATAATTGATTGAATAATATAGAAATATAATCATAGGGTCAGAAGAGACTTTGAGTGTGTTAAGAACCTTTCTATCTATAACATTTGGGGAAAGTCATCAGCTTCATCTCTCCACAAGATGATATGACTAGAGAAACTGATAAAATTTTAGAACTGTCAATGTGCTACTGTGATCAAAATATAGTATTAGACTGGTTATTCAAACTAATCTACCATGTATAGCTGTAGATCACAAAAGCAGACAACAATGCTTAAAATAGACCATATTCTAAATAATATACATTAATAATACAAACAATAAATGATTATATACAAGAGATAAAATAGAACACCTGGAAAGTATATCTGTAGACATATTCATTTTTAAAATGGTTTTATTGATTTTTTGTTGTTGTTAATCACCTTTCTTTCCAAATATATATATCCCCCTACCCTGAGTAATGATTTATATCTTGTAACAAAGATTAAAATTGAAAAGAGGTGAAAATGACTTCAAGAATACTAACCAATGTATGTATTATGTTTGATAGTATATTCAGTATTGTACACCCACAGTTCCCCATCTTTGAAACAAAGGGTAGGGGAGGTGTATTTTCTCAATTCTTCCCCAAGGTCATGTTTGGTCCTTGTTTAATTGTTAATTTTTTGTTCTTTTGTTTTATATTACTGTGGTCAATGTGTATACTCTTCTCCTGGTTCTTCTTACATATCTTCGCATCATATTTGATATTTCTTATATCACTAACTCCACTTCTCAACTGTCCCTCCTTTTTGCCAAACATCATGTTTTCTTAGAACCATTTCTTAGAACCTTTAAAAGAATAAGTATAGAATGTTTATTTCATTACATTGATGTATCACAATTTATTTAGTCATTCCCCTAATGGATGGGCCATCACTTTCTGACTGCACTTTTCACTGAAATAATTAGACACAGTTCATCTGTGTATTAGCAGAATGGGTAGAAACTTTGAATTATTGGTTATGCCAATCATGGCCATGTATGCAGAAAAACTGTGCTAATAGCTGTGATAAAATTAGAGCATAATTTTCTTCTAAAATAGATATTAAACAAAACTTTGTGTAACTATTTTCAAAGTAGAGTCATTTCTTGAATGTCTTTGAATTTTCTATATTCTAATCATTCAAGTATATAACCTCAACTTCAACTTTTCCCTCTCCTTCACTGTCATAGTTAGATTTAATCTAAGACATACTGGTTAAACCAGGCCCCTACCTGTAGAGGAAAGAAGTGGGACACATAGGCAAGAACAGGTACAGTTATTAATAGTTGTTTAGTCCTTTTGATACTATCTGGATAGCATACAATACATTGTATTGGTCTCTTTCTCTGTATTGCCTGGACTATTGTAACTGCTTTCAAATTTGTCTTCCTGCATTTAGTTTTTCCTCTATTTCATTTGACATGAAGTTATAAAAATTATCTTCCCAAGATCCCGTCACTTCCCTGCTTGAAAATTTTCAGTGACTCCCTATTATTCTAGAATTTAAGAAATAAATCTACACACTGGTATTTAAGGCCTCACATAATTATGATACTGGTCTAAAATAAATTTCCAATCGTATTTTACATAAACTACTCTATATTACTTCACAAACTCCGTATTTCCACCAATTGGACTATTTATTTCTCTGAATTTGACTTTCTATCCCCTTTTTTCCTGTGCATTTTAACAAGGCACCCCTATACCAGTGATGAACTCTCTTTTTAACTCTGTCTCTCAAAATCCTTATCTTCTTGGCAAGGCTCAAATTATTTTTTTACTTCCTTAGTGAAGGCTTATCCCCTTAGTTGTTCCTGATCTTTCAGTCATCTGGTTTACTTGTACTTACTAATCTGGGTATCAATCAATCAACAAATATTTATTGAAGACTTTCTATATACCAGGCACTGAGTTAAGTGCTAAGGATACAAATACAAATACTCACAAGTCCTTACAACATGGAAGCTCTTTAAAAGTAAGGACTATCTCATTTTTTTTTGCTTTGAATCTACAATGTATTATACAAAGTAAAAAAAAAAGATTTTTTGAATTAAAATTCACTTTAGATCTTCTGCAATAAAATTTCAGTCTCACTTTGACTTTCTCTCAGTAGTAGAATGTTTCTTGGCCACTTTTGTGTATTTTATTTAATAAAGCTGTGCTCATTTTAAAAAGTCAGTCACATTTATTAAGTGCATACTATGCCAGGTTCTGTGCTAAGTACTGGGGATCACAGAAAGATAAAAATAGACAGTCCTTGACCTTGAAGAGCTCATTATCTAATGAGAGAAACAATAAGTAAACAATTATATACAAAAATGCCATATGCAGGATAAGTGGAGAATAATCAACAGAGGAACTAAAATTAAGAGCTTGGGAAAGGCTTCATGTAGAAAGTGAGATTTCAACTGGGACTTGAAGGAAGTTAGGGAAGCTCAGAGGCTGAGATGAGGAAGGAGAACATCACTAGGTACGGCCATCAGTCAATGAAAATGCCTAGAGTCAGGAGATGGAGTGTTTTATTTGAAGAACAGCAAGGAGGCCAGTGTCATTAGAGTACAGAGTAAGAAGAAGACTGGGAAGGTGGAGTAATATACATTATGTAGGGCTTTGAACACCAAATAGAGGATTTTTTATTTGATTTTGGAGTTAATTAGGAACCAATGGAGTTTATTGAGTTGATAAATGATATTATTGAACCTTTGCTTTAGAAGAATCAGTAGAGGATAGATTGGAGAGGGAGAGAATTGTGTCAGGTAGACCTATCAGAAGGCTATTGCAGTGGTCTAGGTGTGAGGAGCTCACAGCCTGCACTGAGTGGTGGGAGTATAAGAGGAGAAAGCGTGATATGTTTGAAAGATGTTATAAAGATAAAATTGATCAGCCTTGGCAAAAGATTGGATTTGTGAGGTAAGAGAGTGAGGAGCTGAGGATAACACCTAGGTTTTGAGCCTGGGAAACTGGGAAGATGGTGGATAACCTCTATAGTAATAGGAAAGTTTGGAAGCAGGAAAGGCTTCAGGGAAAAATAATTAGTTCAGTTTTGTACTTGTTGAGTTTAAAATGTCTACAGAACATCCATTCTTTAATGTTTAATAGGCTGCTGGAGATGTGAGACTAAAAGTCAGAACAGGGGTTAGGGCTAAATAAGTAGATTCGAGAATAATTGAATCCACAGGAACTGATGAGATCACCAAGTAAAATAATATAAAAAGGGAAGAGCGCCCGGGATATAGCCTTGTGGGACACCCATGGTTAATGGATATAACCTGGATAATGCTCCAGAAAGAAGACCAAGAAGGAGTGTGCAGATAGGTAGGAGAACCAGGAGAAAGGAGCTTCCTGAAAATCTAGAGAGAAGAGCATGATTGACAGAGTTAAAAGCTATAGAAATGTCCAGAAGGATGAAGATTGAGAAAAGACCAATGGATTTATTGTCTAAAAGTTCCACAATTGTGTTACTTTGATATAATCTCTTAACCAATTCAGATTTAGATAGATGATATATTGGGGTTATGATTCCAGAATCCATCTAGACCAACTTTCCTCATTTTTTCAGATGAAGAAACTGAAACTGAGTGATTTAGTGACTTGCTTGCAGTAAGATAGATTATACAAAGCTGAGATGAAATTAGAAGCTAATTCCTTCAACTCCCAATATATATTCTTTCTATTGAATTATGTAACTTATTCTTATAAGTATTATTTTAGATTATCTTCTCTTTTCCTTTAGAGTACTTGTGTACAACATGATAATACCTTTCTTTTGACCTCTTTTGGTCAAATAAATATTCAATCACTCTCAAGTACCCATTACCCCTGAGTTGATATTATTTTAAAAACATCCCTTTATGCAAATAGAAGTAATTACTACATATCTAGAACATTAATTTTTTCAAAGAGGCTTTTCCCCAGACAACGGGTTAGTACAGGTTCAGCTACAAGAGAGTCAAGAGTAGAACTTAAATGGTATATAATCTTAGAGCCTCATATCATTTATTTAACGGTCATTAACTTTCTCCCCTTTCCCTTTGTTTTGATAGACACAGCACAAAGAGACTAGGTAATATGCTTCAGAAGGTAGGAGGGAAAGGGAGATTCAATACACGTCTTTGGGGAAAGAAGGGATTGGCCAAATGCTTAGATTCATTTGAGAGGTCAGAATGAAGTTAATGGATATTAACAACAGATTGCAAAAGGTTCCCACTTTAGGGCTTAAGGCACAAAATACAAAAGATCTATAGTTAAGAAATCTGCAGTCATTAGTTGGTTTGATTTTTTCTATTTATTCCAACTATTTTCCCCTGTCCCTCCCCACATCCTAGTAAATATTTGAAAACTCCGAATAATCATAAAGGTAAATTTAAAATCATTGGTTAATTTCTCAGGCTAAGTATAAAGCTATGTATGTGGTAATCACCCACTCATACGTGTGTAATAAGAACTTTCTTTGAACAAAGGATTATGTTAGGGGTGGGGGGCACAGAGATATTAATCTTTCCCTTTCTACTTTTTTCATTTGTTGCTGCCTACTGGTTGCCCCCATCAACTGAACAATAAAGCAACAAATACTTATTAAGCACTTCCTATGTACCAAACACTGTGATAAGCACTGGAAATACAAATAAAAAGTACAAACAGCTCTTGCCCAAAAGGAGTTTACATTCTAATGGAGGAGAAAACATACATGCATGGATAGATACAAGATATATAAAGAGTAGTTGGAAGATAACATTAGAGGGTTTGGGGCATTAAATCTGGTGGGCCAATTATTTTTGAGATATGTGACCTTTATCTGATAAACCATTTACAAATTTCCCCCCCACCCCCCATTTTCTGCTTTTCTTCTGATTTTGGCATCATTAGTTTTATTTATACAAAAACTTTTTTTAATTTAATGTAATAGAAATTATCCATTTTACACATAACTGCTCTCTACCTTATTGATTCATAAAATATTTACCTATTCATAAATCTGATAGGTAACATGTTCCATATTCTTCTAATTTTCTTATGTTATCTCCTTTTATATCTAGGTCATGTATCCATTTTGACCTTTTCTTCACAAATGGTGTAAGATGCCAAATTTTTATGCCAAATTTTTGTCAGATTGCTTCCCAGCTTTCCCAACAATTTTCACCAAATAACAAATTCTTATCCCCAAAGCTGAAGCCTTTACCCTTGTCAAACACAAAGTTACTATAATCATCTGCTTTGTAAATTGTCATCATCTCCCTGATGTCCTGGTCTTCTTTGAGAATGAAGGACAATACAACCTGTGAGTAGTCCAAGCTGCCTGAATAGGGACCCAGCTGGCCAGTTCTAGTTGGGTAACTCAGCTCATTGTCCCCTCTTCCTCTCTGTCTTCCTCTCCCCCTTATTCCCCTTTTTCTTCTCCCTCTCCCTCTCCCTCTCTGTCACCTTCTCCTCTCTGGGGTTTACTGGCTAGATTTCTTTCTCAAAGACCAAGCTTTAAACCCAATTCACTCTGGAGCTCATAGATTGGACAACAATAGGTCCCTGCCCAAGCATCATTTCATGGTTCTTTTTTGGGTCCTCCTTGCTCAAAATGAATGCAAATACTAACTGTTTCTCTTTCGGCCAGCATCAATGAGAGTCTTCCCTTCCCAGTTTGATTTTTTTTTCATTAAAAGGGTCATTCCTTGACTCTCTTCTTAAAGAGACCTATTCACTGAATGGGAATTACTTCAGTCAAAATGAGAACCTGAAAAGACCTTAGCTTAAAAGGGCCAGAGTCTTCCATTGAATCCTGGGCCACCTCCAATCGTCCTGATGAATATCTGACCACTGGATCCAGATGGCTCTGATGAAGAAAGTGAGGTTGGTGACCTTGGACAGCCCTCCCTCACTCAAATCAAAGTCAATTGCAAGTCATGTCATCATTTCCCTGATGTCATGGTCCTCTTTGATAATGAAGAATAAACCCAACAACAACCTGTAAGCCTACTCTGTTCTACTGATCTACCTTTCTATTTCTTAACTAGTACCAGATAGCTTTGATAGTTGTTGCCTTATAATGTACTTTAAGGTCTGGTACTGCTAAACTTCCTTTCTTTGCATTTTTTTATTCGTTCCTCTGATATTCTTGACCAATGAATTCCAAATGAATTTTATTATTATTTTTTCTAATTCAGGAAAAGAATTTTTAAGTAATTTAATTGAGATGACACAATATATAAATTAGTTTAGGCAAAATTGTCATTTTATTATATTGGTCTTGCCTACCAATGAACAATTAATATTTCTCTAATTATTCAAATCTGATTTTATTTGTATAAAAAAGTTTTTTATTAATAATTTTGTTCATATGGTTCCTTGGTATGTTTTGGCAGGTATAGTCCCAGGTATTTTATACTTTCTAGAGTTATTTAAAGTGGGTGTTTTTTTTCTATCTCTTCTTGCAGGATTTCATTTGTGATATACAGGAATGCTGATGATTTCTGTCGGTTTACTTTCTATCCTGCTACTTTGTTAAAAATTATTGCTTCAACTAACATTTTAAGGTTTTTCAGTGTATCATCATAACATCTGCAAAAAGAGATAATTTTATTACATCATTCTCTATTTTGATTCCTTCTATTTCTTTTTCTTCTCTTTTTGCTATGGTTAGGATGTCTAATACAACATTGAATAATATTGATGAATGTGGGTATACTTGTTACACACCTAATCTTCTAGATTATCCCCATTACAAATAATGCTTGCTCATGGTTTTAGAGAAATGGTTTTTTTTTTATCAATTTAAGGAAAATTCCATTTATACCAATACTTTCAAGTGTTTTTAATATAAATGAGTATTGTGCTTTATCAAAAGCTTTTTCTGCATCTGTTAATATAATCATATTATTTTTTGTTATTTTGTTATTGATAGAATCAATTACATTACTAGTTTTCCTAATGTTAAAACATCCTTGCATTCCTGATATGAATTCCACCTGGTCATAATGTATAATCTTTATAATATGCTGTTGTAATCTTTTTGCTTGTATTTTATTTAGGATTTTTGCATCCACATTCATTAATGAAATTGGTCTGTAATTTTCTTTCTCTGTTTCTATTCTTCCTGGTTTAGGTATCAGTGTCATATTTGCTTCATAAAAGGAATTTGTTAGGATCCCTTCTTTGCCTGTTATTTCAATTAATGTATTTAATATTTTAGTTGTTGTTTAAATGTTTGACAGAATTCACTTGTAGATCAATCTGGTACTGGTGTTTTTCTCTTAGGAAGCTAGCTCCTTTAGGCTAGTTCCATTTTGTTTGTATAATAGGTTTATTTAGATATTCTATTTCTTCTTCTGTTAATCTAGGAAGTTTATATTTTTTGTAAATATTTCCCTTTTCACTTAAATTGCTAAACTTATTAATGTATAATTGGGCAAAACAACTCCTTACAATTGCTTTGATTTCAAATTCATTTGAGGTATATTCACCCTTTTCATTTTTGATACTAATGATTTTGTTTTCTTCTCTCTTTTTTTAAAAATCATATTAACCAATGGTTTATTTATGTTATAGATTTTTTTCATGAAACAATTGTTAAGTATTTTTTTATTAATTCAGTGGTTTTCTTTCACTTAATCTTAATAATCTCAACCTTAATTTTTAGTATTTCCAATTCAGTGTTTATTTAGGAGTTTTAACCTTCTTCTCTTTCTAGTTTTATAAATTGTGTATCCAATTAATTGATCTGCTCTTTCTCTATTTTATTGATGAAAGCATTTAGAAATATTAATTTCCTCTGATCACTGCTTTTGCTGTATTCCATAGGTTTTGATATATTGTCTCATTATTGTCATTCCCTTTAATGAAATTATTGATTGTTTCTATAATTTTTTTCTTTAACCCACTTATTCTTAATGTCATGTTGTTTAGTTTCCAATTAATTTTTAATCTATGTTTCTGTGGCCCCTTATTAAATATAACTTTTATTGCATTGTGATCTGAAAAGAAATATTTAATATTTCTGCTTTTAACTATAAAATTGTTTTGCCCTAGTATGTGGTCAATCTTGGTAAAGGTACCATTTAGTGCTGAGTAAAAAGTGTATTCCTTTCTATTACTATTCGGTTATTTCCAGACATAACATCTCTCATTTCTAATTTATCTAAAATTCTATTTGCTTCCTTGACTTCTTTCTTACTTATTTTTTGGTTAGATTTACCTAGTTCTGAGAGGGGAAGATTAAAGTCTCCCAGTATTATAGCACTACTTTTTCCACCTGTAATTATTTTAATTTTTCTTTTAAAAATTTAGATGCTATAGTATTGGATTATTTATTTTCCAATTTATTTTTAATCTATGCTTTCACAATTCTTTATTAAATGTCATTTTTATTGTATTATCATCTGAAAGGGGTTCATGTAATATTTCTGCTTTTCTGCATTTGTTCATGAGGTTTTTATGCCTTAATAGATTACACACACACACACACACACACACACACACACACATACACATGCACATGCACACAAATATTTCCTTTTGATCCAGTTTTGATGTGAATGAAGTTCAAAGGTTTTCCCCCCTTTTTTCCCTCCACTGTAAAAACTCTTCCTTGTATATATCTTTTATGTGAAATAATTTCCCCCATTCTTCCTCTGCCTTTCCTATTCTTCCAGGGCATCCCTCTTTCTTGTGTATTCTCTTTTTTTTGACATCATCCCATCCTAACTGACTCACTCTCATTCCCTTTCTACATAGAACCCTTCTAATTGCCCCAATACTGATGAAGTTCTTAGAAGTTACATATATCATCTCCTCAAATATAATCTTATTAAGTCCTTTTGATTTCTCTTTCATGTTTACCTTTTTCTGCTTCTCTTGAGTCTTATATTTGAAAGTCAAATTTCTATTCAGCTCTGGTCTTTTCATCAGGAATGCTTGAAATTCCCCTATTTCATTAAATATTCATTTCCCTTAAAGGATCATACTCAATTTTGCTAGGTAATTCATTCTGTTTATATTCCCAGCTCTTTTGCCTTCTGGAATGCCATATTCTAAACCCTCTGTTTCCTTAACATGGAAGCTGCTAAATCTTGTGTGTTGCTGACTGTGACTTCATGGTATTTGAATGGTTTCTTTCTGGCTGCTTTAGGTATTTTCTCTTTGACCTAGGAGCTCTGGAATTTGGCCATAATGTTACTAGTAGTTTTCATTTTGGCATCTCTTTCAGGTACTGATTGGTGGATTCTTTCAATTTCTATTTTACTTTATGGTTTTAGAACATCAGGGAAGTTTTCCATGATAATTTCTTGAAATATCATGTCTAGGTTCTTTCTTTGATTATGACTCTCAGATAGTCCAATAATTCTAATTATTTCCCAGGTCACTTGTTTTTCTGATGAGATATTTCACATTAAATTTTTTTCCCCGTTCTTTTAACTTTGTATTTTTTTTTCCTGGATGTCTCATGAAGGCATTAGCTTTCCATTACCCAATTCTAATTTTAAAGGAATTATTTTTCTCTAATGAGTTTTCTTACATCCTTTTTCATTTAAGCAATTCTGTAAGGTGTTTAATTTTTTTTCATTTAATTCTTTCATATTTTATGCCTCTTTTAACCAATATTTTATCTTTTTGCCTCTTTTACTAAACTTTTCTTTTCATAATTTTCTTCCTTTGATTTCATTTACCTATTTTTCCCTCTTCCACTGTTATTTGATTTTGAATATAATTTTTTAGCTGTTCTAGAAATTCTTTTTGGGCTTGTATCCAATTTGTATTTTTCTCTGTGACTTTGCTTGTGACTGTTTTCAACTTTATTTTCATATTCTGAGTTTTGTGTCTTGATTTTTCCTGTTGTCATAGTAATTTTTTTTCCAATCAGGTTCTTTTTTTTTTTTTGTTATTGTTGCTCATTTTTTCATCCTATTTCTTGATTTTGAACTTTGTGTTAAAGTTGGGCTCTGTTCCCAGTGTAATGGGGGAGGAGCACTGTTTCAGGCTTTAGGCTTTTTCACACTGCTGTTTTCTGAGCTATGGGGTTTGGAAGTTTTCAGTGCTTCCAAGGTGGTGTGATCTGGGGAGAGGTGTGGTGACTATTTTCCTGGACTGTACTCTGGTCCTTACCCAGGAAATGTGCCTTATACCTTAGAAGTACAACCAGTACTGTTTCTCAGAGCCCCTGCTTCCTTGGAACCATAAGAGATATTGTTCCTCAGAATCCCTGATCCATTGTGATCCAAATCAATACTCAGAGCTCTCATTCCTTCTTAAATGAAAGTCTTCCTTCTGCCTTTGAACTATGACCCAAAAGTGGGTATAGGCAATGGAATTGCCAAATAGCATCTGGTTCAGCATCCAGTGCTAGCACTAGGATCCTCTGTAATCTCTTTCTGGCCAGTTTACAGGTCTCCTTATCATCTCTGGTTTGAGAGTTCCTGAAGTTGCTGCTGCTTCTGTTGCCCCCACTTGATCCCACCACTGGTGTTTCATCTACATGGGCTACAGGGCAGCTTCCATCCCCATGTTGCATCCTAAGTTGTTCTGGGCTCAAAGAATGTTTCATTCTGACCTTTTGTTGACTACTACTCTTTAATTCGTTTCAAGGTGCTATTTCAAAGTTATTAAGAGAGGAATGTTGGAAAAGCCCAGTTGAGTGCTTTCTTTACTTCACTATTTTGGCTCCACCATGGAAGTCAGTACTTCTCATTTCAGGAAAACTTTGGTTCACATCTGAGGCATCATCTGTGGCCTAGGTTAAATCAATTAATTTATCTCAGTCTAATATTCCTCATATGTAAAATGAAGATAACAGTACTACATACCTCATAAGTTTCTCATGATAATCAAATGAAATAACATATAAAAGGGTTTTTGAATGTTAGAGAGCTATATAAATGCTATACTCCTCTTTCTCCTCCTCCTCTTCATTGTCAAACATTTCTATAAGAACCTGTTAGATGTATGATATTGTATTAAACTTGAATAAGCTACTATCAAAAGTGAATCCATTTAAATGCCTTGAGAATAGTATTCTAAATTATTTCACTTCTGGGAAATAAATGGCCATAGAACTACCTAATGGCTATGTGATAATATAATTTTACTGTTCAGAGAATAATAAAATAAATATTATTTAATCATTATTTATTTAATATCAATGATTAATAATAAAATGTATTATTAAATATTATTTAAAATAATAAAATTTTAAAAATTAGAATTAAAAAATTAAAAAAAATCTTGTTTAAATTATTCTGCCTTACTTAGGAATTATTTAAGAAACATATAAAATAAAACTAGAATAAGAGTTTCTTGACATAGAAAGTATAATTGGGAAATTTCTCCATTTCAATTTGATGATCTTGAATTGTTCTTTTTTTCCCTTTAAATTATATACATTGTCCTAATAGAAGAAAAATACTTATTCAGTTCCTAGATGCTTATAAAAAGAATATCTTTTTGAAATTGAAAGTTTATAGCGATTTTTTGAGGGGGAAAGGGAAGGAACAACTCTCTCTTTTGTGAAAAGTCTTAAACTAGCAGCTAATTTTGCATTTCTCATTTTGGATAACTTTTTCTATATATAAAATTCCTATGCAATAAGCAGGATCTGTTAGAAGTATCATGTCAGCATTTTCTTAATAAAAATGTTTGCATTTGAGAAAAACAATGTCATTGTAGCAAATCAATAGAGTAGATGTTAGCATGTTTAAAATATATAGCCAAACAGATTCATTATTCTAAATTGGCCCTGAATTTTCCTTTGTAAAGTAAAACAATTATTGACACTTACAGCCTGAGTGGCCATTGAGAATTAATAACCTGATTCTTGCCCAATTATCTCATTAAGTTTCAGGAAAAATACGAACCATAAGGTCAGGTAGCAACTGAACTGAATTACAGAAAAATCTGTATTGGTCAGAGTCTATGCTTTGAAGATTTCACATATTATGACTTTTTTTTTCCTTTACCAGATAATCCCATATAAATTCATATATGTGAAAAAACTGATACTTAACAGTGAATTTTAGAGAAAACATGTAATGAAACTGTAGACAAGTAGGAATATTCTTGTCAGACTTGTCAACCTTTATCAGCACTTTACCTTTTGGGCAAAAAGCTAGTAAATATGTAGTGGAAAGTTAAAGGTTAAATGAATGAGATGAATAGAAGTGTCCCAGTTACATTTGCCTCTTTCATTGCTATTTTGCACTTGGAGTGACTAACTGAGAACAACTGATAGAAGCAAAACCTAAGGCTTTGGTGCTAGGCTAGTATTCATCACTTAACACTGGGCTAGATTTACTTACTACTTCCTTTCTATCCAATTGGATAAGTTCAAGATGGCACCAATCCCTCCAAAGGGAAAAAAAAATTAAGTGCTCATATTAAGGTGAGAAAATTTAGCTTCCTAACTTACAGGAGTGAGATACATGGAATATTTTTCTACTTCACAACTGTATTGTCATTTTTATTGAGCCAGACAGTGAAAATCATGTCATTCATGTACAAACTCTAGAGTAATTTCCAATTATGTATCTCTTCCTCTGAGTTTACATAGATAAGAATATTTATATGATAGTATAAATCAGAACAACAAGAAGCCTGCTAATGATTAACACCCATGTTTTAACTTGTGTGACTTTCTGGTACAAGACAAAGGGGGTTAAAATCCAGAGGAGTTAAACCAGTTGATGAGCTTTAAGCAAAAAATAAAGAGAGGGAGGATTGCTGAAACTGATGATCATTACAGTGGATGAATCAGAATTATTATTATTTTTTTTGTAGATTCAAAACTTGGGCCAAATATATGACAGTGTTTACTAGGAATATACATATATTCTTATCCTTGTGTTCAACAAATCAACTTCTTAAGTACAAGATGAGGGTGATACAGCTAGACATCACTGCATGCCCAATATTACAACATATGCCTCTAGGGTTTTGCATATAAGACTATCTATATGCAGTTTATTTCCTCAGACTTATTTCAGATTACTCCTTTTCATACAATTTGTGTTTAAGCAAAGCTGATTTTTTTTGCCATTACTTGAACTCAGTATTTCCTCTTCTCCTACTCTCTTTGCAAAGGCTGAATGCCTCAGGATTAGAATTCACTCTGTCCTTACCACTACTCTTGGAATATTTAACTTCTCTGGCTTAGCTGTGCCATATTTAAAACAGTATTGTAAAGCAGCAATCATCAAAACTATCTGGTACTGGCTAAGAAATAGAGTACTGGGTCAGTGGAATAGATTAGATACACAAGACACAGTAGTAAATGTCCGTAGTAATTCTAGAGTTTGGTAAACCCAAAGTCCCCAGGGATAAGAACTGACTATATGACAAAAACTGCTGGGAAAACTGGAAAGCATTATGGCAGAAACTAGCTATAAATCAACATATTACACTGTATACCAAGATAAGTTCAAAATAGGTAGATGATTTAGACATAACGGGTGAGATCATAAGCAAACTGGGAGAACAAGGAATAGTTTACCTGTCAGATCTGTGGAGAAGGGAAGACTTTATGATCAAGCAAGAGATAGAAATCATTACAAGATATAAAATGGATAATTTTGATTATATTAAATTTAAATTTTTTGCACAAACAAAACCAATGCAACCAAGGTTAGAAGGAAAGCAGAAAGCTGAGAAAAAAAATTTACACAAAGAGTATCTGATAAAGACCTCATCTCTCAAATATATAGAAAACAGAGTCAAATTTATAAGAATACAAGTCATTCCCCAATTGATAAATGGTCAAAGGATATGAACAGGCGGTTTTCAGATTAAAATCAAAGTCATATGAAAAAATACTCTACATAACTATTGATTAGAGAAATGCAAATTAAAACAACTCTGAGGCATTATGTCATACTCAACAAATTGCCTAATATAACAGAAAAGGAAAATGATAAATGCTGGAGAAGATGTGGGAAAACTGGAACACTAATGCATTGTTGGTATAATTGTTAATTGATCCAACCACTCTGGAAAGCAGTTTGGAACTATGCTTACAGCGCTATAAAACTATGCATACCCTTTGATCCAGTAATATTAAAGAGATCATAAAAAAGGGAAAAGGACTTACATGTACAAAAATATTCATAGCAACCCTTTTTGTGGTGGCAAAGAATTAGAAATTGAGGGGATATCTATCAATTGGAAAATAGCTGAACAAGTTGTGGTATATGAAGATAATGGAATGTTGCTGGCTATAAGAAATGACAAGCAAGCAGATTTCAGAAAAAACCTGGAAAGATTTACATGAACTGATGCAAAATGAACAGAAATAGGAGAACATTGTAAACATTAATAGCAACACCATGTGATCATCAACTATGACTGACTTAGCTCTTCTGAACAATACAATGATCCAAGACAATTCCAAAAGACTCATAAGAGAAAATGCTATCCACATCCAGAAAAAGAACTGATAGTTTCATCTAACATAGATGAAACATGTTTTTTGCTTTGATGTAAATTTTGCTTTTATCACTTTCAATGTATATATAAATCCTTTCTAATATTTAAACTCTAAAAAGATAATTTGGGTGCAGATGAAAGCATTCTATTTTCACTTTATTTTTTCATATTCTTTTCCTTTTGTTCTGTTTCTTTTTTTGCAACATGAATAATAGGGATATATGTTTTACATGATTGCATATAAATAATCTATATCAAATCACTTATCATTTTAGGGAGGAGAGAGAGGAGCTTTCTTCTTAGGAAGGAGAAAAAGGATGGAGAAAATTTTGGAACTCAAAATTTAAAAAAAAAAGTGAGTGCTAAAAAGTTGTCTTTATATGTAATTGGGAAAAATACTATTTAAAAGAAAAAAAAAGAATATCGGCGCCACTTCTACCCTCAAACTTCCAATGATCCCCTACCTGTTAATGCTTTTTTTATTTTTTAAATTAATTAATTTATTTTTAGTTTTCAACATTCACTTCCACAAGATTTTGAGTTCCAAATTTTCTCCCAATATCATACCTCTCCCCACTCCAAGATGGTGTGCATTCTGAATATCCCTTCCCCTAATCTGCCATTCCTTCTATCTCATCCCCCCTTTTCTTATCCCCTTCCCCTTCAATTTTCCTATAGGGCAGGATAAATATCTATACCCCATTGCCTGCATATCTTATTTCCCAGTTGCATGTGAAAATAATTTTTAACATTTGTTTTTAAAACTTTGGGTTCCAAATTTTCTCTCTTCTTCCCTCCCCACCCACCCTCATTGAGAAGGCAAATGCTTTTTTTTTTATTTTTAAAATTATATTCATTGGGGCAGCTAGGTGGCACAGAGGATAGAACTTTGACCTTGGAGTCGGGAGGACCTCAGTTCAAATCTGGCCTCAGACATTTGACATTCACTAGCTGTGTGACATTAGACAAGTCACTTAATCCCGATTGCCTCACCAAAAAAAGCAAAAAACAACTATATTTGTTTGTCTGTTTAAATATTTCATCATCTCAATAGAATGTAATCTCCTGGCAGGGCAGGGATCCTTTAGGGTTATTTTTGTATCCTTTGTACCAAACATGGTACCTTGAACATAACAGATGCTTGTTGAGTTGAATTGGTTTAATTAAATTAAACTGTGTGAAATGATAGCCTAAAATGCCAATATGATCTCAGGCTTCATTGTGTCTGCAAAGGGATGTGATGGTCTTTCTCTTTCTGTCCATGTCTGCTCAGATCTAGGGTAATCTGTTTTGTTCTGGCTGACACAATTTAATAAGGACAGCAATAAGTTTCTGAGTGTCTGAAGGAAGGCACTAGGGAAGATGAAAGTCCTTCATATCATCCCTTATATAAACTGATTAAATGAGCTGGGATTTTAGTCTAGAGCAAAGAAGACTCAGTGTGGGGGTGGGGAGACATGACAGCCTTCTTAAGTATTTTGAAAGAATTGTTTCCATGGAAGAGGGATTAAATTTCTTCTACTTGGTCCCACAGCCCGCAGGATAAAACTAGGAAGTTGCAGAGAGACCATTTGCTAAAAATTTTTCTTATTTAAAATTGAATGGAGATACCTCAGGAAGCTGTAAGATGAAAATTTATGGGATATGTTGTGGAAAGTATTCTTGTCCACATAGGTATTGATTAATAGCTTCTAATCAAGAGGATTTTAGAGTTATGATTTATGGATAAATGAGGACAAGAGTGACAGTATGAGGTCTGTTTGGAGTATAATGTGCACTGATGAAAGGTGCTATCACTGATTCATTGAGGTACTGAAGTGTGCTCATAACATAATGAAATTGACCCTATAAGTGTGCTCATAACATAATGAAATTGACCCTATAAGAATTTCTTAAAGCCAGAATTTAGGAAATATTCCTTATTTTCTTGAATACAAAGCCATCTAATTCTGATCTGTAACCTAAACTTTGCTTTTGAAGAGAGAAATTAGAGTAACTTAAATCCCTTTAATTTTTATCAGGAATGAAAGATCCATGGTGTCTAACTGTATTTAAGCTTCTTTATAGCTAATGACATCTCTATGGGATGTGTGAAGAGAGATGTTTCTGGCAATTTCTTTATAATGTTATCACTTTTTAATATGTAAAAATGTGACAAAACCAAATTGCCTAGCATGTGTTTATGTATTTAACTTAATAAATATGTTCATAGTGTTTTGTCTCTGTCTTTGTCTCTGTCTCTGTCTCTGTCTCTTTCTCTCATCTAACATAGATGAAACATGTTTTTGCTTTGATGTAAATTTTGCTTTTATCACTTTCAATGTATATATAAATCCTTTCTAATATTTAAACTCTAAAAACATAATTTGGGAAGGTCATTCTCTTGGGTACATGTTAGTTGTTAATTTAGAGTTATCCAGGGAAGCAGGCAGGGCTAAACATTGTAGGGAATTGGCCTGAACTGAATTCTTGAACATTCACTGGTTGCAGGGAATGTATGATTGTTCACATAAAACAGGATAGTATTGGACAAGGAAACAGGGTTTTGGATGGATGGACAGAATACCTGTCTGAACCATACCATTCAAATTAATTAAACAAAGTTTCAGAAGTTTTACCATTTCTACAACTCATGGAGTCTCTTCTTTTAAGATACAGTTTATGCATAAATTTCTTCTTGAAGACTTTTCTGATTCCACATTCCCCACTACATCATCTGCTAATTTCCTCCCTTCCAAACTAATTTATATTTAAATACTTTGTGTGTATTTGAATGTCTTAACTTTATACTTATTCTATATTTTTATAGAATAGAATATTTAATAGAATAGAAGTAATATCTACCCCATTAGGATGTAAATTCCTTCTAACTAGGAATAGTTTAATTCTTTGTACTTGTTCTCAGCAGAGGGTAGGAACTTAATACAGTTCCTGTTGATTGATTGATAGATAAGATTAGGTTTGATTCTCTACTAGGTACAGCTGAAGTCATGAAGACAGGAGTTCAAATTATGGCCTCAGACACTTAATAGTCATGTGACCCTAGCCAAGTCACTTAAACTTTGTTTATCTCAGTGTCCTCATCCATAAAATAGGTATAATAACAGCATCTACCTCCCAGGATTATTATGAGGATCAAATGAGATAATAATCGTAAAGTGCTTAGCACAGTGCCCCAGACACATAATAAGTGCTATTTAAATGTCAGCTGTTATTGTTATTGTTATGATTACTGTGATTAGCTAATTACCAATGTTCTTATTTATAAAACAGGAATAACTGCTTTTCTCATAGAGTTTTCCTAAGTTTAGTGCTTGGTAAATTATAATGGATATTTACATATGAATTATTATTTCCTTCTTAAGATTGTAGAGGCATAGGACATCAGAGCAAAAAGTCACCTTAGATATCATCTAGTCTAAACCCTTATTTAGCATGTGAGGAAATAGACCTACAGTAATGGGGTGATATCCCTCAAGTCATACAATTAGCATTGGCTAAACTGGAATTTGAACTCTGGCTTCATGATGCCAAATTTATTGTTCTTTTCATTATAGTACCACACTCTTTCAGTAAGAATTATTAAACACTTAGTGTGTATAGTATATTGAGCTATTTTGACTAAAATGTGGATGTTGTGCTCTGTAATTGTTCCCTTTTAATTTCTGTTTTCTTCCTTCTTTGCAAAAATTATTTTAAAAATTTCAAACAACCTATTTGCTAAGGAAAATGTGTTTTCTTCTGCATTTTGTCAGAGAGAAGGAGTTGGTGAGACCTCAGAGACTGTTGTTGACATTACAGGGTCATCTATTTTCTAGAAATGTTGCTGGAAAAGAAAAATTAGAGATCTTAGAATGAATTGTATTGGGGTCAACTGTGTCTGTTGATGTCCCTATCACATTCCTCTCCCTACCCCATAACTTAGAGAAGATTTTGTAACAGGAAGTAAGTAGAATTGCTTAAATTCTGAAAGACCTTCTAAATTCTTTTTAGTATTATTGAATATTTTATTTCTTATACAAAGCAATAGGATGAGTTCTAAATGCGTTTTTATGTACATATCTATAATTAGCTTACCTGAAAAACATGATATATTTGGATGGTTCTTCATGGAACAACTCAGCAATTATAACTATTCATGAAAATAAAAATAACATATATGATGACATAAATTTAAGTTCTCAAAGGTAGTGATGTGAACCATGAATATTAATATTAATTTATTTCATAGCAGTAAGCAATCCATTTAATATCAATACATCTACCAATCAATTAATAAAATTTATTGAACATTTACTACATGCTAGATGCTTGGACTATAACTACAAAGAGTGAAATAAACCTTATTCTAAGGGAGTTTATGGCTTTTCAAGGAAATCTCTGTCTACCTATCTATCTGTCTCTGTCTATCTTTTTATTTGTGCAGAATAAATGTAAAGAGAATAAATGCAAATACATACAAGGTAGTTAATTACAAAGCAGTTGGCAGAGGGCACTAACCATTAGAGGATTAAGAAAAGCTTCATGCGATGATGATGGTGGTGCTTGTGTTAACTTTTAAATGAAGAAAGGGCATAGATGAGGTAAAGGAAAAGAGGGAGGGCATTACAGAAGTGGGAGGGGGGAAGCTGTGCAAAATAAAGGAAATTGGAGATATACAGTCATGGACAAGGATTGCTCAGATTATAGAGTATGGGGAGTGGAGTAATGTATAAGGAGGTTAGAAATGTAGATTAGGATGATGTGTTGAAGAGCTTTAAAAGTTAAGCAAACAAGGTGATAGAGAACTACTGGACATAAATGAATAAATAAATGACAAATTTTTGTTTAAGGAAAGATCACTTGGTGAATGTATGGAAACTGGAGTGGAATGGGGAGAACCTTTAGAGGAAGAGATCATTTAGGAGGACACTGCAGTAATCTGAACAGGAGGTAATCAGGGCCAGATGAACTAAGGTGGTAGATTGTGTGAGTAGAGAAAAGAAGTTTGATGAGATAGATATGGAAGTAGAAATGGCAAGATTTTGCAACTGATTATGTATATGGAGAAATGGAGAGTGAGCAGTTGAAGATAATGTTGTGGTTATGATCCTTAGAAAATGGAAAAATTATGGTGCCTTTAGTAAAAATATAGAAGTTTGCAAGAGAAAGGGGTTTTCAGAGAAAGATACTTGTGTTTTAGGCATTTAATTTGAGATGTCTCCAGGACATCCAGTTTGAAATGTCTAAGAGATATTTGATGGTGTGGGACTGAAGTTCAAGAGAGAAATTGGGGCTGGATATATTGATATGAGTCATTTGCATGGAGATTATAAGTAAATCCAGGGGAGCAGGTGAGGTACACCATGGACAGAATATAGAAAGAGAAGAGAAAACAATCAAGGATAGGGCCTTAGGGAATATCCACATTTAAAGACTATGGTATGGATGATTAACTAGCAGAAGAAACTAAGGCATGGTCAGATAGATAGAAGGAAAACCAGGAGAGACTAGTATCTCTAAAATCCAGAGAAAAGAGAGTATCCAGGAGGAAGAAGTGAACAATGTAAAATACAACAGAGATCAAGAGGGATAAAGACTGAGAAACAACCATCACATTTGGCAATTAAGACATCACTCTTAAACATTGGTAATGACAGTTTCAGTTGAATGCTGTGGTACAAAGACAGATTGAAAAGGGTCCCAGATACTATGAAAAGCTCTCCTAAATAAATGTTTTCTCATCTTAGGTTCTGCTGTTGTAATTTAATCAACAAGGTTGAATTTCCTTTACTTGTTGTTGACCTTTATTCACAATAAATTCCTATCTTTCTTCTATGGTTTATGTAAATGTTTAGATGCTTATGAAATGCATCCACATTTGGAGAATGGGATGTGGATGATAAGTTAGGTGTTAATGAAATCTAACTTCTCTTTTCATATACCTTTCATGTTGCCAATGCTATTTTCTCTGTCTCTGTCTCTCTCTGTCTCTCTTTCTCTATCTCTGTCTCTCTGTCTCTGTCTGTCTCTGTCTGTCTCTGTCTGTCTCTCTCTGTCTCTCTCTGTCACACACACACACACACACACACACACACACACACACCTGTCCCATATTTTTAATTCCATTTAGTCAGATTCTGATTTAATATTGCTGTGGTGAAATATGCTTTCTCCTATTTTTGGACAACTGACAGAATATTTCAAAGTACTTTCCTTTTGCTGATGCTGCTAATTACACAAATGCATGTGTCATCTTGTTTAGACTGTAGTTTCATCCTGTTTTGACTATCATATTGCCCTTATGCTGTTCTCACAGTTGACAGACTTCAGCTGGTACAAATTGTGTCTTGGATTCTAATTGGCATCAGCCACAGCAAATAGACAACTTGACTTCTGGTTTATCTAGCTGTCAGACATGATTTGATACTAAATTCCCTTTTCTAATCTTTTTTCAATGACCCTCCTACTTTGAAGATTTGGGAATATTTAATAATTTCCTTTCTTTTCTCATATGTGTCTGTGTATATGTGTATGTTTGTGTGTTTATATGTATACATTTGTATATACACATATATTCATATATTCATACACATATAAGTAAAAACATAATAACAATACACAAATGACACTTGAATAAGTCATTTTGTTTCTTTACACTGGATTAAAATATTTTATGAGATTTTAAAGTGTTGGGGTAGGGAAACAGCCTTGAAAACTGGCACAGTATTTCACTGCAAGCAGAAATTAGGGCTATGAAAAATAGTAACAATAATTGACATTCATATGTAATATTAATGTTTGTAAAACTTTTTTATTCATTATTACATGTGGTCTTTACCTCATCAATGTGAAGTAAGTACCATGGGTATTATTGTCCTCATTTTAAATCTCAGAAAACTGAGGTTTTGAAAGGTTAAAGGGCTTACCCAAAGTCACATAGGTGGTAAAAGTCAAAGGCAGAATTTGAATTCAAATCTTTAGCAATTTTTTTATCCAGCTCTTCCAAATATTCCATAGCACCTCTCCCTAGTTTGGAGATTCTATGAGCGTTTTTCTGACCTTTACTCATCCTAGTACAGGCCCTGTCTGTTTTACTACAAAACTTTTTTAGATAATTTTCTTAGCTTTCATCTCTCTCAACCCCACCTCAATAACCAATCTATGAATTACTGCCAAATTGTTTTGTAAAATACTTTTCTCATCACGTCGTTCCCTTGCTCCAAAAATGTCAGTAGTTTCCCAATATCTAAAGGATTTTTTTATAACTTGAATTGAAGGATCTGTAATTCAAAATTCCCTCTCCAAACTTCTCTCTCTTCCCTTCTAAGAATCTTCTGCTCTAGTCCATCTGCCATTCTAATTATCCATTGAACACACCATGCATATTTTAACTTGCAAATATTTCCTCATATCATTTCCCTAACTTGGAATCCCCCTTATCCTTCTTTTATAGCTATTAAAAACTAGCTTAAGTCAAAGCTCAGCTCATTTCAATTTTTCTATGAAGTCTTGAACACTGAAGCCTTGTGGATCTTTTTTTTCCTACAGCCATTTGGCACTTATCATATACTGCTTTGTTTTACTAGATATTATTTATATATCTTAGATTGTAAGGTATTCAAGATGAGGAGTCAATGTCTTGTAATTTGGTGTGAGAGTATGAAAAGGTGATAGAACTAATATCTACTAGTGCTTCCTCACAACATAGGTTAGGTCATCCTTTCCTTTTTACCTCCTGGAAAAGAGAATAGTTTCCCCTAAAAACTAGTGGATAGTGTGACTCACTACAATTATGGTTGTCTAAATTTAAGCTTACTCCTCCCATGTAGGCTGAATTTATGGGAAAGAGTGAACTAGGTTCTTTAGGAGAATGTTTTGTATTAACCATCTTTATCCCATACTATCTGAGAGTAGTAGCTACTGCCTTCTGAGGACCCAATCTAAGTTGGGGAATGCTATTTTATTACTTTTTTTTTTTTTCAAAAAGCTGGTACAACTTATTTTTTTCTCCTGCATATTTTTTTCTTGGAATATAGCTCTGAAAAGACAGGCTTTTAAAAGTCCATTATGTTTTAAACAGAGCATCTTGACTCCATCTTAAAACCCAAACCACTTTGGCTTTCATTAAATGGCCAATAATAGCCCCAGCCCATGCCTCTGTGGCTCATTGTTTGTTTGTTTTTTAATTTTTAATATTATTTTATTTCCCCTAATTACATGTCAAGACAATACTTAGCAATCATTTTTACAAGATTTTGAATTCCAAATTTCTCTCACTCCCTCCCTCCCCTCCTTTTTTCCAAAAGTGGAAGACAATTTGATATAGGTTATATATGTACAATTATGTAAAAACATACTTCCATATTAGTCACAGTTGTGAAAGAAGAAACAAATCAAAAAGAAACACACACACACACACACATACACACAAAGTAAGTGAAAAAAAATATGTTTCAATTTGCATTCAGAGTCCACCAGTTCTTTATCTAGATATGGATGGCATTTTCCATGAAGAATTCTTTGTTCTTCTCTTGGATTATTGTGTTGCTGAGAAGATATAAGTCATTTATAGTTGATCATTACACAATATTGCTGATACTATGTACAATGGTTTCCTAGTTCTGCTCATTTCACTTTGCATCATCTCCTACAAGTCTTTCCAGGTTTTTCTGAAAACTGTCTGCTCATCATTTCTCATTGCACAATAGTTTTTCATTACATTCATGTATCACATTGTTTAGGTTTTATGGCTTAGAATAACTGTAAATAGCAATTGTTTTCTGTTCTGACCAGAAGCACTGAGGGTCTTCCTCTGCTAGACTGGCCTTTTGCCAGTTGTCTTGACCTTTGTTTTGCCACTGGATTTTGATGACTCTTGAGGAGAGATTGTGGCTGATGACTTCATGTAGCTCTGTCCCAATCATAACCAATTTACATGCAAGTTAGGACATCACCTTTGTGATGTCATTGGTTCTCTTTGAGAATGAAAGATGAACAACAACAACAAAAGGAGACAAAAGATCCTGAGACTTGATTGGTCTTTGTTTCCAAAGACCCTCACACTCTACATGACTGAGACTCCTCCTTCTTTCCTGTAACAGGATTTAGCATTCTTTAAAAGGAGACATAGTTGTCTTGGGGACCTGATTGGGGTTGCTTTCTTGATGCAGCTTCCTGGTCACCTAAAAGCATATGTGGAGTTTGAGATGCCCTGAGTTGGTGGATTTCTGAAGATTACTGCAGTTGCCATGTTCTTTACCATGCTTTGTCTTCATGACCAGACATGTTTCCATATGGGGATAAAGGAGCTATGTTTAGTGAAGCTAAGTGCCACTATATCCTTATTACTTATTCATTCTGTTAAGCCAAAGTAAATCTGATTTTATTAACTGTTCAATGACTTGAAAGTACTCCTTTTGTCTCAAGATCAAACTTGAACTAAGAGAATTCAAGCATAGCAGAAGGCATGGTAGAGAAACATAGAAAAATTAACTCTAAAGTTTCGTATTTTCTAGCATAATACCACCTACATTGGAGGTAATTAATAGATATTTCATTTGACTCAAGGAAAAACAATCCCAGAGAGATTAAACAACTAGTCCAAGGTGACATAAATAATAAATAGCAATAAGCAACAAAGTCAGGCATCACAGTCTCACATTTTAACTTAAAATCCATCATTCTTTCCACTATGCCACATTGCATATACATATATGATGTTAATAACTGTCATTGGAATGCAACCTCTGGATAGCCCTTCCATGTTGCAATTTAATTTAATTATTATTTATTAAACTCTTACTCTGTACCAGCCATTTTGCAAGGTACTTTGGAGTACAAAGACAAAAACAAATTAGTCCCTTCCTTCAAAGGGCTTGCATCTTACTGGAAGGATACAAGATATAAATAAATAAGAAAATACAAAATATATACAAAATAAATACAAAGAAATTTGGGAGGGGACACTAGTAACTGGAGAAATTGATAAAGTCTCTTGTAGGAGGTGCACTTAAGGTTAGTGTTGAAGAGAGGAAAAGATTCAAAAAGGTAGAGTGGGAAAGGAGAACATTTCAGGCATGAAGAGATAGCATATACAGACATTTGGAGGTAGAAAATGAAGAGTGCACTGGAAACATTAAATACTTCACTTTGACTTGCATACACAGTGTGTGAAGGGAAGGAAACAAGAATTTATAGAGTGCCTACTATATTCCAGGCACTATGCTAAGTATGTTTTTCAAATATTATCTCATTTGATCCCCACAACAACCCTATAAGGTAGGAGCTATTTTTCTCATTTTAGAGTTGAGGAGACTGGAGCAAACAGAGGTGAAGTAACTTGCTCAAGGTCACATAGTTAGTATGTATCTGAGGCTAGATTTGAACTCAGATCATCCTGATACCAGGCCCAGCACTCTATTTACTGTGCTGTCAGCTACTTATTATGATGTGGAAAAGAGTCTAATAACATACAGTAGGATGAAGCCGGATTAAAGAGAGTTAAAATACCAAATAGAGGCATTCATATTTTATTCTTGAGGTAACAGGGAGCTATTAAAGTTGTTTGAGCAGAAGAGTAATATAGTTAGACCTATACTTAATAAATATTAATCTGACAACTATATGGAAGATGGAGAGAAGAGGGTAGACAGTGATAGCCGGATGGTAATTAGTAGGTTATTATAATAATCTACATGGCTCTGTTGATAGAGTGCCAGGCCTAGAGTCAGGAAGACTCATATTCTTGATTTCAAATCTTGCCTGTTTGCCTCAGTTTCCTCATCTATAAAATGAGCTAGAGAAGGAAATGGCAAACCACTCCAGTATCTTTGCAAGGATACCAAAAGAGTCAGACATGACTGAAAAATGACTGAACAACAACAACAAATGTGATAATGTATGCTAAAGATCACAAGAGCCTGAATTAGGGTAGGGGCCCTAGGAGTCAATAGAAGGGGACACGTGTAAGAAATAATGTAGCTTTGAGTACAGTTGGGACTGTATATTTGTTTTCTGAGGATGCCAAGTGATTATTTTTTTTCTGGCCAGAGCCACTTGAAAGACTGTCTACAATAAGCCTTAGAGAGGTTGACAGTACCAAAACTATTGATTTTTGAAAGTACTGAAGAAAACTGATTGGCTAATCTTCATTGTAGCATCCCAGGTTTGTTTTCTTCTCTGTTTTTAGAAAATTACTGCTATGAGTTTTTCACTTTCTATTCTAGAAAATAAAACCTCTGATTAATGTAAATAACTTTACAATATATAAATACATGCACTAATGAAGTATAGTATAACATATTTGCATTATAAAATATTTGCATCCATGAACAAGTAGTCCAGTTACTAGATACCTATATGAGAAGAAGTTTCCTTAAGAATCCTCCACAATGTTTCATTTTTCAAAAGAAGAGAGTGTCAAAGCTTGCTAATTTTAGAACAGAGGAACAAAATAATAAGTATAAGATCATAATATGATTGAAGTGAAGAAGAATTTATTAGATTTATTTTAGATTAACATTATTCCTTAGGTATAGGCTTATAGAAGTTATAAAAATTGGATGAGATAAAGTCATATAGATTTCTTTGACATAACTTTCTAGTAAAGCAACATCTAGCATATGTTACCTAAGTTACTGTTACTATTCAATATATTTTTATCAGAGTTTTCAGAGGGGAAACAACAATTCTCCTATCTAGTTTTAAAAGCAGTGGTAGTTACTAAAGGAGCCAGTATCCCTACATCATTCAAACCAACTCTCATAACATAGCAGAGGACACCAGATATGATGACACTCTCAGAGAAACCTCCCAATAAGAGGCCATTCAAAAGGACATACAGGAATATGTATTCACAACTTTAAAATTCACCATAGCAATCAGGCAGTTAGAAAATGAATAATCTTTTTTTTTAAATGGGAATTAGAAGGGAGAAAAAGAGTAGGAAATTGGTGTAATATAACCTATGTAGCTTATGATTTATATTCATAGGCATGGAGTAAGTTAAGTGTTGAACCATTTCAAGAGCGGAATATATTTCAGTGAACAGTGTTTCAATAAATTGAACTGTCTTGGGTAGCTGCTATTTTCACAAGCTGTTATTTGATGAGGGTCAGCCCAAGAAAACACTTCTTTTTTCAGACTATTTTATAATCACTAATACACATCATGCTGAAAAAGTAAGTTACTTGAGACTACCACCTATTTCAGGAAAGTGAAAACTTCTGCCTGTCTGAAAATAACTCTCTCCAAATGGCTTTTGGTGATAAGTTAGCATCCCAGGCAGTGTAATTCAACTGCTCCAATGAATCAAAGAAAACAGGTTACGTCGTTTTGCAGACTGACTTTACTTGACACAATTGAGATGATTAACCTGGCAAAGAGGATAATGGGTGAGATTTCCCTTTTTGTTCAAATCTATTTGTTCTCCCAGTTCTTTCCATCAGAGCTCTCATTTCTCATATAATTTCATTTTAATCTCTTGTTTCATTTTCTTAAGCTACTCTTGGAGGTTTTGCGGCTGAGTCATTTTTTCTCTTTTCGTACCTGTTGTAGATTTTTTGCTTTCTCTTGATGTATTTCTTGACATCTCTTGATCTCCATGGATCATATTTGCTCCAAATTCTGTAGTCTTTAGGTCCCTCCAAATCATTCAGATTCATAGAACTATGATCTTTTGGTCACACTGGAACATCTTTTTCAATTCTGGTGAATTCCAGGTGTCTGTGGCTGCACTTGGCTTCTGTCTTCAAAGCACTTCCAACTTCTTTCTCTCTGGAGCATTACTGGTCAGAATGGCTCTCTGTGAACCTGGAACATTTCATGTCAGAGTGGCAACAGGTTACCTTATCATTTACTTGTTTTCATTCTTAATTCATTTGAAGAGGTGGAGGATCACTAGTCCAGCAGGCTTATGTTTTTATGCATTACAGGGCTGACTGAAGGTTCTTACTATTTCTTTTTTTAATTTATGGAATAAAACAAGCATTTTCATAACAGTACAATTAAAAAAAAGATTGTAATGAAATTGCAAATCTACTATGCACTTGCCATTCCTTTTAAATATACAACAAAATTATCATGTAAATTTTTTTCTTTTTTCTTCCCTCCCCCCTGCCATAGAGATGGCTACCATTAGACACACACACACACACACACACACACACACACACACATATACACATACATACATATATATGTATATATATGCATATATATACACACATACACACATATATGAAAAATAATCCTGCACATACTTCTATTTATCAGTTCTTTCTCTGGATATAGATATCATCTTTCTTTATATGTCCTTTATAGTGAATTTGGGCATTTCCAATAGACAAAATAACTTATTCACTCAAATTCATTCTTAAAATAATATTGGTGTTCCTTTATACAATGTTCTCTTGGTTCTGCTAATTTCACTTTTCATTATTTTGTACAAGTCTTTACATGTTTTTTCTAAAATCATTGATATCATCATTTCTTATAGCACAGTAATATTCCATCACAATCATATACACAACTTGTTTAGCCATTCCCCACCTGATAGGTATCCACACAATTTCCAGTTCTTTGCTAATATAAAGAGAACTTCTATAAACATTTTAAAACCTCAAAGATTCTTTTCCTTTTTTCTCTACTCATCTTTGGAAATAGATCTAGAAGTGGTACTGTTGGGTCAAACGGTGTAATTCTTTTTGGGTGTAATTCCAGATCACTCTCCAAAATGGTTGGATCATTTCACAATTCCACCAACAATGAATTCATGTCCCAATTTTTCCACATCCTTTCCAACATTTGTCATCTTCCACTTCTATCAGTTTAGCCAATATGACAGGTATAAAGTGATATCTCAAGGTTTTTTTAAATCTACATTTATCTAATCAAAAATAATTTAGAGCATTTTTTTTAATGTGAGTACAAATTGTTTTGTTTTCTTCATTGGAAAACTATCTGTTCATGTCCTTTGACCATTTATCTAATGGAGAATGACTTGCATTTTTATAGATTTGACAAATCTTTATATATTTTGGATATAAGATCTTTACCTGATAAATTGTCTATAAAATTTCCCCCAATTTTCTGCTTTCCTTCTAATCTTGGCTACATTTGTTTTATTTGTGCAAAATCTTTTTAATTTAATATAATTGAAGTTACCAATTTTACACCTGACTTCATTCCCTATCTCATTTATCTATAAGTTGTTTGCCTATCCTTAATTCTGATAAGTAATTCCGTGTTCTTCTAATTTTATTGTAATATCTCCCTTTATATAAAGGTCATGTACCCATTTTGACCTTATTTTGATAAATGGAGTAAGATATTGGTCCATGCCCAGTTTCTGCCTGTTTTCCAACAATATTTTTTTAACCAAATAATGAATTCTTATCCCAAAATCTAAGTCTTTATACTTTTCAAATACAAGGTTATTATGTTTATTTGGTGCTGTAAATTGTTTGTTTATTGTATTTCATTGATCTACCTTTGTATTTCTTAACCAGTACCAGATAGTTTTGATAATTACTACCTTATAATATAGTTTAAGATATGGTGCTGCTAAACTTCCTTCCTTTACACTTTGTAAAAATTATTTCCTTTGATATTCTTGACTTTTTGTTTTTCCAAATGAATTTTATTATTTTTTTTATTCAGTAAAATAATTTTTAGTAATTTAATTGGGATGCTGTTGAATACATAAATTTCTTTGGGTAAAATTGTCATTTTTATCATATTAGCCCTGCCTATCCATGAATGATTAATATCTCTCTAATTATTTAAATCTGATTGATTTGCATAAAAAGTTTTTTAAAGTAATTTTGTTTATGTAGTTCCTGGATTTGTTTTGGCAGGTATTTTATACTGTCTAGAGTTAACTTAAATGGAGTAATTTTTACTATCTCTTCTTTTAGAGTTTTCTTTGTGATATATAGGAATGCTAATGATTTAGGTGCATTGACTTTATATCCAACTACTTTATTAAAATTATTGTTTGTTTCAACTAACTTTTTAGTTGAGTCTTTAGGATTTTCAGTGTGTCATCATATCATCTGCAAAAATAGATGTTTATTACCTTATTCCCTATTCTCATTCCTTCAATTTCTTTTTCTCCACTTATTGCTATTGCTATGATTTCTAATACAATATTGAATAATACTGGTGACAGTGTGCATCCTTGTTTCACATCTTATCTTACTGGGAAGGCCTCTAGTTTATCCCCATTATAAATAATGCTTGCTGATTATTTTAGATAAATTCTTTATAAAAATTCAATTTAGGGAAAAAATCCATTTATACCAATACTTTCAAGTGTCTTTAATAGAAATAAATATTGAACTTTATTAAAAGCTTCTTCTGCATCTATTGATATGATCATAAATTTTTTAACCTTTATTATTGAGGTAATGAATAACATTGATAGTTTTCCTTATGTTAAACCATCCTTGCATTCCTGGTACAAGTCTCATTTTATCATAATGTATAACTGTAACATATTTTTTCTAGTCTTTTAGTTAGCATTTTATCTAGGATTTTTGCACTCATATTCATTAATGAAATTGATCAACGATGTTCTTTTACTGTTTTTACTTTTCCTGGTATCAATGTCATATTTGTTTCATAAAAGGAGTTTGGAAGAATCCCTTCTTTCCTTACTATTTTAAATTTTTTTAAAATATTGGAATTACGTGATCTTCATCTGTTTGATAGAATTCACTTGTAAATCTAATATTGTTTTAAGAGCAACTTTGCATGACTAAATCATTTTGACTATTACAAATACCCAAATTGAATACAAAGAAACTTTAAAGAAAGATGCTATGTGCATGCAGAGAAAGAACTGATAAATAGAAGTATATATATATACATATATATATATAATGATTATATATATTAGAAACAAATATATATCCACAGACATACACATATGCGTATATATATGTGTGTGTATATATAGATATATAGATATGTATGTGTGTGTGTGTGAATCTAAAGGTAGTCATGTCTAGGACAGGGATGAGAAGGAAGAAAAGAAATTTTTTTTAAAAGTTACATAACTTTATTATATATTTGAAAAGAATAGCAAGTTGTATATAACAGATTTGTACTTTCATGTGCACTTTTTTTCCTATTCTGCTATGCTATGGAAATTTTTTTTTATTGCTTAAGTTCAGAATAAATTAAAAAAAAAAGACTATAAGCCACATGGGATCAAGTCAAGTACTGTTCTGGAAATATGTGAGAAGAAATCAGCAATGCATTTGCATCAGAGAGATAGGCAAAAAAAGATGTATTTGCTAAGTAGACTTTACAGTGGGAAAAATGAGAGGAAAAGGGTTAAATACTGATACAAATTATCAAAAGTTATCTCAGTGTCAGACTACAGATTTTCTGGTTTTGTAAATTTTGTGTTCCACTTTATTTAATTGTCCCCAAAGAACAGTAATAACGAGCCCATAAAATCAGTCATGATATTTGCACATGTCCTTTATAAAAGCTTGGTCTTGAAAAATTAAACTGGTTTGCATTTCTCTAATCAATGGTGATTTACAACACTTTTTCATATGATTATAGATGGCTTTAATTTCTTCATCTCTATTGATTAGAGAAATGCAAATCAAAACAACTTTGAAGTACCACATCATACCTATCACATTGGCCAACATGACAAAACAGGAGAATGATTAATGTTGGAGAAGATGTGGGAAAATTGGAACACTAATACATTGTTGGTGGAGTTGTGAAATGATCCATCCATTTTGGAGAGCAATTTGGAACTATGCCCAAAGGGCTATAAAACTGTGTATACACTTTAACCCAGCAATAGCACTTTTAGGGCTCTATTCCAAAGAGATCATACAAATGGGAAAAGGACCCACATGTACAAAAATATTTATAACTGCTCTTTTTATGGTGGCAAAGAATTGGAAATTGAAAGGATACCTATCAATTGGGGAATGGTGGAACAAGTTGTGGTATATGAATGTAATGGAATACTGCTGTGCTATAACAAATGATGAACAGGCAGACTTCAGAAAAACCTGGAAAGACTTCTATGGTCTGATGCTGAGTGAAGCGAGCAGAACCAGGAGAATGTTGTACACAGTAACAGCCATGTTGTGCAATGACTAATACTGACAGACTTAACCCTTCTCAGCAATACAAGGGGCTAAGATATTGCAAAGATCTCATGATGGAAAATGCTATCCACATCCAAAAAGATAACTATGTAGTTTGAATGCAGATTGATAGTATTTGCTATTTTTTTTCTCCTGTTGTGTTTTGTTTCCTCTTTCTGGTGGTTCTTCCTATTGGTTCTCATTCTTACTTACAGCACCACTAATGTGAAAATATGTTTAATAGAAATGTATATGTGTAGCTTATATCAGATTGTGTGCCATCTTGGGGAGGGAGGTGGGAAGGAAAGGGGAGAAAAATTTAAAACTCAAAAGCTTATGGAAGTGATTGTTGATAAATCAAAATAAATTAATTCAAAAAATTAAAGTGAATATTCAAAAGGGGGTTTTAAAAGTTATAAAACAAGAATTTTAAAAGTTCTTATTTGTGGTAGAAAGAAATTCAAGCTCACTTTGAAAGACACACTTTATTTACGCAATGTAATGTATAAAATTACAACTCAATATATATTCACACCTTTAGACTTTCAAGTAAATCACTCACAGCAATACATTTTGTCTAAGTGTTAATATAAATAATTTCACAAATTGGCTTTTAGGATTTGTACAAACTAGTAATTACTAGAACTTCTGGTGCCAAGATGGCAGAGTGAGGAAGGAACCTATGAAGCCCTCCTAAATTCTCCTGTAAACAACTAGAAAACCACCTCAGAATTGGTCTAGGAGCAGGGAAGCAGCTTACTAACCCAGCAGGAAAGGTCTTTATCACTGGGGTGGGAAGGGAATGAGGTCCAAGAGTAGTAGCAAGAGCCAGCCTCACAGCAGGGTCCTGCAGCAGGGCTCTGAGCCTGGGGCAATCCACCAGTGAGGCCTCACTCTCCTGCAAACCAGCAATCACCTAGGCAAGGGAGCAGTCTGTGCAGCACAGCAAGGCCTGAACTGAGTGACCTTACCTCCAACACAGCTCATCAGCAAGGATGTGACCCCATTGCTGACCAGTGGTGAAGCCTTAACACTGGGACTGATCAACAGCAAGACCCTGCCCATGGGGCCAGCCAGTAGTGAGACCTTGTTAACAGAGCAGCCCAGTAGCAGGGCTACCCCCTCACCCCAGTCTGCCTCAGTTCTCTCCTACAGGGCCAGTCATCAGAAAGACTCTATTACCATACTAACAACAACTCAGCAGCAAGGCCCCACCCTTGGAGCAGACCAGTAGCTAAACCTCATACCCAGGGGAGGCCAATGGGGGCCTCCAGTACAAGCCAGAAAAGAAGCCTGCTCTCCAGACAAAGCAAGCAGCTAAGCCCTGAAACCCAGTGAAAGCAAGCAGTAAGACCCAGAGTCCTGGCACAAAAAGCTTTGGACAGTGTAGGACCAGAGCCCAACTCTCAAATAATAACACCAAGTCACAAAAAAGGGCAGGAAAAAAAGGAGCAAAAAAAAAACCCCAAAAAAGTTTGACTATAGAGAGCTACTATGGTGATAGGAAAGATCAAGACATAAACTTAGAAGAGGACAAAGTGTTGAAATGGCTGCATGTGAAGGCTCAAAGAATAATGTAATTTGGTCTCAAGCCCAAAAAGAATTCCTGGAAGAGCTTAAAAGAATTTTCAAAAGCAAATTAGAGAAACAGAAGAAAAAAATGGGAGAAGAAGTGAGAATAATGTAAAAGAATCATGAAAAAAGAGTCAATAGCATGGGAAAAGATATAAAAAATAATACCAAAGAAAATTACTCCCTAAAAATAGAATTGACCAAATAGAAAAGGAAATACAAAAGCTCACTGAAGAAAATAATTCTTTAAAAATTAGAGTTGAACAATTGGAAACTAATGACTCTATAAGACATCAAGATACAATAAAACAAAATCAAAAAATTTAAAAAGAGAATAAAATGTGAAATTTCTCATTAAAAAAAATAACTGACCTAGAAAATAGAACTAGGAGAGATAATATAATAATTATTTGACAACCTAAAAGCCATGATTAAAAAAATGCCTGAACAACATCTTTCAAGAAATTAAAAAAAAACCTGCCCTGATATAATAGAACCAGAGAGAAAAATAGAAATTGAAAAAATCCATCAATCACCTCCTGAAAGAGATTTCAAAATGAAAACCCCCAGGAACTTCATGGCCAAACCCCAGAGCTCACAGATCAAGAAGAAAGTATTGCAATCAGCCAAAAAGAAACAATTCAAAAATCATGGAGCTATAGTCAGGATTACAGAGGATTTGGCAGCTTCCACATTAAAGAATCAGAGGGCTTGAAATGTGATATACCAGAAGGCAAAGAAGTTAGGATTATGACTAAGAATCACCTACTTAGCAACTTTCAGGGGAAAATGAATATTTCATGAAATAGAGCACTTTCAAGCATTTCTAATTAAAAGACCAGAGCTGAATAAAATATTTTACCTCCAAATACAAGACTTAAGGGAAGCATAAAAAGGTTAAAAAAAAAAAAAGAAAGAGAAAACATAAGAAATTCAATAAGGTTAAACTGTTTACATTTCTATATAGCAAGAAAATAAAAGCAATTGGAGGTTCCCAAAGTTTGTGATACTGCTCCCTTGGGGGTGCCGGAATGATTGGAATGATCCAGGGGAACAGTAATAGTCTTGGGTGCAATGGGGGGGGGAGTGTTGAATAAAAATAAGGGAGTGGTGGAAGCATAAGGAAAAAAAAGAAGAGAAGAAAATTTTGAAGAACCATTTATATGTTTCATTTGTCATGAAACAGAGCTAAAGTCAAAGTGATTACATTATTTTCCAAATAAACACACAAAATGCAAGTTATAACCAATCAATGATCAAGTCTGCTGACAGGTCTTAACAAGCAAGTGTTGGCAGGCGAGCATATTGCACATTGTTGGGAAGTTCAGCATGCATTGGCAGGAAGATGTGTGTGTAACAACTTGTTTACAATATGATACTATATGGTTACATAGTGCAATATTGCATCATCAAAATTTCAATGCAGGGAAAAAACCCACAAATTTACAATAAATCATTAAATTTAAGATGTCATTTTAAAATATTTTATATTTTTTGAAATGATGCAGATTTTAAAAAAACACTGTTAAAAGGTTAAAGAAAGTAGATTTCAAGGGGGATGTTGAGGAACTTTTTTTGAAAATGGGGTGGAAGGCCAAATAAATTTGGGAACCTCTAAGTTAGAAAGAGTACATGCATGTACTCCTGACATGACAGAGGGTGTGGATAAAAGGTGACTTTGATGGGATAATATCCCCCCTCAAAAAAAAAAAACAAAATAAAAGAGTGAGAAGGAAAATTGCATTGGAAGAAAGAGAGAAGAGATTGAATAGGGTAAATTATCCCACATAAAAGAGGCATGAGAAAGCTATTATAATGAAGGGGAAGATGGAGGTGGTGGTAGTGGGCAAAGCTTTAACCTTACTCTCATCAAAACTGGCTAAAAGAGGGAAAAACATACTCAGTTGGATATAGAAATCTATCTTACCCTACAAAGAAGTAAAAAGGGATGAGGATTGTAGGAGAGGAAGGGAGGGCTGATAAAAAAGGAGGGTATATTGAGGAAGGCAGTGATCAGAAATAAAACACTTGTGAGGAGGGAAAAGGTGGGGTGCAAGAGAGAGGAGGGGATAAACAAGAAAGAAAATAGCATGGAAGGAAATACACATTTAGTTATCATACTTATAAATGTAAATGAGATGAACTTACCATAAAATGAAAGTGGATAGCAGAATGGATTAAAAACCTAAATTTTACAATGTATTGTTTACAAGAAACACATTTGGAGCAGAGAGATACACACAGGGTAAAAGTAAGGGACTGGCACAGAATCTTCTATGCTTCAGCTGAAGCAAAGAAAGCAAGGGTAACAATCATGATCTCAGATAAAATAAAAGCAAAAATAGATCTAATTAAAAGTGATAAAGAAGGAAATTAGGTTTTGTTGAAAGGTATCATAAACAATGATGTCATATCAATATTAAACATATATACACCAAATGGCACAGCATCTAAATTTTTGAAGAAGTCAAGTGAATTGCGGGAGGAAATAGATAATAAAACAATACTACTGGGGGACCTTAACTTTCCCCTCTCAAAACTACATAAATGTAATAAAAAAATAAACAAGAAAGAAGTTAAGGAGGTGAATAAAATTATGGAAAAGTTAGATATGAATGATCTCTGGAGAAAATTGAATGGGAATATAAAGGAATATACCTTTTTCTCAGCAGTAAATGGCTGAGAAAATTGACAAAAATGAATAAAAATTGACATAGATTAAGACATAAAAACATCACAACCAAATGCAGAAAAGTGGAAATAGTAAACACATTCTTTTCAGATCATAATGCAATAAAAATACATTCCATAATGGACAAGGGAAAGAGAGATTAAAAATTAATTGGAAATTAAATAATCTAATCCAAAAAACCAAGTGAGTTAAAGAACAAATCATAGGAACAATCTACAATTTCATTAAAGAAAATAACAAGACAACATACCAAAATTTATGGGATTCAGCCAAAGTGGTACTTAGGGGAAATTTTATATATCCAATTGTTGACATCAGTAAGATAAAGAAAAAGCAGATCCATGAATTGGGCATGCATCTAAAAAATTAGAAAAAGAACAAATTAAAAATCCTTAATTAAACACCAAACTGGAGCTACTGAAGGAGAGATTAATAAAATTGAACATAGGAAAAACATTGAACCAATAAATAAAACTAGAAGTCAGTTTTATGAAAAAAAACAATAAAATAGGTAAACCACTGGTTAATTTGATTTAAAAAAAGGAAAGAAGAAAATCAAATTACTAGTATCAAAAATAAAAGAGGTGAACCTATCACCAATGAAGAGGAAATTAAGACAATTGTTAGGATCTATTTTGCCCAATTATTTGCCAATAAATTTGATGATCTAAATGAAATGTATGAATGTCTACAAAAATTAAAAAAAACCAGATTAACAGAAGAAGAAATTAAATACTTAAATAACCCTATCTTATAAAAAAAAGCTTCCTAAGAAAAAATCTCCAGGACCAGGTGGATTCACAAGTAAATTCTACCAAATATTTAAAGACCAATTAATTCCAATACTATGTAAACTATTTGGAAAAAAATAGTCAAAGAAGGAGTCCTACCAAATTCCTTGCTCCTACACAAATTCCTACACAAATATGGTGCTGATACCCAAACCATGAAGAACCAAAACAGAGAAAGAATATTATAGACCAATTTCGCTAATGAATATTGATGCAAAAAAATTAAATAAAATACTAGCAAAGATAACACAACAAGAATCATATATTATGACTGGGTGGGATTTATACCAGAAATGCAGAGCTGGTTCAATATCTGGAAAACTATCAGCATAATTGATCATATCAATAATAAAACCAACAGAAATCATGTGATTATCTAAATAGATGCAGAAAAAGCCTTCAACAAAATACAGTACCATTCCTATTAAAAACACTAGAGAGCAAGTTATATTTATCCAAAACCATCAGCAAGCATTATCTGTAATGGCAATAAGCTAGAAACCTTTCCAATACAAACAGAGGTGAAATAAGGATGCCCATTCTCAGTTCTATTATTTAATATTGTACTAAAAATGTTAATTATAGCAATAAGAGAAGAAAATTAAAGGGATTAGAATAGGCAATGAGGGGAAAAACTATTAGTCTTTGCAGATGGTGTGATATTATACTTAGAAAAACCTAAAGAATCAACTAAAAAACTACTTGAAATTATTAACAACTTTAGCATTCTTGCAGGATACAAACTAAACACACAGAAATCATCAGAATTTCTTGATGTGACCAACAAAACCCAGCAGTAAGAGATAGAAAGAGAAATTCCATTTGAAATTACTACAAATAATACAAAATATTTGGGAGTCTACCTGCCAAGACAAACCCAGGGATTATATGAACACAACTATGAAACACTTTTCACATGAATAAAGTCAGATTTAAACAATTGAAAAAATATCAGTAGGCTCATGAGTAGGCTGAGCCAATATGATAAAAATGACACTTCTACTGAAATTAATCTATTTAGTGCCATACCAATCAAACTATCAAAATATATTTTGTAGAGCTAAGAAAAATAATAAGAAAATTCATCTGGAAGAACAAAAGCTCCAGGATATCAAGGGAATCAATGAAAAAAAAAGGTGAAAGAAGGTCTAGCTATAGCAGATCTCAAACTGCTTCATAAACAGTAATTATCAAAATAATTTGGTACTGGCTAAGAAATAGAGTGGTGAATCAGTGGCATAGATAAGGTACAGATTATATTATGGTAAATGACCATAGTAATTTAGCACATGATAAAGAGAAAAATCCACAATTTTAGAACAAAAATTACTATTACTTGACCAAAACTGCCGGGAAAACTGGAAAATAGTAAGGCAGAAACTAGGCATAGACCAACATCTCACACTATATACCAAGATAAGGTCAAAATGGGTACATGATTTACACATAAAGGGTGACACCATAAGCAAATTAAAAGAACATGGAATAGTTTATCTGTCAGATTTATAGATAAAGGAAGAATTTAAGATCAAAAAAGGTAGAGAGAGCATTAGAAAATGTAAAATAGATAATTTTGATCATATAATTATATAATATACAATATATAATTTCAATTATATAATTATATAAATAATAAAAAGTTTTTGCACAAACAAAATCAATGCAACCAAAATTATAAGCAAAGTAGAAAACTGAGAAAAAAATGCAGGAAATATCTCTGATAAAGGCTATATTTCTCAAATATATAGAGAACTGAGTAAATTTATTAGATTACAAGTCATTTCCCAATTGATAAGTGGTCAAAGGATATGAACAGGCAGTTTTCAGAAGAAGCCCTCAATAGTCATAGGAAAAAATGCTCTAAATCACTATTAATCAGAGAAATGCAAATTCAAACAACTCTGAGGTAGTATTTCACACCTATCATAGTGATTAATATGACAAAAAAGGAAAATGTGGGATGTTATGGGGATGTGGGAAAACTGGAAAACTAATGCACTGTTTAAGGTAGAGTTGTGAACTGATTTTACCATTCTGGAGAGCAATTTGCAGCTATGCCCAAATCGCTATAAAACTGTGCATACTCTCTGATCCAGTAATACCACTGCTAGGTCTATATCCCAAAAAAAATCCAAAAAAAAGGGGGGGAAGGATCTGTTTGTACAAAAATATTTATAGCAACTCTTTTTGTGGTGGCTAAGAAGCAGAAATCAAAGGGATGCCTGTCAATTGAGGAATGGCTAGACAAACTGTAGTGTATGATTTTAATGGAATATTATTGTGCAATCAGGATGATTTCAGAAAAACCTGAAAAGACATTTATGAACCAATGCATAGTGAAGTCAACAGAATCATTGTCCACAGTAACAGCAATATTGTTCAGTGAAGAACTGTGAATGACTTAGCTATTCTCAGCAATACAGTGATCCAAGACAATTCCAAAGGACCAGTGATGAAGCATACTATCCACCTCCAGAGAAAGAACAGATAGTGTTTGAATACAGACTGAAGCATGTATTTTTAATTTTCTTTCTTTTTTTATTCAAGTCTTGTACAAAATGACTAATATGGAAATATTTTACATAATTGTACATGTATAACCTATACCTGATTGCTTGCTGTCTCAGGGAGAGGAGAAGGGAAGGAGTGAAGGAGGGATAACACTTGGAACTCAAAAGTTTAAATAAAAATATTTTTTAAAATCAGTAATTTGGTTTTTAAAACTCCTAAAATAGGAAAGATAAGTTATTGGACTCCCAAAATAGTGAAGCTAAGCAGAGATTATTACATACACCCTGAGTTTGTGACTGTTTGTTTTGTTACATGCCTTGAAAGATACTTTGTGATAGCTTGACAACTCTCACATCCATTTTTTCCTCTTATTTCCAAAATATACTAAACTCAACTCCCACCTTCTATAGGAACCCTCTCCCAACTCCTCTTAATTCTAGTGCCATTCCTTCTCTTATTTCTTATTTATCTTGTATATGGCTTGTTTGTACAATTTTGCTTCTTTGTTGTCTTGCTGGTAAAATTGTTAGCTCCTTGAGGGCAGGGGGTGTCTTTTGCTTCTTTTTGTACTGTCAGTGCTTAGCTCAGTGCCTGACATAAAGTAAGCCCTTGAATAAATGTTTATTGACTGACTGGCTGGCAATATACACCAGTGAGTAAAACAACAAAAATGTTATGAACAGAAGATCATCTTTGATTTATGAACATTCAACTTTCAACATTCGTCCATTACATATATCTTGTATGCTTGCTTTTGTAATCCTGTGCATAGCACTGTAACTAATGCATTGCAATTACTTACATATTTTTCTTTTTCATTCCTTCCTTCATTGATTCAAACAGGCACTGAGACTCCCTTTCTGAACACTAAGACCACCAGAAACTCCCTGCTTACAGTTGTCTCTGGGAATACTAATTTCCTTCCTGCTTGCTTAACTTACTTTCAGGAAATTAATTATGAATGAATCACGATCTAGTTTTGATATTCATTTTAATTCACTCCCTCTTTGTAGTCACATGGCTCACACCCTTTTATTTTGCACTTTCCTTAATGGAAGATTCATTTCTCTTGAAGCAGGAAGAGAGGTGACTAGAATGTCAAACTTAACCAGATAGGAAGCATGACAGAGTGAGAAAAGAAATGGCTCTGGAGTCAGGGGCTTATGTCCCACTTAAGAAACTACCTTATCTAAGTCACTTAACCTCCTTGGGCCTCAGTTTCCTCATCTGTAAATTGAAGGGATTAGATTAGATGGTCTCTGAGGTTACTTATAGCTCTAGATTTATACTCCTATGACCTTTCTGCCCACAACACCCACCTCTCTTCAGTCCAGTGTTTCCCCATTTTTGCTTACCTAGCTTGTGTTTAGGGTATTAAGTTATATATTACTGAAGAATTCTTGGCTCCAACCTATGGGAAAAGACAAGTCACGGTGAGGGCAGTGGTACTATGTTCCTATTGCTCAGTAATGACTGAGACCTGAAGGCTGAACTTGAAAGGAATGAGGACTCAAGAATATAACTCCATCAACCATGAGATTCTGAAGCCAGTCTAGGAGCACTTCTGAGCACTCACCCCACGTAGTGATTATCTGACTCCTCACTCAGGACTAAAAGAGCTCATAGAACCAGAGACCTTAGTGAATCAGAAAGAGAGATTAGATGTGAGATAGAAAGAAAGAAGTAATGGAATGATATTATTTTGGGGATGTTAGGGAAATTTTATTGCCTTATAAAGAAAAACATGTTGCATTCTTCCAATGTGTGTCTAAAAAAATCCCTGTCTTCATTAATAAGCATATCATTAGTTCTTTGAAACACCTGCATTAGGGAAAAGAAAAACCAGAAGTTTTGAAGTAAAATTAGACATGCTAAAAAAGAACTGCAATTAATCACTAAAGCCCTTGGTAGTTTGCACAAATTCCTTAAAAAAAAATCTTCTTGTAAATTTCCATTTACCTTTGCATCTTCCCATAATTAAACCAGCTTTCTTCAAAGTACCTGGCTTTCTTTTAATATTGTATTGTTTTTCAATTTTGCTACTACTTCAATGTGCCAGGAAACAAAGCATGTGTTATATTTAAATATATTTATCTGCTTCAGTAGGAAAATAATACCAAAGAGTATTATTTTCTAATTTTATGGCTATTTTAGGATTATCAATTTTGACATTTATTCCACCAAATTAATAATATTCCTTTGCCTCATCATGGTATATAGACCATACTGGTTTCTCAAAGGTTATGTCTGGAGAGTTCAGGAACTGATCATTCCTACCAGTCAGGAAGGATTAAAGCATAAGCCTAAAGACAAATCCTGTCTCTTCACTCTCAGGACCAGTTTAGTTAAATTCAAAAAGATTCATCCCCAAGGTTAGCTCTAGAATGATAACTTTTTGACCAAAGTATCTCTGTAATCAATTTATAGGTGGTTGTATTTGTGATGTTGTTGGTACCACTACCACTGTTAGATAAACCTTAAATAGTGATTTTTAACATAAGTCCATGGAACCACAAGAGGGTTCTGAGTAGGTTTCCAGGTACCTGTAACCTTGGGTGGGGATAAAAAAAAACCTTCTTTTCAATATAAAGTGTTTCTCTTATAATTATTTTAATATTATTTTATGCCTTTAAAAACATTATTTTGAGGAAAAGTCCATAGGTTTTACTAAGACTACCAAAAAGGTCCATGATATCAAAACAGTGAAAAGCCTCCCTAAAGTGTCAGAACCTCAAAAGGACTGATTTGTTCATGAACTGCTAGTTAGCCAATGTCAAGATATAGGATTTGAAATTAGGTCTTCCTGAATCCCAGTCTGACACTCTGCCCACCATCACACCTTGCTTCTTTTAAATCTTAAATACTAAAATGAATTTTTAATGTGTTGCAGAAGCTCAGGAGATTAATCTTGATCATAACACAGTTTTTATACATTTTAAGTTAAATAAACTTAAAAATTAATTTTTTAAACACAATCTGCTCTTAGGTTTGTGACTGCCTTTAAATGGAACTCAAGGAGTTTGCTAATAAACACACACACACATATGTATATGTATGTAAGTACATATTTGTGTATATACATACATGTCAATCAATAAGCATATACTTAGTGTGTCCATTTGTTGTGTACTATACAATAGTGAATGCTAAAAAGCTGTAAGAAGGAAATAGAAGGTTCTTAGTCTACTTTTAGAGGAAAAATTGGGTCAGAATATAAGTGGGTTTAGGAAGAAGATGGAAGCTTTACAAGCTTCATTGATAGGGTAAAATAATGAATCCTGACATGTTTTCTTTTGTTGGGCTCTAGGGCAAGTAATTTTAACTTCATTTTGTCCAGCTATATCTTTAATAGAAATAGAGAAGTGTTGATTTTTATCTCCTGTATTGCAACACTTTACTTAAAAGCTTTTATTGTCAAACCTTAATATTCTTTTCTTTTGAATAAATAATACCAACTCCTTAATAATTTACCTGAATTGGATGAAATTACCTGTAACCTGAAATGAGATTTAGATTTTATGTAAAAAATCCCTAATAGCAGTAGTTGCTAATATTCTGCAGGAAAATTCTTTAATCTTTTCTAAGATTTAAAACAGACTACTACTTTGAAATCTAAGGATGATTTAAATTTCTGCAATTAGGAAAGAGGGTAGACCTGATAACTTTTCTAGTTTCCTTTCAGGAAGACATATGACTTTTAACTAAGATCAGCACTACCTGGCTAATCTCAGAAAACCATTTGAATCTAAAACTATTGTTCTTTTAAATGGAAAGTTTCAAAATGCATTAAATGATTCAGATAAACTGAAGCTAAATGTACTAAAGCCATATACCTGACTCAGAGGTGAAACAAAACTTAACCTTAAGTTAAATCTTCTGTGATTTTACAACCATTCAGCTGGCTGAAACACTGCAAAGGGACAGGGCCAAACAAACAAAAGGGCAGCTTCCTCCATGTACTGAAATGCTATAAGTTAATGTTTGCATTTTTTAGTGCTGCCTTCTTGAAAGGTTCCAACATACAAACATTCAGTTTGAGTATATTTAAACAAGCTGTATTTGAATTCATTCCAGACTTTCCATTTGCAGAAATTTAAGACTATTTGTATTCAGAGAACAACATAACATGGGACAGCTGTTTCTGCACTTCTCTCCTGCTTGTAGGATGCCTAAAAACATTTGCTAAACATGATATAAATGAGCATCATTTTTTACAATATAGGGGATTATCAAGCTAGGTAAAGTTAAGAATACCATGAAATTGAATTTCCCCTTTTCTGCAAATTTTATTCAATTTTTATTATAAACCTATTAGTCTAACAAATACAAATAAGTAAATAAACATTCAAAATAAGGATAAATATAAGCCTACTTAAAACACTTAGTGCTTAGAACAAAATCTTAGGAAACTAAGAAACAAGTAACACATTTGTTCTGCATCCCTTTCCAAATATTCTTGAATGAAGTTCCAGTCCAGTCCTATTCAACAAATATTTATTAATCAATACACAAGGTGCTGTGGAAACAAAGTTAAAATGTTTGGTTCTTGTTTCTTTCTTTTAAAAATTTCAAATGTGAGGGGAAGATGAAGGGAAAAGAGGAACAAAGTAAAAAGTGTACAGGTGAGAACAAAAGAAAACTTACAAGTAAGCAAAGAAATGATAAACAGCTCTCAACACAATGTGTAGTATTTATGATATAGGCTTTCTTGAAATGGAAATGTATTGTATATTTTGAAACCTCTCACATTCTGCTGTGCACATGGCAATGTTTTTTCTCTTTTTTTCTTATTTTGTATTTAAGTTTCAATATTGAAGTTTATAATATATTTCTTTTTCTTTTCTTCTTGGGTATTTAAGTTTTAGCATTTGTGTCTAAAATAAAAAAAAATTTAAAAATTTCAAATGCAAGGTAGCTAGGTGGCACAGTAGAGAGAGCAACAACCCTGGAGTCAGGAGGATCTGAGTTCAAATCAGGCACCAGATACTTTCTAGATGTGTGACCCTGAGCATTTCCTCCCTCTGAAATAAAAAAAAGTAAAAATTTCAAATGAATAGCTGTAGTTATTGTGTGCATAGTCCTAATCCCTTCATTATTGCTTTTATCTCTTCATATAATCTTTCCATGTTTCCATGTTTCAATGCTTTCATGTTTGGCATTTTTATAGCACCACATTATTCACTAATATTAGTTTATAATGATTTATTCAACCATTCTCCAATTGTTGAACATATAGGATTGTTGCCATTTTTGTTATTAAGGATACATATAGCAGATGAGTATTTTTGCATGTTATTAATATTTTGGTACTATTAGACCTTTCCCCCTTTTTTATTTTTTTGGAGAAAATCCTAGTAAATAAATCATTGGGTAGAGTTGGTTTTTTTTTAAATCTTACCACACATTGCCATATTTCTCTCCAAAATCTTTGCAATTATACATCAGTTCCTATTTCTCCAAAGGCAGATATAAAATATTTTGTTTGTTTTTTCCTATTTCTACTGTTTTAAGAGATGTTTATTGATATCATGATTTAAAATTCTCTTATTCTATTTTTTAAAATTTGAGCACCTTTTCATGTGGTTATTAAGAGTTTGTCTTTTCTCTTTTGAGAATTATGTCCTCTGAGTGGGGGGATAATAGAAGGAAGGGCAGATTGGGGGAGGGTGTAATCAGAAGCAAACACTTCTGAGGAGGGACAGGGTCAAAAGAGAGAGGGGGTGGGATATGATGAAGGGAAATATAGTCAGTTTTCCACATCATGACTACTACGGAAGTGTTTTGCATGCCTACACAAGTATAACCTGCATCAAGATGCTTGCCTTCTCAATGAGGGTGGGTAGGAAGGGAGAAAGGGAAAAAAGTTGGAATCCAAAATTTTAAAAACAAATGTTAAAAAAAAAATGTTTTCACATGCAATGGAAATGAGAAATACAGGCAATGGGGTATAGAAATCTATCCTGCCCTACAGGAAAATAGAAGAGGAAGGAGATAAGAGAAGGGGGTAGAGATAGAAAGGAGGGCAGATTAGGGGAAAGGGTATTCAGAATTCACGCTGTCTTGTGGTTGGAGGAGAGACAAGATGGGGAGAAAATTTGGAACTCAAAATCTTGTAGAAGAGAATTATGTCCTCTGATCATTTTTCTATTGGGTAGTACATATTTACTTTCTATAGATGTATAAGTTCTTTGTAGATTCTGAATGGCAGGCATTTACTTAATATGCTTTCTGCCAACATTTCTCCATTTTTATTTTAAAGTTTGTTGATATTTGTGACACAAAAATCCATTTTTTGTGTGTATAATCAAACCCATCACTTTATTCTTTATGTTTGATCCATAGTTATGGCTCATGTGTTGTTATTTTTTCTTTGACTTTTTTAACTGGATTTTTTCTCTCCTATAATTGTTCTAACAGAAGTCAATGCAATAATGCTTGTATCTTTATTCAGATGACTCTGGAGGAGAGATTGAAGCTGATGACTTGGTATGGGCCTGCCTTCCTTAAATCCAATTCATGGGCAAGTCAAGACATTACCCTCATGATGTTATTGGTCTTTAAAAATGAAGGACCAAAAACAACAACAATCCCAACAACAATCCAGTCTTTACAAAATTCCTCTATCGTATTAATAAATATAAAGGCAGTTTTTACTTGGACTTCTCCTTTAACGAGTCAGTAAAATAGCATTTACTAAGCACTTACTATGTTTCAGGTACAGTGCTAGGGATTAAAGTGTTAGGGATTAAAAAAAAGTGCTTGCCATTTCCAAGCAGCTCATATTCTAATGAGGAAAACAATATGCAAACAACTATGTATAAATGAGATTTTTAAATATTTTTAATCTCCAATTTGGAGTCAGGCACTGACATTAAGGGGGAACTAGGAAGGCTTCTTAGAGAAGGTATGATTTTAAGTGAAACTGAAGGAAGCTAGTACAATCTGAAGGTGAAACTGAGGAAGGAGTGAATTCCAAGTATGGGGAATAATAGCTAGTGAAAATGCATAGAGTCAGGAGATGTAGTATCCTGTTCAAGGAGCAGCAAGGAGACCAGTGTCACTAGATCATGGCATATGTGGATTGGAATAAAGTATGAGGAAACTAGTAAGGTAGAAAGAAGACAGATATGAATTCTTTTAAAAGCCAAAAAAGAGGATTTTATATTTGATCCTAAAGGTAATAGGGAGCCATAGTAGCTTATTGAGTAACAGGCAAACATGGTCAGACCTGTGCTTTAAAAGAAAGATCACTTTGTCTGCTGAGGGGACAATAGATTGAAGTTGGGATAAGACATGGAGACCAACCACATGAAGGCTTTCACCACAGTGAAGTGACAATGTCAGAGAAGAGAAGGAGGTGTGTCTAAGATATTGTGAAGATAAAATCAAAGGGGCTTGGAAAAACATTGGATATGGAAGGGATATGGATAAAAGAGAAGAAGGAATTGAGACTGTCACCTAAGTTGTAAGTCTCAGTAAGTGGGAAAATGTTGGTCTTTTCATCAGTAATAGGGAGGTTAGGGAAAAATTTTGCTAAGTTTTTAATTCAATTCAATTAAACAAGCATTTATTAAGTGCTCACTAGATGCAAGTTTGAGGCAGCTAGGTGGTGCAATAGATAGAACATTATCTTGGAGTCAGGAACACTCATCTTCTTGAGTTCAAATCCAGCCCTAAACATTAGTAGCCAAGTCCTATTTGCCTTAGTTTCCTCCTCTGTAAAATGATCTGGAGAAGGAAATGGTAAATCACTCCAGTATCTTTGCCAAGGAAACCCCAAAAGGGGTCACAAGGGATTGGACGTGATTGAACAATAAAAACAAGATGCAAGGTACTATGATTCATGCTGAATTTTAAACTATAAGGTTTTCAAGTATAGACCTTGGGTAAAATTGACATGCAAGGACCATTTCAGCTAAGTGTGGTGAGGTTTATAAAAAGTGGGATACCAGGCGATGAGGTTTTTTTTCACTAATTAAACCATCTAACAAAGCATTGTGGGTTGAAGTTTGCATTGGTGGAGGGAATACACAGGGGAAAAAATCATAGATCCCTAAAATATGGAAAGATGTCTGTAGTTAGGAAATTCAGTGCCTTCAAATACTGTTTCCTTTTATATCCACAAGCTGATACTGTACAAAGTTCACTATTTCACTTAAAGAAACCCACTTCTCTAATCAAATTCATTCTTACAATAGTGCCTACAATGTGCCAAGTATTGTGCTAAATGCTTTACAAATCTTTCCGAATTTGAAATCTTTCCAAATTTTTCAAGACCCAACTCAAATCCTTTAGTTGACCAACCCAGCCTCTAATCTTTCTTTTCCCTCCTTTGAACTTCAAGATAGTGGCACAACTCAAGCAAAAATAAAAATCTTTACCCACCACCATTAAACACTTACTATGTTCTAGGTACTACAGTTAGGCTTGGGAAACAGAAAAAAAATAGTTCTTCTCCTCAAGGAACCTATATTCTCTGAAGGTGAGAAAACTGATATGCATATAAAGAAATGAAAAATGTATACATAGTTAACAAAAGCTTCTGGGAAGTGAAAGTAGAAGCTGGAATTGGGGAAGAAGAAAGGTCTTACCTCCAAGATGGTGGATGAGTTGAATTTTAAAGAGAGCTATGGGTTCTAAGGAAAAAGGGAGAGGAGGGAGCTTATTCTAAAGATGAAGACCAGCCTTTGCAAGCCATGGAAACAGTTTATATAATATTATTTATGTAGAGTAACTAGTAGGCCAGTATGTCTTAAAAGTAGTGCATGAACAGGAATAATGTATAATAAGATTAGAAAGATAGTGTAGAGAGTGTTTGTGAATGGTTTGGAATCCCAAACAGATGAATTTTTTACTTCATGAGAGGCAAGAGGGAACCATTAGAGCTTTTGCAGTTTTTCGTTGACATTGGCATATCTCAGTTTTAGGTACATCACTTGGACAGCTATGTGGAAGGTGAATAAAAGAAGGGGAAAACTTGAAATAGCAAGAACAAATTAGGAGAATATCCCAATTTTCCAAGTGAGATGGAATGAGGACTTAAAGTAGGAAGATGTGGCCTACAAATAGAGATATAGGATTTGAAAGAACTGATCATGCCATTCCCTAATTCAAGAAATTCTAAATGGTCTCTATTGATCAAATATAAGTTTCTCTGGTAGGATTTTTAAATTCTGTCAAAATTTGACAGTTTATTTTTCAAATTTATTATAAATTGCTCTGATTTCTGTACTCTACTGTCCTAAATTTGCATTTTTGCTGTTCTTCAAGCAAAATACTCCATTTCTCATCTTCTTGCTTTTACATTGGTTATCTCCAATTCTTTACGTAATGGGGATTTGCTTTGCACATGCTCAGATCACCTAACACGAAGGCATCAACAAGGGAGACATCAGGGATGTAATTCTGGGAGATGACATTGAGCATTCCCTAACCATGAAAATTTTCTTTCCATTAGTTGTGTGGATAGAGCTGGCTGGGTCTTTAAAACTACCAGATTGGAATGCTCTCTCTCTCTCTTTTCTTCAGGTGTTGTCCTCAAAAGCTAAAGTCCTGTTCACTCACAGCATAGCTGTCATGAATTGAATATCTGAGAAAAAAATTGTTTTTATTGTTTTCACCAGGATTAAGATTTTAATTAGGTTGTGGTTTGTATGTGGATCATTATGTATCTCATTCCAGTAAAAGATTTCCCTTTTCTGGAATAACATCCTAATATCTTCACTTCTAGGTTGTTGTAAAAGAAGTTTAAGACTGTGTTGTGTACTTATAACTATAAACCCATATGGTTTTTATGATTGTCAAATGAAGAATCTCACAGAAACTTCATTTGAAATGGCTGGTTATGAGATGGTTAAAAATAAGCCAAGTATCAGAGGCTATCTGTGCTCCATATCTTACTCAGATTCAGAAAATGCACCATTAACATTTTATTTTAACTGGTACATTTAAATTTTATGTTTAAATGCACATGTTTGGGGGTGGAAGGGGTCATTGCTAACACAAATCTTTCAAAATACTTTTTTTTAGGCAATTGGGGTTAAGTGACTTGCACAGGGTCACACAGCTAGTAAATGTCAAGTGTTTGGTCTGAGGCCAGATTTGAACCCATGTTCTCCTGACTTCAGGGCCAGTGCTCTATCTACTGTGTCAACTAGATGCCCCCCAAAATACTTTTCTATAAGCATTAAATCTTTCTACTGTTTTACTGTAGAGTTGCTATTACTTTAAATAGGCTGTTTTAATAATAATAAATATAATGGTAATAACAAAATACTGTTTTAAATAAAATTTTAAATCACAATAAGGAAAAATATCCACACTTAAGCAAATCTTTGAGTATTACCAGAAATGTGGATGTGACACTGAATTTTTAAAAGGAACTTAAATGAATCATCATTCACTTTTGAGACACAACTTTGGGACAAATTAGGTGAGATTAAAGGGTTACAGAGACAGAAAGAAAAAGGCAATCATTTATGCACTAGTTCAGAAATACTATGTGTAACAAGAACTATGATGGAATATATAACTGAAATAAATAAGAATAAAAAAGTTTCTACACTATTCAATAAAATGTTAAGTCACTTTCATACTCTGAAATAATTTTTAAATAGTGTATATATTTTCAAAAGTTTTCTAATTTGGAACTTTTCTTTAATAAGGCTGAGCTAACAACAGAGAAAAGGAATTAATCTGACTTCTTTGAAATGCTAATTGAATTCTTATCTGTAAACCCAATATTTGCTTTGTAGAGCTCTGTAAAAGAAATATAAAATCCATAGGCTTGATGAAGTGATAGGGACATTCTTTTGACTAAATCATTAAAATTAAAGTCTTTTTTAATCTGAGTATATGTTAAGTCCCATATGAAAAAAAACACTATACACAAATACATAAAAAAATACACAAACTGGCTCATCGTTATGATTTTTCAGATGACCAGTTATGCATTTTATCTGTATTTTTCTAATGTATAAACTATATAAATTCACCAGTTTCAGCCAAGATTACAAGGAAAGCAGACAGTCGTGTGGGGGGGGGGGTATTATAAGTAGTTTCTCAGGTAAAGGCCTCTTTCTCAAACATATAGAGAACTTTGTCAAATTTTTAAGAATATGAGTAATTCCCCAATTGATAAATGGTCAATGGATTTGAACGGGTAGTTTTTGGAAGAAGAAATCAAAACTATATATAGTCACATGAAAAAATTGCTCTAAATCATTATTGATTCAATGCAAATTAAAACAATTTTGAGATGCCATTTCCCACCTATCAGACTGGCTGAAATAATGGATGGGGAAAATGGTAAATGTTGGTGGGGATAAGGAAAAATTGGGTCACTAATACACTATTGGTGGAACTGTGAACTGATCTAACCATTTTAGAAAGCAATCTGGAATTATGTCCAAAGAGTTGTAAAACTGCATACATTTTGATCTCTCAATGCCATTGTTGTATCTGTTTCTCATGGTGAACAGGGGAGAAGGAAAAGAACTTATATGTTCTAAAATATTTATGTCTACTCTCTTTGTGGTAGCAAAGAATTGGAAATTGAGGAGATGCCCATCAATTAAAGAATGACTGAATTAATTTTGGTATATGATTTGATGAAATACTACTGTGCTATAAGAAATGATGGGCAGGTTGATTTTAGGAAAACATGGAAAGACTTGCACGAAATATTAAAGAATGAAATGAGCAGGACCAAGAGAATATTGTATACAGTAATAATAACATAAGTTAAAGAATAAATGTGAGTGGCTAAGCTACTCTGAGTAATATGGATGTTCAAATCAACTACAAAGGATGTATGAAGGAAGATACTATCCACTTCCAGAGAAAGAATTAATATATGGAACTTTGTATTTTATAGTTTCACATATATATCTGTGTCAAATGTTGACCTTATAACAATTCCTATATAACAGTTCCTTGAGCAGCAAAACCCACAAAAAGATGGGATAAAATAATTTTCCAGCCAGAGACAACTTAGAAGGTTGGCTGGAAAGGTCTGTTGCACCTGGGTGAGAGTGGCACACAGTTCAACATGGGCTGCACCAACATAGACCAGGGCAGCAAACCTGGAACAGGCCTTGGGAGCCACCAAAGCAGCAATAGCAGTGTCTACTTCTGGAGCTCTCAGTCCACACATAGTAAGGGGGTTTAATGACTGATCAGAAGGAGAATACAATGGTCTCTTTACAGCAGTGGGGACAGGACTCTGGCTTTACTCAGTGGCTCAGATCTGAGTCTTAGTCCTCAATGGCAATTCCAGGGTGAGAAGGAACACTAGCAAAGCAGAGTTTATGGCTGCAGTGGAGCAGGGACCCTCAGCACAGTTGCGGGATGGAAAAGAGTGCTTGTGGTCACTCACAAACCAGAGCACAGGCCAGGAGAGTAGTAAAAGCACCTATTCTTAGATCGTACCACCTTGGAAGAACTGAAAATTTACAGGTCCCTAGAAGTATCTCTGAAAACAGCTGTACAAAACCCCTGAAGCTTGGGACAGTTCACCCTCCACCTTGGAAGCATAACCCTACCTTAACAAAGAGTTAAAAGTCAAGAAATAGACTGGAAAATGAGCACACAAGAGAAAAAAATTCTGACCATAGAAAGTTACAATGGTGACAAGGAAGATCAAAACACACACTCAGAAGAAGATAACAAAGTCAAAGCTCCAACATCCAAAACCTCAAAGAAAAATATGAATTGGTCTTAGTGCATAGAAGAGCTCAAAAAGGATTTTGAAAATCAAATAAGAGAGACAGAAGAAAAATTAGGAAGAGAAATGCTAGTGGTGCAAGAAAATCATGAAAAAAGAGTCAACAGCTTGGTAAAGGAGGAACAAAAAAAATACTGAAGAAAATAACAACTTAAAAAATAGTATAGGCTAAATTGGTAAAAACAAAACAAAACAAAACAAAAAACAAACAAACAAACACAAAAAGCAAAAGAGGAGAAGAATTCCTTCAAAAGCAGAATTGGCCAAATGGAAAAAGAAGCACAAAAATCCAATAAAGGAAAAAACTCCTTAAAAAGTAGAATCGGCCAAATGCAAAAGGAAGTATAAAGACTCACTCAAGAAAATAATTCCTTAAAAATTAGAATGGAGCAATTGGAAGCTAGTGACTTTGTGAGAAATCAAGAAACAATAAAACAAAACAAAAGAATAAAAAAAAAAGAAGATAATGTGAAATATCTCATTGGAAAAACAACTGACCTGGAAAATAGATCCAGGAGAGATAATTTAAAAATAATTAGACTACCTGAAAACCATTGATCAAAAAAAGAGCCTAGATATCATCTTTCAACAGATTATCAAGGAAAACTTCCCTGGTATTCTAGAATCAGAAGGTAAAGTAGAAATGGAAATAATCCACTGATTACCTCCTGAAAGAGATGCCAAAATGAAAACTCCCAGGAATATTATAGCCAAATCCCAGAACTCCCAGGTCAAGGGGAGAATATTGCAAGTAGCCAGAAAGAAACAATTTAAGTATTGTGGTGCAACAGTCAGGATAACACAAGATTTAGCAGCTTCTACATTAAAGGTTTGGAGGGCTTGGAATATGATATTCCAGAGGGCAAAGGAGTTAGGATTACAGCTAAGAATCACCTACTCAGCAAAACTGAATATAATCCTTCATGGGAAAAAAAAATGGATATTCAATGAGATAGAGGACTTTCAAGCATTCTTGATGAAAAGACCAGTGCTGAATAGAAAATTTGACTTTCAAATACAAGCCTTATGAGAAATATAAAAAGATAAATAGGAAAGAGAAATCATATGGGACTTAATAAGGTTAAATTGTTTACACTCCTACATGGGAAGATGATACTTGTAACTCATAAAAACTGTCTCATTATTAGAGCAGTTAGGAATATATATAGGCAGAGAGCACAGGTGTGAGTAGAATATGAAGAGGAGATATCTAAAAAAAATACAATTAAAGGGTGAGAAAGAGGAATGCACTTCAAATTTCACATAAATAATAATAAAACATGATTATCACAAAATATTCATTGGATAGTCATATGTAAATGAAGAAATAAAAGGGTAGGGTTAGAAACAAGTAGCACTAATTTCTATCTATTTTTCCAGATAATCATGTATGACACATATACTTAGATTTCCTTGGTTAATGGGTCTGACTTAAAAAACAACAACTAGTTTTGCTGCCCACAAGAAAAGCAGCAGTGGGAAGCCATTGAAAACATTTTACTTAATAAGTTACATAATCAGAACTTTGCCTTAGGAATATTATTTAAGAAACTGTGGAGGATGGATTGGAAAGTGAAAGGATTAGAGAAAAGGAAATCAGTTACAAGTACATTTCTATTGTCCAGGTGACAGGTGATAAAGACCTAAACTAAGGTGTTGACAACATGAGTAGAGTTAAAGAGATAGGTATAATAGATTTCATGAAGGTCCCATTGACAAGACTATCAAGTAATTAGATGACTGGATAGGTTTTGAGTAGATGATGATTCAGAAATTACAATCAGTTGTAATGGGAAGGGTAGTGATGCCATCAATAGAAAAAGTGATGTTTACAGGAAAAGCAGCTTTTGGGAAGAAGATGATGATCTCCATTTTGGACATGTTGAGTTGACATATCTAGAAAACATCTAAGAGAAGATGATTATGGTATAGTACCAGATTAAAAAAAAAACATTAAAGTTAGATATGTAATTTTTGGAGTCATATGAGTAAAAATGATATTCAGGCTCATAGATCTGATGAAGTCATGAAGGAAAAGAGCATAGAGGAAGAGGAGAGGAAGGTCCAGGGAAAGAACTCTCAGGACACTTATGATAAGTTGTCAGGAAATGAATAAAGATCCAACAAGAGAGATTGAGGAGATGATAGATGGAAAAATCAGTAAAAAACAATAACATAGGGGATAATAGAGGGTAGCATCCAAGAAGAGGGAGTAGTTTACAATACAAAAACTTAAGAAGAGTGATTAAGACATATAAGTTGACACATAAGAAAATGATTTTAATGTGTATAAATACAAAAGCCATTTCTTAATAGATAAATCACGAAAGGAAGAAATCAAAGCAATCAATAAGGATTTTGCAAATTTTCTAAATCACTAATAATCAGAGAAATAAAAATTAAAAGGATTGTGAAGTTCTGCCTAGCATGCATGAGATTAGCAAAAATTATTTTTAAAAAAGGAAAATGACAACTGTTGCAGGAGCTTTGAGAGGACAAAAACACTAATGTATTATTTCTAGAGTTGTGAAGGGGTCCAAACACCCTGGAAAGCAATATGGAACTGTTCTGTTAAGTTGCTGAACTGTGCATATGCATCCAGTGATGCCACTGCTAGACCTGTACTCTAAAGAGATAAAAGGAAAATGATTCATACAAACAAATATATCTCTGGTAATTCCTTTTGTTATAGACACAACTAGATACTAAGGGTTTGGGACATTTAACAAGAGCTAAGAAGGGTCATGTGGTATAGTAGAAAGTGTACATAGTTACCCAAATGTATGTATATATATATATATATATATATAAGCATATATGCACTTATATATATGTATGTATGTATATATGTGTAGTTGCTTTTTTATGATGGCATAGAATTAGAAACTAAGGAGGGGCCAATCAATTGGGAAACTGCTAAACACACATTGTGGTACATGAATATTTTGAAATAATATTGTACTATAAAAATGACAAAAGGGATGGTTTCACAGAAAATCAAGAAAAGTTACTTGAAGTGATACAGAACAAAGCAGGGAAAATAAGAATAATTTATACAATAATAGCAATATTACAAAGGAAAAACAACTTTGAAAGGCTCAAGAAGACTGGTGAGAAAGCATGCTGCCCAACTCATGAGAGAAATGTGATGGACTCAAGTACAGAATAAAATATACATTTTTGGATGCAGCCAATTTTTTTTTTTCATTATTCATATTTGATACAAGGGTTTTTCTTTTTTCTTTTCTTTTCTCAATTGAATAGGTGGAGAATGATCAAGGAGTGGGGAACTAGGGATAGGATTATTTTTAAAAAAGAAACAAATGAGGGTAATTAAAACAATTTTTTAAAAAAATATGCTGGAGAGAAGGAAAGCCAGGAGGAATCACAGATAAGGAGGATAGCCTTGAAAGTAACATTTTTGAATTTATTATACACTTGAAAAACAAGTTCCATATAATATTTGGTTTCATGCACAATCCTCTACCATGCACATAATTATGATACAATACAATACCATCAAAATATAACCACAATACAATCTGCCATGTATATAAAAGTATTATTTTTAGTTTATGCTTGTCAAGTTCATAATTTTTTATAATTAAAAAAGTTTCACAGGTCAAGTACAATGAAGATTGAGAAAAGATCACCAGATTTATTGATGAGCTTGTTAACAACTTTGAAGAAAGTAGTTCATTATAGTAGTAGATTCAGAGGCTGGATTGCAAGTATATGAGAAGTGAAAAAGTAAAGGCACAATAGCTTGAGCAAGTGGCCTTAGTTGTTTGGTTTCATGAGAGGTTTAAACAAAGACTTGGGTTCAGAATCTATAGGAATTGGTTGTTGGGAAACTAGTTCAAATAAGCACTTTATTATTATGCAACACAGCAAAGGCGTGGGGTGGGAGCACTTTGGGGTCAGGCACAACCCAATATGAATTCGCCTTCTTGTGAGCCTAGGGATTTCCCTTTTCCCTAGGTGGATGCCTATGTAGTCATATCTATATAAGCAAATATTTCTTTCTTGTCTCTTTTTATCTCCACCATCCCTTGTGTAGTTAAGAATCCCCTCCCCCACCCAAAAAAGCTAAAGTTGTTTCTTTTGTATGATAATTTGCCCTGACTCAGGGAAATGATGACAAGTGATTTTCTCAGTAAAGTAGGGAGGTAAGGACATTGTCTGAAATCAGGGCAGGGTGGGGTTGCTCTTGGATGTCTGAAAAAAGAAAACAAGATTTGTAATAGTTGCTGAAGGAAATGGGATAAAGAAGAAAAATAAGTAAAAGGAAAAGAGGGAAGGAGAAAGGTACAGAAAGAGGAAGAGAGGAAGAAGGGTTCATAGAACATTTTTTTTAACATTTCCTAGATGCCAAGCACTATGCTAACTGTACTGACCGCTAGAGACACAAAATACAAGCAAGCAGAATTATCCCTGTCCTTAAGAAGCTTACATTCTAATCAGGGAAGACACACGAAAGTAGCATTGGAAGGAGGGGGACACTTGAAAGTGGCATGGTGAGGAGACAGCCTGAAGGGCTTGAAGTCCTGTGTCTCAGCAAGATAAGAAGAAAGTTCACCTAACTCATTTTTCTAGTCATACATTTCCTCACTACTTCAGTCATCACTGGAAATATGCAGAAATCTACTTGTGTGCACCATGTGTCTTTTGAGTCACCCACAAATTTGATTCCTTAGTGATTATAGTGTTCCAAGATTCACTACCATAAAGCACCATTGGGAGAACAATTGTTGAAAAGAAGGATCTTTGCACCAGGGAACAGTTTGGTATAATTGCAAATACTGTGTAATTTCCCAAAGATAATCAATCCTGCTCTCTTTCTTCATCCTCTTGGCCCAACTCACTGTCCATCTGCACTGTTTGTTCTAAATATATGAAGTAATATACTAACAATGAGAGATAATAACTAGCTAATTGCGGTCACTAACAGAAGATATATATTCTTTCTATAATGATAAAATTTGGAGCAAGAGGGAAAGACCTTAAGACCAAAAACCTAAGAAATCAGACTATGACTCATTGGTAACACTTTCACCTCAAGGATCATGACTCCTGATTTGATATAAAATAGACAGTATACTTTCCAAGTGATGTACTAAAAAACATAAAAGTTAGGCAAGCTTATCACAACATATGCTTTGCAGGACAAAGTTACTTTAATTAATCTTAGCAGCCTAACTAAAAAAAAAAAAAGGCAGCAAAAATTCCTTGTCCAGACTGCTTGTCTTCATTGTGGGCAGACAGGCCTGCATGTTGGCAATTGTTCAAAATGATTATAAACAGATTAATGCTTGACATTGTAGAAAAATGCACATGTTTTAGAGGAATGAAAATCATGTCAAAATGTGATGAATATCATGACTATCACCTGACAGTTATGGCTAATATTATAGGATGACTCACATACTTTGGCCCATTCCATCATATTTATTCAAGTGAGGTTTCATGACAGCAAATATCAACTCACTGGACAGAGTACTCCACAACACTAACAATTTATAGTATGAACTCACTTGAAACATTAACTAGAATTGGAAAGGCCTTTTGTCTCTGTTGTAAACATATGACATCATACAGCATTTATGTGCAGAGTGCCACTGACAATAAAATTCTGGATCTGTAAACAAGGTGTAGTCACTTTAGAGAAACATGTTTCAGCTGCATAAAAACTAGCTCCATCTCTTTCCTTTTCCTCTTTATTTTGTGTATATGTGTGTGTAATGGAGATGAAACAGATAAAACAGGGTTTTAAGCTAACTAGCCAGGGTTCATACTGACAATCAAGAGGCTTTCCTAGGGGAACCTCCAGACAAACCCATTAATATTGTGTGAAATATTATTCAAGTTCTCCACAGCCACAATCCAGGGAAGGAATCCTCGTGGAGATGGAACCTGGCAACATCTTCTCTGAGTGTTGTACTCCTTGCTTCCTCAGCAGCCACAGCTACTGAAGACCTAGAAAACAATGTTCTCACCACCAAAGTCCTTGGCACTGACAAGTGTTTCAGTGTCAGAAATTGATATCGTTTTACTAGTGAAAATAACTTCAAAGAAGAAGCATCACCATGTGTTTTGTTGCTGTATTCTAGGGAATCTGATTTGCAGCTAAAAGCTCCTTTGTATTTTGTCTTGCCCTTTTAGAATGTGTGCTCCTTGAGCATAGTGACTATCTTGTTTTTCTATTTATATCCCCAGTGATTCAACCAGTGGTCTGCCCACAGTAAGTGTGCTCTTCCTTCCTTCCATCAATCCTTTCCTTCTTTCCTTCCTTCCTTGCTTGCTTGCCTCCTTTATTCCTTTCTTCTTTTGTCAAAAGAATAGGGTGGGACTATTTAAGTCCTTCCCCAAATGTATATCTGAGTTTAATTTAAATCTGAAAAATCATTAAAATTTTCCTTCCTCAGGAAAAGTACAGACTTAGGGGAAAAATAGTTGAAAGTAACTGTGGAATGGGAACAGGCTGAAGTCTAAATAAATCATGATAGTTATAACCAGCAGATTTCAGAGTCAGGAAGAAGAGAGAAAATGGTATGTATTTGTTTGACATTTTAATATTACACCCTTATTAGCTGCTCTTTCATCTCTGAAATGTTTGACATCCAATTTAACCACACAGAAAATAGGCCATTTTGTTTAGCCTTAAAAAGCAAGTTAATTTAAAACAGAAAAATCAAAAAGACATAACAAATAGTGAACATTGCTACTATTTTTGTAACTTAGAGAAATAGCTGAACTCAAAATGGTATACTCCTAACATATAATCACTTATTTCAGGAATCTTTTACAATACTTTTTAATGGAGGTTGTAAACCTCTCAAGTTGATTTAAATGCTTTTCTATTGTGATGTATGTAATTTTATAACAATTTACTTGGGTGACTTTTTTGTTGAACACATACGTATCTATGGAGATCTGCAGTTCAAAAATTGTCCAATTAAACCAGTTCAAATTCACTCTTCCACAATTTATTAAATCATGACAGCTTAGTGATGTTTCTAAATTTTTAATTTCCCAGAGGCAAAAGATATTATTTGAATTATCTCATCTGAAAGTGAATATTAACATGTATTTGCCACTAAATAAACCCCATCTGGAACAATCAATAGAAAGTGAAGAGTTAGCCACTGACTTTTTAATGATATTTTTCATTCACTATTTGGCAGAAACTTTAACTCTACTAGACTACCTTATTAGATGATTCTGTCAGGCTAGATAAATTTATATAAATTTCAAGATTTTATTTCCCCCAAATTTAAGAATCCCCTTTGACCCAGTTTTTCTTTTCTTATATCTTTATTTCATCTTTTTTGTATTAAAATTATGTATGTATTTGTCATATGCAGTTACTAGACCATGATCTCCATGACAGCAGGGACCACATCCTAACTAAACTTTGTATTTGCCCCTGACCAATAATGCAGTGATCTTCATCTGTATGTGTTTAATAAATGTCAGTTAAATTGAATTAAATGTCCTACTCCTCCTCTCTAAATCAGGTAGCAATTATTCACCCTTTTTTCTCTATATTTCTCCAACTTGTACTTAGGATTCTCTCTCTTATTTCCATTCATCTTCTAACCACTGAACTGATTTTTCCATATCCAACTCCATTTTATAAAAAATTTACCCTAAATCTCTCTACTTGCACTTGAATTTGCTGAAACTGATTCACTGAAGTCAAGTAGTTGTCTACAATTTTTGTTACCTACTTATCCCAGATTTAGACAGTAGCCTTTCTATTATTCTCATCTGTTGGAGATAATGCCTTTTGTTCTGCCAAAGGGTCATTTAATAAGATCTATGCAAGGCTGTATGGAAAGAGAATAGTTTACCCTTATGTACAAAAATATTTATTGCAGTCCTTTTTTGGCAGAAAATAACTGGAAACTATGAAGTGGCCATCAAATGTTGAAATACTGTTATATCAGAGATGGTTTCAGACAAAACTGGGAAGAGTGAAGTGCATAGATCCAGAACTATAATTTATATGATAGTAGCATCATTGTAAATACAAAGAATTTTAAAACACTCAACATTTCTGACCCATTCAATGACCATCCATGTCTTCAGAGGACCAATGATGAAGCATGCTTCATGTCAGATACGTAATGAAAACAAAATGAAGAATGATTGATATATTTTTGGACATGGCCAATGTAAGAATTTGCTTTGCTTGAATATAGATATTTGTTACAGGAGTTTTGTATATCTTTTCTTTTTTATTCTAATGGGAAGGTGGAGGTGGAAGGGAGAGAAAAGAAATGCTTACTAATTGAACAATTTTTTTTTTTAAAAAAAGAAACAGCTAGAGGTTGTGTTCTTCTGGAATAGCCTATAACAACTCAGTATTACCTCCATACAACAATCAGCCAACCATCTTTACATCACGTCCACTCCAGCATCATTACGATCTTCTTTTCCCCTTATTCCATAAGAACTTTGGACTCTGCTCATGGGACTCTGCATGGGTGAGGTTCTTTCTTTTATTCTGGGTTTTTTTTTTTTACTTATCCTGAAATAACCCTCTATGCCATTCCCCAGCCAACTTGAAAACATGCTACCTCCTCTATCAGCCCCTCTTTGTGAATATATAAAGGATGTTCCCCATTAGAATCCAACCCCCTTGAGGGAAGGGTTATCTATCTAGTTAGTTAGCTATCATTTATCATCTAGTTGGTTGGTTGGTTAGTTGTTCTCTTTTGTTCTCAGAGTACCAAAATGACATCACCAGGTTGGAGACAAGGTACAGTTGTCTGGTTATGGCTGATCAGACCAAAACAAACTTGGAAAGCTCTACCATAGGTCAAATACAAATAGTCCATAAGAACATGTGTAGTGGAGATGTGTCTAAATTTACACATCTCATGGGTTTTTTTGAGCTACTGCAATTCTGCTTTGCTCATAGAGTACAACACCTTCTTTGAGGCAGGCATGACATGCTGGGCAGTTTTGTGCCAGTGTCTCCCATGTCATGCAATTGATTACAAGGTTCTTCAGAGAGACCTTGAGAGTGTCTTCGTATCACTTCTTCTGACTTCCATGTGAGTGTTTGCCTTTTGTAAGCTCTCCATAAAATAGTCTTTTAGGCAAATATACGTTTGGCATTTGGACAACATGACCCACTCAACAGAGTTTCACTCTTTGTAGAAGAATTTGAATGCTTGGCAGTTCAGTTCAAGAAAGGGCCTCAGCATACAGTACTTTATCTGGCCAGATTATCTTCAGAATTTTCCTAAGACAATTTAAATGGAAGTAATTCAGTTTCCTGGCATTGCATTGTTATACTGTCCAGGTTTCACAGGTACTGCAACAATAAGATCAATACAATGATTCTGTAGACCTTCAGTTTGGGAGGCGGTCTAATACCAGTTCTCTACCACACTTTCCTTTGGAGCCTTTCAAGCACTGAGATAGCTCTGGCAATGCATGCAGCAACCTCATCATCTATGTGTACAACCCCGGAAAGTACCTTGCCAAGGTAAGTGAACTTATCCACAGAATTCAGTATTCCTCTATTAGCTGTAACAGACTTTTCCACATGTGGATGGTGTGGTGCTGGCATGGTGCTGGCTGGTAGAGAACCTAGATTTTCTTGGTGTTAATTATTAGGTCAAAATTAGCACAAGCAGAAGAGAATGGATCTATATTTTGTTGTATCTCAGCCTCAAAGGCTGCATTGAGTATACAATCATTTGTGAAAAAAAAGTCACTGCACCAACTTTCTCCTAACTGTGGTCTTGGCTTGTAGCCTTTTCAAATTAAATAATTTACTGTCAGTGAAGTAGCTGACCTTGATGCTATTTTTGTCCTCATTGAAGGTGACCCAACAATATTGCTGAAAACATCATGCTAAAAAGCATGAGAGCAAGCACACAGCCTTGCTTCATTCCACTGATGACTGAGAAAAAAGCAATAGCATCATCCATTATCCAGAACCTGGGCAAGCATACCATCATGAAACTGATGTACAGTACCGATGAACTTTTCCAGGCAACCAAATTTTACTTAATTTTCCAAAAGTCCTCATGACTCACAGTGTCAAAAGCCTTGGCCAGATTAATGAACATTGTGCACAGATCTCCATTCTGTTCCTGGCATTTCTCCTGGAGTTGTTGGGCGGCAAACACCATATCAACTGTTTCTCTGCCCTTTCTGAAGCCAAGCTGGCTGTCAGGTAGATGACCATCTCCCATGTGAAGAATTAGCCTGTTAAGGAGGACTCTGGCAAAAATCTCACCAGCAATGACTAAAAGAGAGACTGCTCCTCCCACCTCCTGACTGGCACAGGACAATCGATTTCCTTTACCTTTATTGAGATGGACAATGGCAGCATCTTTGAATTCCTGAGGAATAACCTCTTCTTGCTGTATACCCTGAAAAATTTCTGTCTGCTTTTGTATGAGCAGTGGATCCCCTGCCTTATAGATGTAGAATAGAATAGAATAGAATAGAATCAGCACCAGGTGCTTTGCCAAATGAGAGGAGCATAAACCTCTCCTTCAGTTGGAAGTTTGGCTAAAGAGGAACTGACTTCAACCTAAGTTTTTTGGTCAGTGGCTTCAGAATTGATTGATGACAGTCTGTTGAGAACAGTACAGAAGTGTTCAGCTCATCTCTCCAGGATTATATCTTTATCACTAATCAATGTGGCTTCAACAGCACTGAGTAGTTGAGATGCATCATAGGTCTTTTGACCCATATATAGCCTTCAGGGCATTATAAAAGTGCTTTGAATTGTTACTATCAGCATAAAACTGAATTTCATTTCACTTCTTACTGAGCCAAGAATCCTGCTTCCCTCTAAGCCAGGGGTGAGGCACCTGTAGCCTTCAGGCCACAGGTGCCTCACCCCTGCGTGTCTAAACTTTGCTTGCACTTTACTTTTGATGTAGTTAAATGCTGCCTTCTTAAAGAAGGATGAACTATCCTGCTGGTAAACCCTGTGGAATTCTTGTCTGTTTATCAGTTTCTGGATTTCCACATAATTTTTGTCAAACTAATCTTGATATTTGTGAGTGTTCTGGTCCAGATGAGTAAATGATATGCTGTACACCAAAACTCATTGCAAACTCCTTTTCTGTTCTGCTGTTGCCAACTGTGTGTTGGCTCAGCTTTTCCTCCAAGTTAGCAGCAAACTGTTATCTCTGGGAAAATCACTCTAACCCGTTGACAATGTCTTCTGCTTGTTGTCTTGTGTTGTCTTGCCTTGGTGCCACTGCTTTTGTTGAATGTGAATATTTAACTTAGAAAGGATAAGTCTATGATCAATCCACACATCTGCACCACATATCACCTTGGTCACTTGCACATCTTTTCAGTCTCTTCTTACAATGACATAGTCTCTTAAATGTCAATATTTGATGCCAGAGTTCATCCATGAAGTTTTATTGTGCTTAAGTAAGCAGAAGACAGTATTGGTAATGAGAAGGTCATGAGATACACAAGTCTTGAGTAGTACATGACCATTGCTGTTGTTGTTTTTGACTCCATTCCTCCCAAGGACTTCCCGCAATGTCTGATAGTCTGTGCTTATTCTTGCACTAAAGTCTTCAAGAAGTATAAGTTTGTCCCTTTTCAGTACACTGATGATGAGGGTCTCCAGGTCTTCATAAAATTTTTCTTTGACTTCATCAGGGTTTGTCATGATGGAAGCATATGTACTAATGATGGTGGTGTGGTGCTTTCCTACGAATGGCAATTACATTGTCATGAGACTGTCATTTACTCCTTTTGGTGGATTTTGGCTACAGTATTTTTTATCTCAAATCCTACACCAGTTTCATGATGTTCCCCTTCACTGCAGCCATTCCAGAGAAAAACACATATCCAATTTTGACTTCAGTAAGCTGACTTTCATTTGCCAACCTTGTTTTACTCAGGGATGCTGTTTGGATGTGATATCTGCTGACTTCTCTTGCAACAAGAACTGTTCATCTTTTAGGTCTGTGGATCTCATGTTTTCCAAAAGTGTGTACACATTCCATGTACCAATGGTGGGTGAAATAATTTTTGCAAAAGTTTCTGTACAATATTTTTGAGTTTCAACCACAGGGTGGGCTTTGCACCTGTCATGTTGAGCAGGCCAAGGTTAGATGAAGCAGACAATTTTTAGGACATCTTTTCTAGCCCTTCCTCACACCAAGAGGTAGTCCATAAAAAAAAGAGGTTGCTCAGATATCCATGGGGCTGCTGAATCCCACTGCTGCTTCAGTCCAGTAAGAAGACAACTATATGACCTTGGCCCCCAGTGTGCATGGTTGTGATTATAGCTCCTGGGGTATTAACACCTGCTTCTTCTTTGCTTGCTTGTTGCCACAGAACTTTACAGTAGGTAAAAATGGTAAAATGGTCTTTTGCTTCACACATAAATTGGATTTAAGTGAGGCAGAGTTGCCAAAGTCATCAACCTCATTTTTTCCCAGAGCTATCGGAGGCCAGGGGCAAGACAAAGTCAAGGCAACTGGAGATGGCTCAGGATACAGTGTCATCTTTAGTGTTTAGCCAAGCTCTAAGCACTCTGCAATGTCTACTTCAGCTTCCTTCATGACTGTTGGACCATATTGTTTTCATCTACCCATTCTGCTGAGGAAAGTATTCACATGCTGGGAGTAGACCTTCTCCCCCCAACTCACCAAAAGGTTTGAGACCCCCCCTCAGGTACCCTCAACCTGGTTTAGCCCATTTGCCAAAACAGTTTACAGGGTGTGACCACTGCACATGCTACAGCTTCTGGGAGCCACAGGTGAGAATTGGATAAATTAAGCGGACACCAAAGGTAGAAAACAACCCTGAAAAGGGCTCAGCAGCCCCACACCAGAAGTATTAGTTTTCCCTGAACAAACTTTTACAGAATCCCTACATTTCAATTTTTATACTTCAGAAACTGATGACAGTCTTGTTGGACTAGTGAGTATAAATACCTTCAACATATTGCCAAAGATGATATATCCTAGAAGTAGCATAAAATATATAATCCAAGACATTTAAATTTAAATAAGAAAAGGTTCAATCACACAGGCAGAATCAGGAATAACAAATAGGCAACCCAGTGGAGAGTGTTACTAGAGCTTAGGGAATGATAAAAGACCTATAGAAAGGTCTACTGAACATTGCTTGGACATTTTAAGGAGTTTTTATGGGCAAACATGAATAAGAATAACATAGGATAAGAAGATATACTGGATCAGAGTCTTTGATGTGATACCATTGGAGACTGTACCCACATCTCTGAGATCACAGATAAAGTGTATTGAAAGACAAGGTTTTGTGTTTTCTTTAGTAGCCACATTAAGTTGTTGTATCATATTAACGTTAAAACTCCCACGAGCTGGGCTTGAGCCCCATATTAAAGAAACATTTTTGTTTGACTTTTTTGTAGCAGCCACATTATACTGTTGTATCACATTAATGTAACACTACCCCATACACACACACATGCACACACACATACACACACACAAAGAGAGAGACAGAGAGAGAGAAAGAGAGAGAGAGATGGGCTTGAGTGATTCCTTAAAAGATACCCCTTTGTTACTATATATGTGTAGGATACAAGACTCTGGATTGGTTTTGACACTTCTTATGGCGTATGTTTGGGATACACAGATTCTAATGGGAGAGAGATTTGAGGAGACTAGAAAGAAGTAGATAGGGAGAGATAAAAAGCAAAGATGGAAGGCCTCTTCTGCAAGGTGAGCCTATAGACAAAACCAGCCCCCAATCCATCCCTTCATTCTAAGCACCCTCAGCGACTGTTAAGAATAGACTTCTTGAATAAGATTTTTTCTTTCCTTGGTTGAGCTAAGATTTTGTCATTTTACTCTTGAATAGAAGAGCCCATTTAATCTGTGTATTCTATCATCTACACTAGTCTGCATAATTTCCAATTGATTTTAGTTTTACTACTTCTTTGATTACTATACTGGCTTGTTATTTATACTTGTCTTTTGTGCAGCAAGTATTTGGTGGAAGGAAGCTAAAGTAAGCTAAATATTATGTTCCTAATTAGAGGCAGTACTACTTTCAACCCTGAATGACACTGGTTTTCTCTTAAAATCCTAAAAGAACATCATACCTCATAGAATATATGGATATAATCCTAGCCCAATACCTCTTTTGGATACAAGAGAGTGGAAGAATAAGTGCCCAAACACATACCATAGTTTAGAAAAATAGTATATGCTTACCATTCTATTACAAATTTACTAAATCTAAATATACATTCTAATATCTTCCCATTGTATTTAAATAGCATAAACTCATCCCCTTCCCAAATTTAAAATACTACACATTTTACACATTTGAACTCTTTTGAAAAAAAAAAAACCCAACAACCTGGTGTCTGCTCATTAAGTTATTCAAAACTATGAGCTTGTCCACCTCATCATGGAATCTCTATTTAGTAATGAAACACTGATTAACACTGATTAACTGATAGATCACTGATTAAAAAGGTTCATTAAGGAAGTAACTTGCATCTTATTAATAAACAAATTATCTACCTTTCATAAAACTGAAATCAAATAGTTCAAAGATAAAAATGAATTCTTCCTAAATAAATTTCAGAATTTAGGTATCTTAATATCTTAACCGCATTTGTGCAGATGAATAAACAATTAAAAATAGCAGCTTGCTATTATAGCATTTTTCAGTTTTCAAACAAATTCATAAGCAATAATCTATTAACTATGGGTGTAGGTATACATGCATATATAGATATATAAGTGTATATATGTATATATATGTATATATATATACACATGCATATATATACATATACACACAGGTACACATAGAGTTAGCATAACAGTGTACTGAGAGGTGGTCTCAGGGTGAGAAAGACATGGGTTTATGACTTGCCTCTGACATGTACTGACATGTATATGTGTGTATATATACATACACACATATGTATATATACACATACACATAGACAAGCATATATAATATAATTAACAAAGCAATAAATTCTGTCAATATTTTTATTTTTATTGATTATCTCTCTTATTAGACTGTTAGCAACTTAAAAAGGATTTGTGTCTTATCTAGCACAGATCTGGCCATGTTACTCCTGTACTCAATAAATTCCAGTGACTCCCTATTGCCTCTAGGGTGAAATATAAAATTTACTTTTCTTTTTCTTTTATTTACTTTTAAAGGTCTTCTAAACCTGGCCCTATTTTACTTTCCCATATCATTGTGCCATGGTCCTTTTTCCATATGCCACATTACAGGCAAGGTGGCCTTCTCTGTCAAAAATTATACTTCATTTCCCATCTCTAAATACATTGTATTGACTGAACTCCATGTCTAGAATCCTGTCCACACATTCCTTCCATAGAATACTTTGCTTCACTCAAGACACAGTTAAAATATCATCTTTTACATGAAGCCTTTTCTGATCCCTTCCTACCTAACTACTATATAGTATATGATATAATGTTTAGAGCACTGGATTGGAGTCAGAAAGAGGGGGCTCAAATTTTGCTTCAGATATTTCCTAACTATGTGACCCCTGGACAAGTTGTTTAAACTCTCTGGGTCTCATTTTGATCATTTGTCAAATGAGGGGTTTGAAATCAATAATCCTTTAGAGCTCCTTCTAACTCTAAATCTATAATCCTATGATTTATTTTGTGTTTATTTTGTATATACTTACATTTGTGCTTATTTCCTTTTCCTAATGTAATGTAAGCTCCTTAAGAATAGAGATTGTTTCAAATTTTTTTCTTTGTCTCCCCACAGCTTAGCATAATGCCTGACATGCAATAAGTGCATAATAAATGCTTGTTGATTGATTAGCTTCTTAATCCATGTTTGCATTCCCAGGACCTAGTAAAGTCTCTTGTGCATAAATAGATATTCTTTGTTCTTACTTCATAGATACTAGAAAAATCTAGATAGATGCTAGAAAATCTACCCAAGATGTAGGATTCCTTCCTGAATCTCTTACTATTTCATGTTATATCATTTTTTTCTGAGAATATTCTTTATTACTAGAGTGAATACCTTTTATGAATGTACATATTCTTCTTTCATCTTCACTTGATATAAATAATCAGAAGATCATTGAACAAAGTTACTTTTTATATCTATTAAAGAATATTGCATAGTTTTAATGTATACATGGAAGATACTTTGTTGGAGAAGAGATTTTCCAGCCATGTTTTCTTCTACTGAGTCTACAATTTTAAAAATAATTTGCAACAGTTTCTAACATAGATTTCTTCCTGAGTTAGTAGGTCTGGTTCAGATTCTCTTCCTATTTTTATCCCACATGCCAATTCCAATAGGTCACATGTTACCTTTTGTTCTAAGAGATCAAATGCAGTGGTTCCATTTTCAATACACTATTCTTAGAAAAACATTCTTTGAAAAAAATTTTTTCCTGCCCCCAACTTCTTCTGTAAAAGTTCTTCTAGGGGAATATGAGTTTCTTAAAGGCAGGAACTAGTTTTCATTTTTCTTAGTCATCAAACACAGTTCCTTATACATAGAATGCATTTACTAAATCTTGGATGATTTGTATTGGGATGATTGAGGTTGGTTTGGTTTTGGTTGAATCATTTTTACTTCTACCTCTTTTCACAAATTTGTGAGGCAATGTTGCTTTGTAATCTACTATCCTTTTTCATAATGTTTTGTAAGTTAGTTTATATTCTTAAGCACTATTGTCTTTGGTTTATATGTCTCTTCACTTGGCAAAGAGATTATGTTTCTTAACAAAGATGGTTTCTGGGCTCTTTTGTTGAGGTTCCCTTTATGGCAATTGATTTCATGGCAGTTAAACTCCTTTTGAAAACAGTGATTATCAGAAGCAATGTCTTTACAGCATTCATTTCTCATTTTCAGCTTCAATAGCTCATTTGAATAGACTAGTTCAGAGCATGCAGTGTCTTCCTCTCATCTTTATTCTAATTTGGTACTGATTTTGCCCTTTGCTCTAACTTATCAATGTCCTAACTTATAAATGACATAAGTAACCAAACTTTTCTTCTCTATTATATTCAATTTTATTTTTGAGTTTATTGCTTACCATATCTAGAATACTTAGAATTCTCTTAATGAAGAAAGTACTCATTGAAGCACAAAGATTCAGAATAGTCTATTGGCCTTTGGCTCCTTTCATTTTTTTATTCCTGTGCCATATTTTTGACTTTTTTTCCTGCTTCTTTCCTGATGCCATGTTTACTTTGTAGTCTAATATCAATGTATATTTTTACTTGGTCTGGAGAACTTTCTAAGATATTCTATAGAATTTTTCCATCACTTAATCCTTTCCAACAGATATTGTCTCATAAGCTAGAGTTATTGTTAAGATAGACTTTAAGTTCATCATATACACTGCAAAGTAAAATATTCAACTATCCCATAAAATGATCTCAAATGTCACCATTGGCTGTACAATGAAGTAAAGTTTCCTATCAAATTTTTTTGTTTCTTTAATGAGTACTTAGTAGTCATCCTTTAATTTTGCTGGAACTTCCTTAAGTCTTTTGGTTTCTTCCATGAAAATGTCAATATTGACATATTTCAGTTCTCCAATAGTGTATCATTCATCATTGTTCATCATTGCCAATGATTTCATTTTTAGAATACCAACGGCTAAATTAATGTTTGCATATGGTATAAAAACTGTGGTTCCTAGCATCTTTTGACTTCTTATCACCTTTTCACCACTCTTCAAGAGCAGAAGGGAGCTACACAGGTCTTCCCATTTTGCATTTTTCTTTATTAATTATCAGGCTGAAAGAATTCATCAGTGCTAAGCCTTCTGGACAGCAAACTCAATCTATCTCTGTGACCATACACAAAGCCTTTATAGTTTGGAAAAACCTGAAGAGAGCACAACTCTACTAACACAGACTTAAAAAAAATAATAGTATCTTAATGTTTGCAAAGTACTTTACAAATATCATCTCATGTGATTACTGCAACAACTGTGGGAAGTAGATGTTATGATTATCCTCATTTTACAATTGAGGAAACTAAGGCAAATAGGTTAAGTGACTTGTGCAGAGTCATAATGCTAGTAAGTGTCTACCTGGATTTGATCTGAGGTGTTCTCGATCAGGAATATAGTGATTTAAGTGCATTGTTTTCATTGTTTTAAGTATAGGAGTAAAAATTTTGTGAAGACAACAAAATCTTAGTCAGAAGTAAGGTAAATAGAGAACTGTTTATTGGGAATAAATGGGTCTGTCATATTCTGTACTAGGGAGGGCAGATTTGGATTATTCTTTTCAATTCTGGGTGATACATTTTAATAATTGCATTAAAACTGGAGTGAATAGAGATGAAGTGACTGGAATAGATATGAGAAATATCCTGGGAGATGACTGAGAGGTGGAGAGAAAAAGGGTTTAGGTAAGAACAAAAAATAAATTTAGGAAAGGTGAGGAGTAAGGAGTGATGGAATGATAGGTTCTGGTTTGATAGAAGGATTTGGGGATTTTTGATAGTTGAAAGTGAAACACTGTAGATTTGGGTAATGATATTGTTAGCATTTTATTTAAACATTTTTATTGTACAACTACAAGCTTTTTCTAATTTATATGCAGATTCAGAGTTAACATTCTTCTGTCTAAAGGTATTTAACATCTTAGAAAACACCTTAATAACTGTCTCTGATAAATCAGTACTTTCATGGGTTAAAGAAATAATTTGATGCTGATTCTCAATTTCAATTACTTAATAAACTTTCAAAGTAGGTGGTTAATAACATTCATCAGTAGGTGTTCTTATCAATGAACATAACTGTAGGGAGTCTTATACATGATGGTCTGTCAATGAACCAAGATTACTGAAACTTTCATTAAATGGAAAATAGTTTTTTTTTCCTCTTCAGACATTCATATAGGTTAATTTCAAGGACAAATACAGTTGGTACTGAAAACATTACAATGTGATAACTAATATGTAGCAGTATCCTATGGTGCAAGTACAACTAAAAGTACAAATCTAGCAGTTTTAGCTTGAGATAAAGATTTCATCTTTAGCTTTCTGAGAGGGAAAAAACCCCTCTAATAAATGGCATTTGCACAGAACTCTAATATACCATTCCAAATTTAATCTGACCATTTACATGATCATTTAGATAAGTATGAATATTCACAAACTCGCCTATTTTTTGAAATCTTAAAAATAAGAATAAAAAAAGCTTCATTGCAAAATGGAATTTTAAAATTCCTATCCCTAACTTTAGAAAAATGATAGTTGTATTTAAAAATGGCAATTTCAACTGTGTTAATCATATAATCAATTATCCATAAATTACAGGCCAGTGTTTATCCATTTTAAAGCAGATTTATATTGTTCCATAATCATATTACATCTTGTTGTAGCATGATAACTATCACATTACTTCTTTTTCTCAAATAAAGGGATTGTGCTTACTAATTAATCTATTATGCTTCTGCCAGTTCTAACACACTGTCATTTTGTCATTCTCTGACGATAGTTTAATGTTCAGCTAGGTGGTACAGTAGATTGAGCTCTGGGCCCATAGTCAGGGAGACTTGAATTCAAAACTAGCCTCAGCTACTTACCACCTTTGTGATCCTGGGGAAACAATTTAAGCATTATCTGCCTCAGTTTCCTTAATTATAAAATGGCACCAATAATATCTTCTACCTCACAGGGTTGCTATAAGGATCAAATGAGATAAAATTTGTAAGGTGCTTAGAATAGTGCCTGGCACATAGTAGATGTTTACCCAATGTTCACTACATTCCCTCTATCTCTTTTTTAAAATAAATATCAATTGTATCTTGCATTTGTACAGCAAGTTACATATTTTAAAAGTATTTTCTTATGTATTATTTCATTTTGTCCTCAATACAACCCAATGAAATAGAGGATATGCTATATTATTATTTACACTTATATTTACAGATGAAATAAATGAAGTACAGAGTATTTAAGTAATGAAGTTTCAGATCTGTCAGCAATTAGCTTTGTGGACTTAGGCAAGTTAATTGGTCTCTCTTTAAGTTTTCTTTATCTGTATCTGATTTACCATAGCTCACAGAAGCAGAGAGGCAAAGAGTTGCTAGAGGAAATCCAGGAAAAACATACTGTAAGCAAAAAAACAAAACAAAAGCAAAAACATGCCCAAAGGCAGAAAACCAGACAAAAGTAATATTGGAAGAAAAGGGCTGAAGAAAAGTTTCACATAAATCATGCCATGTTTTCTTTCACCTATCCAAGTTTTTTCCAATCTGACAGTCATCTCACATTAGGTTAATATCAGAGGTTACATGTTTAATGGGGACTGGCACAGGTGTCTCTGTATCTTCCCACTTGAAAATACTGGGAAGTCTGCTTCTGGGAGAAGAATAAAAACTTACAGTAGAGGTGTCTTGGAGAGACTTTGGAGCATATGAGATATTCTGAAATTGATTTTAGTTTGCTAATAACATAATTAGGAAAGGCTTCTCTGTAGCAGGAACTTGAGGTGTCTTCATAAAGTCCTTAGTTGGCCTCAGCAATTAATTCTTTTTGATTCATTGGTTTGGCTACTTGATTTTGGTGGGTCTCTTGGACTTTTTTAATGTTGGGTTGAGACTCAATGCTCTATTAAGAGTCTTTGGGGCATCTCTCCTTTGAGGCTATGTGGTCCTGTGAATATTGGCCTAAGTTCTTTGCCTACCTTGTATTTGTTCTTTTCCATTTTGGCTAAAGAGGGATGGCATCTTATATCCCAGCATTAGAGTTTCATAGCTACCTTAGCAGTGGTACACCAAGGATCTTCAGGACCTAGACTAGCAGTAGTCGTGACAAGGACTTATCTGAAGTAATGATGCATTTGGAAGTTTTCTTAGTGGAACCAATGCTATGTAGAACCTGAATTAAGTTTGATCTTACTCTTCCTAGGGACTAAGTTGGTATGAGGAAGAGTGTGCCCCTGAAGTATTGTGGGGAAGTATTTGTACTTTGGTTCCAGTTTCAACTTTGAAATAAATATCTCTTTGTAAAAACTGATTGATGTTAGGTGGCTAAATGGTACTAGGGTGTTAGTCACTAGTACATACTAGTGAGGGCTATAGCTGGTGTTCGCTCAAGCTGTTAGCATTAGAAAAGAGATACCTCTAAACGTTTTGAGGGATGTAGCCAACTTGGCTGTGATAGAGTGAATTACTAGAGAGTACTTGTTACACTTGCTAATAGAAACTTTGAAGAGGAGAAATAGGAAAAAGCTGAAGAATTAAGGAAGTATGGAATGAAAGAAGAAAAATAAAGAAAAAGTAAGAGAGCAGCTAATATTGTTCAATATACTCTATCTTATATGAGGGCTATAAAAGATAGGAAATAAGAAAGAAGAGGGAAGATTAAAAAAAGCTACACAATTTCTGTAAGGGGTAAGATATTGAAACATTTCTATATAAGATTTGTTGTGATGCTCTGTTTCACAGAGGACAAGGGTAGACTAACAAGAAGATTATGTGAAAGGGACCCTGATTATTCATTTAATTGGTATAAAGCCAAGCGGCACATTTATAGTAATTCTTATTCCAGGAAGCAAAGAGTTTGACATGAGTAAAATCTGATTTATTTCAGAGATAGTACCAAGAGAAAAGGAACCAATACTGTTATGAGAATTTTTTGTTAATTTCTCTGTAGAGTCTAGTGCAAAGATGATTCTCTTTATGAATGAAACTATAGATACAGGAAATTCTGTGCCCTGGTTAACAATATATTGTGCTATTTCAACATTTTACTACAAGTAGAAAACAAGTTTGGAATTTAGGAATACTTTCTATCTCTATGTCTCATTTTCTTCATCTATAAAACCAGATCACCTCTGAGGCTTCACCTGATCTAAAATCTATTATTCTGTTATTATTATTATTATTATTCTAGTGGACTGAAATAAAGAAAAATGTTTTCAACATGGGTAAGAAAACTGAAGGAAGTTAAAAGCAATGCATTTATTGGCAGTTCAGCAAGAAAACAGCTCGGTTGACATAGCTATTTCAGAGAAGAAAGTGGTAGAGAGGAGGTATGGGAGGGAAAAAGAGAAGGATTGTGAGGGAGGGAGAAAATAGGTTCTTTGTAGATTGAACCCAGGTCAGTAGAATTAATAGAATTAGGACCATAAGAAGTGGGAGGAGAAACAGGATCTGTGATAAAGAAAAGAAATAGAATGTATCAAAGGTAGAAGAGAAAAGAAGGTGATATTCAAAGGAACCACTAAAGAAGCAAATACATTTAGAAAAACATGGAAAAAACACAACTCAAGGTGGGAACACATAATTCAAATAGACCAAAAACATACAAGAGTAGAGATGAGAATTATAGGACTCAGTAGAGGAACTGCATACAATTGTAGTACAAAAAACAATATTGAATACCAAGGGAGAAGCTTCTTATTTGAAGAGACTGAATTTAAAGATGAGGAATATACAGAGAAGTGAGATATTTCTCCACCATGAATGATATAGATATTTTGTTTAGATGATGTGTAATCATAGATGTAAATCAGAAATTTATGAAAATGTATACTCCGGTAAAGCAATGGTCCTCAAAGTGTGATGTGGGAAAACCTGAGGGGGGCCCTAGGACCCTTTCAGGAAGTCTATGAGGTCAAAACTATTTTATAATTACACTAAGATGTTTTAATACCTAATGTGATAAATATCTATGGATATAACCCACATAAACAAAAAGTCTTTGGGGAGTCTTCAATAATTTTTAAGAATATAAAGGGGTTCTAAGAAAAAAAAAAGTTGAGAATGGCTGCTCTAAAGTATTGTCACTGGGAAAATTAAAGATATAATAATCTGTGAAAGAAATGATACTGTTGGGAAGGGATTTGGATTGCATCTTAGAATTGATGCCTTAGCACATGCATCTATTTCTGAAGAGAATGCAAGACAATCATTTTATAATTGCATTTGTTTGGACAGGATAACTGAATTATTCATGAGATGGTACTGTTTCCATATAGCATTATAGCTGATTTTTGGCTTTTTGAACAGGCCACCTTTCATTCTAAAGATCATTTCTGATGTTCTATTCAGAAACCATCTACCCTTTGACATCATGCATAAAACATTCTTCCTTTCTTTTCCTAGAAACCACTGTAATCATCTTGTATAATGCAGAAGAAAAAAATGCTGGATTGAAAGAGGATCCTGGCTTGGCAACTTACTACCTGTGTTACCCTGAGCAAGTCACTTAACAATAGCTAGCATTTATGCAAGACTTTAAATTTATAAAATACTTCATATAGACTATCTCATTTGATCCTCACACCAACTCTGCAGTATACAAATTGCTATTAGCCCCATTTTAAAGGGAAGTGAGGTATAGAGGAGGTGAAGTAACTTGTCCAGGGTCACACAGCTAGAGTCTGAAATTGAATCTATTGTACCAGTTAGCTGCCCAACATCTGGGCCTCAGTTTACACACATGTAAAATGAAGGGGATAGACTAGATCAGCACAAGGCCTGCAAGTTGTAGAACCAGATTAAAATATAATTGGGAAATATTTAACAAAATCAATAAAAATGCAATATAATGCAGATAATGTGGTTTTCTTAGTCAATATGCAGTCACAAAGATCCTTAAATACGGATTAGTGATCCTCATTTTTTATGTGAGTTAAACACCAGTGGACTGGATGACCTCTAAAATCCCTTCTAGCTTTAATTATATGATTGTACCTTAAATATGTCTTAACTCATTTAGCACCTTCTCTGTGCCTAATGGTGGGCAGGACACAAAAGTAAAACAAAACATGGCCACAGCTATCAAGAGGTTAAAGTATGGTTGAGAAAATAAAACTGACATGCATAAAATAATTATATGACATTTAAATATTAAAGGAATTTTTATTCTATTAAGTCCTACTCTGATGTTTTATTGGAATGTGGAGGTGATCTTGGTTTCTCAGTGATTATAAAAGTGGACTGTTAGCTCTAATGGGTTCTACAGTTCTGGAAAGGCTTCAACTATGGTCCTAGAAATAGACTGAATCCATCTTCTATGGATCAACCTAGCTATATATGGAAAAGAATATCACCAATGAGCTGGCCAATTGGTATTTTTTTTTTTGGCTATGGTAAACTATGAATCAAAGAAAAATACCTGATGGCCCTTAATACTATATAGTCTTCTTCCACTCTTAAAGTGAGAGTAGCAGGAAAGGGTCTATAAGTTCTAAGAATCAGTTAAAACTTTCATTTGATTAGTGATACTCTAAATGCAAAATCTTTAACTAGTTAGTGGACATATTATTGAAAGAGTTGAAACATATAAATCCTGACATTCTTGACATAAGTGAAAGCAAAAGAAAGAAGGAAGTATCAACTAACCAGAAGGATAGAAATCCTTGAGAGGCAAAGAAAGCACTGAAATGGATTTCATTATATGATCAGAGGCTATCAAAAACATTATTTCATGAGATATTTGGTTAACACATATTGCAGTACTAACAATAAGCATTTGCAAAAAAAAAAAAAAAAAGATTACCAAGACAAGATTGCAGCTTATGCAACAACGTTTGTTGTTGAGGATAAAGAGGTAAAGAAATACTATGAAGAATTTGTTAAGACCTTCTAAATTAAATCAACATATACTCTGATACTTGGAGAATTAAATGTGAAGGTAGAAAAGGTAATGATGGAGAGAGATACATGTGGAAACATGATTCAAGAAGAAAGAATGAGAGACTGAAGACTTGTAGATTACACTGAATCTCTGCTCCTTTATATTATGAATACTTTACCTGAGAAAAGAAATGGTAAGCAAAAATAACATTTTAATAAATAGTAGATACAAACCCATAATTAATGCAGATAAGATTTATTATTTATTGATTCAGTTGTCTATATAGTCAGACCATCCACTAGTCAGAATTAAGATCAGAAATATTAACAAGAAGAAAATAATGATAAAAAGAGATGGCATACAACTGAAATAAACTTAATCTTGAAGTATTAACTCTTTATTAATTACTTTACTATTTCATTGACAATCAAAAATGATAAATGGACAGCAGAAATTACATCAACACTGATAATAACAATTTTATAAAGAAGTTTAACCAATGTTAAATAATTGCCATAATAAGGAGATCAAAAGAGCCTTGAAAACACTTTAGTCAGTAAACTTCTGACACTTGCCAGAGAACTTTGGATGCCAAAGGGAACACTTGGTGAGAATATAAATTCATTGATAAAATCTTATGAAAAAAGATGACAGGCAATTATAAGTAGTATCCTTTTATAAAGCAGAGAGAAGCAGTGAAAGGCAGAACTATTTTAGCAAAAATTTAGTAATACATCTAATGAAGAAAAGTCATCCCTTGAACATTTAAGAATGAAAATGGAAGAAGTGAAAAAAGTGAAAAAAAAATTATTGTAACAAAACTTTCTTCACTGAGAACAATGGAATCATCACAACTAGATCTAACATCAGAGTTCTGAGTGTGCTTACAAAGGAATAGATATAGTGCTAAAGAAGGAAAACAAGAATGGAAAAAAACAGCTGGATTGAACCAATTGTTTATAGAGGAGATTCATGCTGGAGTCAATAAAATTGTGAAGGGTATTAAAGAACTAATATACAAAGTATCTGAGGGAGATAAAGGTACCAAAGTAATGGGAAGAAAATCTCAGACCTTATTAATTCTGTAAAAGGTGAATCAATATGTTCCAATCCATATGCCTACTCTCCCACTTATACAAAATTTTTATGAGGGTCATCAGTACACAAATTGAGGGCATTTTCAATGAAGGGATTAATTCCCTCAATAAGAGGGAACAAGTAGGCTTTTGCAAGTAATATTCAACTATGAATCACATCTTGACCATTTCACAATTGACTGATTACAGAAGAAAAAAACCATTTAATTCCATAAAGCAAAATATCTTTATTAACAAGGTGTCTCTCATCTATATATTAAATCACTTAGTATTCCTTGGAATCTGTAATAGCAGAAATAGCCTGATTCAACCACTTTCTGATCATAAACTTTAGTTAAAAAAAAAAAGAAAGTGGCTGTTTGCCAGAAGTATTTGTCAGTGTGATAAAGGTGAGCCAGGACAGAGTACAAGATGAAGGATGGGGATTCTTTATGGATGGTGAACCACTTTTGATGCTCCTTTTTATAGACATCACTATGCTCATGGAAGTAAGCTCTGGAACATTGCAGAACCCTTTGGAAAAGATACACAATCACTGAAAAGAGTTTGGTTTGATCATTCACACAACAGTAGATGAAAAATTTTCATACATAACAATCTATGAAAAATGTATGTTGCCCAGATTACATCATATACTTGGATGGACAATCTATAGCCCTTTCCCAACATTGCCTATATGTCAGTGACAAACAGCACAGATGGATAATGAGCTTGGCTCAGAGTTGTACCAGAGGAAGAGAAACAGTACAGATTGTTTTTAGGAAATAATAGAGCTTTTTTTTAATGACCCTAAAAAGCAAAGATACACCTTAATCCTAACATTCTAGTAGAGTTGCTGAATGATAATGAGACAGGAATGCAAAATTCTCCTAGGAGAATATAACAAAGAAGATAATGGAGAGGTGTAAGGTAGATGCGAGCAGGCTGAAATGTAACCAATGAGAAATTTCTAAGAAGAATAGGTAAAAGATGTCATCAAGGAATTGTATGATAAGGAAGAAAAAAATGGCAAGAAATTGATGCGGATGGGATCTGAATCCCTAAAAGGAAAAGACCACGTTTTGGGGATCTGGACTTCACAAAGGAAAAGCCCTGGTCTTTCCCAGGTGGCCCAGGTCCCTGGTGTTTGCCCTGGAGGAACTGGCCTTTCCTAGTTAATTAACAGTCCTTACATTGTGACTTTGTCCCAATCTTCAATTCTGTTACCTCTGGCCCAGCTCAATGTTCATTGTCTGTTACCTCTGGCCCACTCTCCCACCCTTAATTTCATCTAGACCCTTTCCTCATTTGTCCAGGCCACTCTGCCCTTCTGGGTCCTTCTCTGTTAACCTCCCAGTCACCCAAGCTACTGGCCACTCATTGGCCACTGTATATAAGATCCATCTTGGCCACTTTTAAGGTGCTCAGATTCCTTAACAGTCTAGTCAATGGCTCATATTCAATCTGGCCTGCTTGCATTAGTGATACAAATGCTCGGATTCCTTAAGAGTCTAGACAATGCTTAGATTCCTTAAGAGTCTGGCCAATATGGTGGATTGTTAGAATCATACCCATCCTCTATTAGTATTTTAATAAACCTTGTTGAGTACAAATCCAGCCTCAGACCAAATACTTGACACTTACTAGCTGTGTGACTCTGGGCAAGTCACTTAACCCCAATTGCCTAAAAAAATAAAAATAAAAAAAAATAAACCTTGTCTTTGGCAGAAAGAAGGCTTGGGTCAAATTCATTCAGATAGGACCCCTGTATCAATATTTTGGGATCCCTGCATCTCTGAACTTCAACAGAATGACAGGTGGACAACACGAGTGTCCCAAATGGTACCCTCACATGTCAGAAAAAAAGTGTGGAAGGACTTCTTCACCCTGGGTGAATAGTCTGTGATGAATTTTTGAGAGGACACAGACAGGAATCTTGTAGGACAAACAACCATGGATGGATTACAATCTCACTCAACAGAGCAAAATTCTAAAATTGATGAGATCACAAACCTTGACATTTAAGAAGAGTTTAGAGATGTAATAGATCAGGGTGAGATTATGTACAAAGAGAAGGCTTCATTGGAATTGGGTCCAGGAGAATCAGTGGAATTTGAAGTGGTGAATCTGAGAAGGGAGAATATTCTAATTTTGGGGGGTGGGGAGTAAGGTGGAGAAATATAGCAACATGTAAGGAATTTCACCTCTCAAGAAAACCTGCTTAGAAAAATTAGATAAAAAACATGGCTTCATCTTATTGAAATTTCATGTTATTTTCAAATAACTGAATTATTCCTCTTCTTTCATAATACTTTAGACTTTCACAAATAAGTGATAAATTACACAATGATTGAGTTAAGTGACAGGTGGGTTCTGATCCACTAAGTTAATTAGAAAATCAACTGATCAACCAATAAACATTTATGAAGTGCCTAATATATGCTAGTCACCATGCTAAAAAACCTGAGATACAAAAAGAGACAAAAGATAATCCTTGTCCTCAAGGAACTTATAGTCTAATGACAATAAGCAAATCAAATATATACAAAGCAAGCTATTTATAAGATAAATAGGAAGTAATTGAGAAGGAAGGCATGAGATTTTGGAAGGTTTGAGAGTCTTCCTGGAAAAGACGGAACTTTATTTTGTACTTAAAAGAAGTCAGAGAAGCCAGGAGGTGAAGACGAGGAGGAAAAGTATTCCAAGCATTTAGAACAGCCATAGAAAATGCCTGGAGCAGAAAGATAGAATGTCTTATTTGTGGAACAACAAGGAGGCCAGCATGACATGAAACAAAGACTATGTGTTGTGAAATAAGAAAGGTGGAAGAAAGGTGAAAAGAAGGTGTGGGGGGAAGGGGGTTATGAAGGACTTTGAATGGCAACTAGAGTATTTTGAATCTGATCCTGGTGGTGGTAAATAGCTACTGGAGTTTGGGGTAGGATAGAGATGTTTGAGAATCACCAGCATAGAGATGGTTATTAAATCCATGGGGGCTTATGAGATCATCAAATGAAATAGTGTAGAGGAAAAAAAGAGCAGGGCCCAGAGCAGAATCTTAGAGAGCATGAACTGGAAGAGTAGGCAGGGAAAGAGACTGAGAAGATAAGATTACTAAATTTTAAATAAGTACACAGCTATAGCACTATTTTGATATACCCCTAATGTCATTGTGAACAGGCTTCTCCTGCAGCTTTTAGAAGTTGAAGTTAAGGGATGCAGAATTTCCTTCAATGTGGTTAAAAGAATGTCAGACATCATTCCAACACTTAACAACTTAGTGTCTGGGCTAAATACATGAATGATAGAACTTTCACCAATAATTTGGTATGCATTCTTTTTTATATTACTACCTATAATTTATAAGATTGTCATAAAATTTTAGTGAAAGTAGATGGCTGGCCATTCCAAAGTAGATTTGAAAAAGGTGGTTGAAGTGGAATATCTTGAAACAAATAATATATTACTCAGAAACAGAAATTACAATTCTAATGTGCACGTCTATAATTCTTTCCCATAATTTAAAAAAAGTTATTAAATTTTACAGGGTTATCTTTTCTCTTAATTTAAATTTCATATAAATTTTTTTCTTCAAATACCATTCCCTCTTATAAAAACCATCTGTAACATCAATAGTACAAAAAAAAATGGAACTCAAATGTAGCTAAATTTAGGATTTATTTACTTTAGAGTCTGCTTTTTAAAGTTAAACCTGAACTGGTTTAGCTTGGTCTTAAGCCTGTAAAAATTAAATCTTAGCAATTTTAATTATCCAGAGCATATAATTTTAAAAAATGCTGCCAGAAAAATTCTATAATTTTTAAAACTTTTTTTTTGCTCTTAAAACAGTATAAATAAGTATATTGAATACACATTTTTTTTTCTAAATTGAGTTTTAAACTGTAATCATTGATCCAAGAAAAGCATTAGGGAAAATTATAAAGTTGGCCAATTCTATCTCTGAGACAGCCTCATCAGAGCCTTTATTGTCCCTCTCATATATACTTCAGTGTCCTAATGGTGACTCCTAGAGCCTTGGTGTTCCTCAATTGCCCTTAAAAGGCAATACAACTTTTCATAAATCTTGCTTCTCTTTTATAGTGAAAATCTATGTATTTTGTCTCATTCTTTCACTATTGTTTTAATAGATCATTCATTCTCCTGAGTAGAGCATACACACTGATGAATACATGTTAGGTAGTTTAAGGAGAATGAGAACTCAAACAATTGAGGAATCTTGTGTTGGAAGTGGTACTGTAGGTGATCCTTGAAAAAGGGAAGAGAGGGGAGAGCAAACATTTACTTACTAAGCAACTAAGACATTCTAGACACTATGATAAGCACTTTACAAAAATTACCAAATGTGAAACAGGGGAGCAGCAGTCAGATTTTTTTCCCAACTCCTTCCTTTAGCCAGCTTCTGGGTACTGACTCTTATCCTACCCCTCACTTCTGAGTGGTGGAAACCTTTAAATTGCCTAGGAGAGGACAATTGGAGGAGCAAAGTTTGCCTGAGGCACTTGCCTCTTTTCACCACTTAAATCTATTGAATCTTGAATTTATAGCCTGGGGTCAGCCTCAGACACTTACTAGCTGTGTGACCCTGGGCAAGTCACTTAACCTCCATCCCCTTACCAAAAACAAACAAACAAAAAAAAACCAAAGAGTTTAAAAGTTAAATAATTGGCTGGGAACATGAACAAACTAAGCAAAAAAAGTCAGAGGATAGAATCTTTCTTTGGTGACAAAGAAGATCAAAAATTACAACCACAAGAAGATAACAAAGTCAAAGCTCCTACATCCAAAGCCTCCAAGAAAAATATGAATTTGTCCCAGGCCATGGAAGAGCTCAAAAAGGATTTGGAGAAGCAAGTAAGAGAAGGAGAGGAAAAACTGGGAAGACAAATGAGAGTGACACAAGAAAATCATGAAAAACAAGTCAACAGCTTGCTAAAAGAGACTGAAAAAATACTGAAGAAAATAACACCTTAAAAAATAGCCTGCCCCAAATGGCAAAAGATGTCAAAAAAGCCAATGAGGAGAAGAATGCCTTAAAAAGCAGAATTTGCCAGATGGAAAAGGAAGTCCAAAAACTCACTGAAGAAAATACTTCCTTAAAAATTAGAATGGAGCAATTGGAAGCTAGTGACTTTATGAGAAGTGAAGACACTGTAAAACAAAGCCAAAAGAATGGAAAAATAGAAGACAATGTGAAATATCTCATTGGAAAAACAACTGACCTGGAAAATAGATCCAGGAGAGATAATTTAAAAATAATTGGACTATCTGAAAGCCATGCTCAAAAAGAGAGCCTAGACATATTTCAAAAAATTATCAAGGAAAACTACCCTGATATTCTAGAACCAGAAGGTAAAATAGAAATGGAAAGAATCCACTGATCACCTCCTTAAAGAGATCCTCAAAGGAAAATTCCTAGGAATATTGTAGCCAAATTCCAGAATTCCCAGGTCAAGGAGTAAATATTGCAAGCAGCCAAAAAGAAACAATTCAAGTATTGTAGAAACACAATCAGGATAATACAAGATTCATCAGCTTCTACATTAAGGAACCAGAGGGCTTGGAATATAATATTCCAGAGGTCAAAGGATATAGAAGTACAGCCAAGAATCACCCACCCAGCAAAACTCAGTACAGTCCTTCAGGGGAAGAAAATGGAAATTCAGTGAAATAGAGGACTTTCAAGCACTCTTGATGAAAAGACCAGAGCTGAATAGAAAATATAACTTTCAAATACAAGACTCAAGAGAAGCATGAAGAGGTAAACAAGAAAGGGAAATCATAAGGGACTTATTAAGGTTGAACCGTTTACATTCCTGCATGTAAAGAAGATATTTGTAACTCATGAGACCTTTGTCAGTATTAGGGTAGTGGAAGGGAAAAAAATTATATGTCAATAGATAGATAGATAGATAGATAGATAGATAGATAGATAGATAGATA
>NW_020954583.1:16968807-17078199 GCF_900497805.2 Vombatus ursinus
ATAGATAGATAGATAGATAGATAGATAGATAGATAGATAGATAGATAGATAGATGGATTGGATCGATAGAAGGCAGAGAGTGAGTTGAAGATGGAGGGGTGATATCTGGAGAATAAAATTAAGAAGTGAGAGAGGATTATACTGGGAGAAGGAGAAAGGGAGAGGTAGAATAAGGTAAATTATCTCACATAAAACAGACAAGAAAAAATTTTTACAGTGGAGGGGAGGTAGGAGAAAGTGAGAAGGAATGAGTGAATCTTATTCTCATCAAATTTGGCTTAAGGAGGGAATATCATATACACTCAATTGGGTATGGAAATCTATCTTACCCTACAGGAAAATATGGGGGAAGGGGATAAGAAAGCACAGGGGGATGGTAAAGGGGAAGGCAGATTGGGGGAGGGGGTAATCAGAAGCCAATACTTCTGAGGAGGGGCAGGGTCAAAAGAGAGAATAGAAGAAATGGGGGGCGGGATAGGATTAAGGGAAATATACTTAGTTTTCCACAACATGACTACTATAGAAGTATTTTGCATGACTACACATGTATAACCTGCATTGAGTTCCTTGCCTTCTCAATGAGGGTAGGTAGGGAGGGAGGAAGGGCAAAAATTTGGAACCAAAAGTTTTAAAAACAAATGTTAAAAATTGTTTTCACATGCAACTAGGAAATAAGATATATAGGCAATGGGAAATAGAAATCTATCCTACTCTACAGGAAAATAGAAAGGGAAGGACATAAGAGAAGGCGGGGGAATAGAAGGGAGGGTAGATTAGGGGAAGGAATATTTAAAATGCATGCCATCTAAGGGTGGGGGGAGGAATGAGATGGGGAGGAAATTTGGAACTGAAAATCTTGTGGCAATGAATGTTGAAAACTAAAACTAAACAAATAATAAATAAGAAAAAAATTAAATAAGAAACTAAAAACAGCTGAAAGATAATTTTAGATGCAAATCTTTGTCTTAGCTAGAGAGGGAAGGCAATTACATATTCCCTGTCTTGTAGCTGATCTTAGGTCCTTATACCTCTTCTCAGGATTTTGAATAGTCAAAGCAGCTGAGGGAGTTCTAGCTGCATTTACAGACCAGTTTTAACTTCCAGGTCACATTGGAATTTAGTGGCCATTCGAAGCACCTTTTGGAACATCTTTATCTCCATCCACCTTGGTCTATAGCCTACTATACTTCATCCTCTTCAAACTGAAACCAAATTTCCCTCTGAGCTACTTTAGCTCAGTGCCACCCCTCAATAGTCACTAGATTGTGTGAAAATAAAAACCCTTGTAAACTGTTAAAATGGAAGAAACCCCAGGTCCAAAACATCCACAATGAACCAGAGTCTGATCACAGTTTATAAAGATTATAAACGCATTTATTGCCTGAGAAGAAGAAGCTTGCAAACTGGAACAGTGAGACAATATCCACATCTGTTTGAATGGGAGTTGAAAAGGGTGAGGTATTCATGTTTTGCTAAACACAATAAATTAGGAAGTCAGGTGGAAAGTGGAGGTCTAAGAAGAAGATATCTGTAAATACATTAAATCAGAAAGCACAATGTTTCTTGCTCTTTAGATAAGTTAGAAACCAAGATGTCTGCTTCCCCTTAGATAAATAAGAAACCAAGATGTTTGCTTTTCTCTCTAAGCTGGCCAAGACCCATTCTAGCAGTTGCAGGCATATCTGAGTTCAGCTAGAGTTTACTTTACAAAGGATCACTGGTATGTCAAGCAGCCTTGGGCACCAGAAGTCCTACTGTTAGACTACTTGTTGTGCTACTCCATTGTCTCATTTACCTGTGAAAAAGGGAAGCTCTAGCATATTTGATACAAGCATTTAGTACAAGCATTACAGAGCCCACGTTCACAATATTCATGTCACATTTATATATCATCACTGAAACACCCAGGTTACATTTATATCCATAATATTTAAATAGTTTAAGGCAACAGGAAATAAGAGTTGGAAGAATATTTGTCTGAATAGTCAAAAATCTATCATAGATAGTGAAGTATCTTCTTGAATTGCATTTATTCTATATAGCTTTGCAAAGACATGTCCTTTTCCAGAGGGTAAAAATAGAATATTTGAATAGATAATTTCATTTGACCAAAAATATTTTAAATAATAGCTTTGTGCCACTAAATCATTTTATTTTGGATTTTGGTCTTCTGCTTAATTTTTATTCTTTGAAATAAATCTCACCTGGAAAAAAAAACATCAAGCATCTAACTGCACTTTTGGCTTTTTAAAAACTGTATCCATTACTTATCTCTTCTATATGTTTATTCCTCTAATTCAGCTTCAAACAATAATCAGCAAAAGATTTTAGTAATCCAAATTAGTCTTTGTTTTAGTATTTCTACTTGTGCACAATCTTCTATTTTTTTTGCTAACATAATAAGTTTATGGTTCTGTGTACATGAGGGAATAATTGACATGGTGTCATGAATTTTCATTGCATTCATTGATTTAGTTTACATGGCAACAGATAACCAGAGTAGCTTGTTAAATATGGTTCTGTCAGATGCTCATCACATTAGTGTTTGGAGTGGCAATGGTTCTGGATGTCTGAATGGTGATTTCAGCATGTTCTTCTGGCCAATAATAATTCCTCAATAGGTCAAGGATCCACCATTTCATTTGTATGGGTACTCCCTTTATCAATGAAGAGGCAACCCCTTTGTTAGTTGTTGTGGCAAAAAAAAATCATTACCTTTGACAGAAAATTGTTAGTATATATAATGGTTAATATAGTTACAGAGATTGCTAATACCAAATGTAATATTAAATATCACTACCTCTTAATGATCTTAGCATTGTCAGAATTCCAGTAAGGTCCTTGAATTACTACTCTTAATATATTGGCAATTAAGTTGAGTTGAACCACACCCTGAGTCCTTCCCTGGGATCTTACCCTGTAAACAAAGCCAGTTTGAGCTAACCCAGATTCCAAAGGAGCTTTTAATGTCCTTGCACCCCTTCCATTGGGATTCATGGCACAAAGGGCAAAACAACCAGAATGAAGTAGTTTTCCTTGACAGAATTGATAAGGGCTACTGGGGTCTCATTACCAGACCTTGCTACTTCATACTACCTTTTCCTCCTTTTCTCCTAAAAGTATAAGAACTCTTTTACTGTGAGTCTTTGGGGACATCCCCCAGGGTGGCAGATTTGCTACCCTGTTGTCTCTATTAAAGACTCTTTATTCCACATAGGACTCCTTTATTTCAGGACTTGACCTGGTACTCAAACTTTTTTGTGAGAAGCTACAAATTTAGGTATGTTGGTTTCATATGGATAGAAATATAATCTTTATTCAAAGCTTTTCAGCTTAATACTAGCTTGTGTGATCTTTAGAACACCAAGATCAGCTCCCCACCATGGCAAGGTATCAAAGAGTTATTTATTAAATTTATTTATTTGCACTTTGATTCTCTGGCTCTGGGTATATGATTCTAAGTACACTTACCTGCTCCCTTCATACTTCCACCACCGCTGGCCTACAAAATCTGTCCAGAATTGTCATCACTAACCCCAGATGCTAAAATCCAGTGAAGTAAAGTGAGAAAAACACTTGGAAAAGCTGAGTTTGAATTTTGATTCTACTACTCACTAGATATGTTACAAGTTAATTAATCTTCCTAAGCCTTAGTTTCATCTTTAAAGGGAAAGGGTTGAATTACAAAGATAACTTCTGAGACTCCTTCCATTTCTATAGAAATACACATCTCTTAACTGGGAAAAAAGGAGGGAAAGGGGAAGGGTAAGAGGGAAGAAGAAGAGGAATGGTAAATTCAAGCCATAGGAAAAAAACAAAGAAAAGTGTAGTAAGCAAGAAATATGCTCAGCACCAGGTTTATTTCATCCAATCTGCTTCTATTCTCCTGCCCTTTTTCTGTTTCCCTCATCTAGATCCTAGTCACAAGGGAATTTCTTTCTTTCTGAAGTCCATAGTGAAACTCCAACCAGTGCTGGAAAAGATATTTGAGGATGTCATGTTATCTGTAGGAATCTAGGTCTCAGTGAACCCCCAACAACTCTGGGTGGGAAAATGCTCATTATTGGAGAATGAATTCAGGTAGGTTATCATCATCTGATCCCTAGGGATCAGACATCTGGTACAGAGGTGGGTTAGACTGGAAGATGGACAAGAAGTGGAGCGTTAAAGAGGATTCTGGGAAGTTGGCAGAGTAGGTCAGAAAATTCTGGGCTCTTCAAATTTCCTTTGTAAAGGGACATAACATTTCCCCAAAGTGAACATAGAGCTGCAGAAATAAATAAAAGTTGGGGTGAAGCAATTGTCTTCCTAAGACAACTTGAGAAGACCTCAAGAAAAACCCAACCTCCAGGAATGAAGATTTGTCCAGAGTGAAGTGTAAATACCTGCAGGCAGACTCTGCTGAATCAACAAACAGGAAGTCCTGGGAGGAGCTGAAAGGCAGCCTCAGAAACTTTCACTTCCTGGACAGTATGGGGGGTTCAGACATGTTCCAGGGCTACTGCTGTGAGGAGTGAGCACATACCCAATGAGTTCCATAGCACAGGCATGGGGATGCTGTCGGCTGAATTTGAAGGATAGCAGAGTCCCTGGTGTTGGTTCCAGGGCAGAAGCGAGAGCTGAAGTTGGCAGACACAGGAGGGACTACAGGGAACAAGAGCATTTGTGGGACAGTGTGTCTGGGGGCCATGGTTTAGGGGTGGAGAGGAGTACCCAAGGTTGCCCGCTCCACCTCCCACCTCAGAAAATAACAATAAGAAAGACATGAGTTCTGAGGCACCATTCCCCACACATTGGGACTAGAACATTATTATGATAACAAGCTACTAAAAATATAATAAAACAAGAGAGAATCTAACTATAGACAGCTACTGTGGGGATATAGAAGATATGGGTTCATATTCAGAAGAAGATAGTAAAGTAAAAAAAAAAAGTCACTCCTATTCCAAAGAGCAATGTCAAATGGTGAAAAGCCCAAAAAGAGTTCTTAGAAGATGTTAAAAAAGGACTTCAAAAATCAGATAAGAGAGATAGAGGAAAAATTAGGGGAAAAAAATAAGAACAAGAAAATTTTAAAAGTTATGAACAGAAAGTCAACCAACTGGAAAAAGACATCCAAAAACTAGAGAAAGAAAACAACTCCTTGAAAGTTAGAATTTGGCAGGGGGAATCTAATGAAATTATAAGACACTCAGAAATAATAAAACAAAATAAAAAATGAAAATGTAGAAGAGAATGTGAAACATCTCATGAGAAAAACAATTGATCTGAAGAACAGATTGAGGAGAAACAACATAAGAATCATTGGACTCCTTGAAAGGTACAATAAAAAAAAGAATCTTGATATAACATAACAAGAAATTATTAAGGAAAATTACCTGAAATCCAAGAACAAGAAAGTAAAGCAATAATAGAAAAAAAAATCCACTGTTCACTACCTGAAACAGATTCCAGGAGGAAAACTTACAGGAATAGCATAACCAATTTTCAGAGCTCCCAGGTTAAGGAGAGAATATGAAAAACAACAAGGAAAAAAAAGGTGCAGAGCTGTGATCAGGATCATATAAGATCCAACAATTCTACATTAAAAGATGATAGGTTTTGGAACACTATATTTCAAAGAGCAAAAATGCTGGGGTTGAACCAAAAATAACTTACCCAGCAAAGTTTCATATAATCCTGGGAAAAAATGGACATTTAACAAAACTGAAATACTTTCAGGTATTTGTGACAAAAAAGACTAAAACTTAATGGAAATTTTGATATAAAAGATCCAGGAGAAATATAAGGTAAATATTAAAGATCAATAATAAGGGACTTAATAAAGTCAATCTGTTTACTTCTTACATATGAAAATGTTATTAGTATTTTTAAGATTGTCCTCATTGATTTGGGTAGTTTGAAACAAAAGCTTGGGTTGAACTGAGTATGATGAGGTGATTCTGAAAAATAAAACTGTATAGGGAAAGGTTAAAAAGGAGCAATTATCTTTCAGTGCTTCTTAAACTGTGGGTTACAACCCCATTGGGAAAAATCACAATGATCAAAAATTAATTAAAAATGAAACATGTGATGAATCTGAGGTGTTTCTGGCAGAACTTGCCTGCACTGCATCACACAACTTCACCATAACCTTGGTTCTGGACATATGACAAGCATACTTTGCACTGCACATGCTGTCATGCCCACACAGCACCAATGAATGCTGCTGAAAGGTGAAAAAGGGTCACAAGTGGAAAAAAAATTAAGAAGCTCTGTCTTATACAAATGAGACATGAAAATAGGAACTGATATAGAAGAAGCAAGTGGGTAAGGAATGCTGGTAATGCTGGAATCTTACTCTCATCAGAAATGGATTAAAAAAGGTACAAGGCATACATTTAGAAGGGTATAAAAATCTAAATTTATGAAGAAACAGGAGGTCATAGAATAAGGGAGGGACTTTTAGAAGGGTGTGTAGATTAAGCAATAGGTGGGCAAGGTAGTGATTAGCAGTAAATTAGATGAGTGAGAAGGAATAGGGTAAATAGGACAAGAAAGATTGTGAGAAAAACAGGATGGAGGGAAATACACAACTATTATTTATAACTTTGAATGTGAATGGGATGAATTCATCCATAAAACAGAAATAGATAGTAGAATAGATTAAAATCTGAATTCAGCAATATGTTGCATACAAAAAAAAATAAAAAATGAGAGATACACAGAGTTAAAATAAAAGTTTCAACTGACATTAAAAAAAAGCAATGGTAGTAATCATGATCTCAGACAAAGTTAAAGCTAAAATAGATTTAATTAAAAGGGATGAATAGGAAACTCCACTGTGTGTCACCAATATTATTCAACATTGCTCTAGACCATTTAAAATAACTGAGATAGCATAAAATATCTGAGAATATACTTACTGAAAGAGAACCAGGAACTACATGAACATAATTATAAAACACTCTTTATACAAATACAGTCAGATTTAAATAATTGAAGAAATATTCATTGTTCATAGGTAGGCAAAACTAATACAATAAAAAAATTACAATTTTACCTAACTAATCTATTTGTCAATGTCATCTCAATAAAATTACTAAAAAAAATCTGAATTAGAAAAAAAAATAACAAATTCATTTGCAAGAGCAAAAGATCAAGTATTAAAAAAACTAATAAAAAATTTAAAGGAAGGCAGTTCAGTAGTACCATACCTCAAACTGTATTATAAGACAGTAAATATCAAAACTACCTGATACTGGCTAAGACATAGAAAGGCAGATCACTGCAATAGAGTAGACATACAATACATAGTAGTAAAGGATTATAATAACCTTATGCTTGACAAATGCAAAGATTTAAATTTTTTGAATGAGAATTCATTATTTGTTTTAAAAAATATTGTTTGGAAAGCTGGAAAGGAGTCTGGCAGAAATTGGTCATAGATCAATATTTTAAACCATGTGTCAAGATATTTCAAAATAGATACATGAGCTAGACATAAAGGGAGATATCACAAGAAAATTAGAAGAACATGGAAAACATTACCTATCAGACTCATTGCTAGTAGAACAATTTATGAATAAATAAGAGATAGAGACCACTATGTGGTATAAAATGAATAATTTTGATTATATTAAATTGGAAAGTTCTTACACAAATAAAACCAAGATTAGAAGGAAAGCAGAAAAATGGGGGGGGGATTTTATAATCTCTCAGATAAAGGTCTCATTTCTCAAATAAATAAAGCAATTTGTCAAATTTATGGTGTTCTCCAATTAATAAATGGTCAAAGGATAAAAACAGTTTTTCCATAATGAAATCAAAACCATATATAGTCATATAAAAATGCTCTAAGTCATTATCAATCAGATAAATACAAATTAAAACAACTTTGAGATATCATCTTATATCTATCAGATTGGTTAAAACGATAAATACTTTTCAATTGGGGTATGGCTAAATAAGTTGTGATGTATAATTGTGATGGTATATTACTCTGCTATAAGAAATAATGAGCTGTTTGATTTTAGAAAAACTTGGAAAGACTTGGACCTATGAGGGAGGATGCTAATTTCCAGAGAAAGAACTGACAAATAGAAACATGTATGGTATGGTCACACATACATACATATCACATGTGTGTACACATATGTGTATATATGTGTATTTGTGTGTATACATGTATCTATAAATGTGTGTATGTATTTGTGTGTATTTAATTGTAGCCAGGTGGGATGGGGGTGGGGAGGGAGAAAAAAAATACGGAGCAGAAAACAAAAGGAAATTTAGAAGGAAGCACAGAAAAGCTTGGTAGCATTGAAAACAGTGTGTAGTATTTATTATGCAGGTTTTTTTTTAAGTAAGCAGTCTGAAATGGAAATTTATGGTTTTATATTGAATGTTCTCTTTATGTTCTGCTGTATCCATGGAGATGTTCTTTTTTTTCTCATTTTGCATTTAAATTTAAAATGAATAAATGTTTTTAATTTTTTTAAATTATACCCACATAGTCATTAAATTAGCATTTTCTTTATACAATCATAACACTACCAGGTATCGTTAGCAGAATGTTGGAATCAAGAAATTATATTTTTGACCACCACCATTCTTGAAATTTATCTACTAAATTGTAGAGGTATGTGTATGTGTCCTGCTAAAGAGAGTACCCACTCCAACATAAAAAAAGAAAGAAAGAAACAGAAGAACATTAAATGATTTCACTTGGGAGGAGATTTTGGTGGAATCAATTATTTGTTTGAAATTGAATAGGAATGGTTATTCATTCAAACAATTTGTAATTGTATTTTTTTCCTTTTCAACCAGTTGTGAAGAAATGTAGTATGTTCAAACTCACATTTCAAGGATACAAAAATGCAAAAAGGCATGTGTTTTTACCTGACTAATGTAAAATAAAATCAATTTTCTGGGAAGTTTATTTTATACTTCCCTTTATAAACTCAAATAGAGTACTTAAGGGGGAAGTATGATATTGTAAGCTATGAAAGAATCATAGGGTTCCTCATGTGCTTGAAGGTTTTAGTGACCTCTTTACTTAATAAATGACATTCCTTTTCCTTGACATTCTATTTTTTAAATCAAATTTGCTATTCCCTAAATTGGTTGGAAAATCTAGTTTCATTTTGTATTATGCCCTTTGTCCTTTTTCACTTATAAACTCCACATTGATTTCAGTGAAGCACTCACTAAGCTTATGAACTTGGGCAGCTTCTTTGAAAACAAAAAAATGAGTTTGCTTGTAATCCTGTTTTCTCCAAGCATTCCTCACACTAATTACTGTATCTGCAGTACAATAACTGAAGGGCAGGAAGGACTAAGCATAAGGTTAGAGAAGACAGAAAGCATGCTTCTATCTCCACTACATCCTGGGAGCAAATACAACACTATATCTTCTGCTGATCACCTCCTGTACAATATGTAACCCCCAGTCATTAACACTGTAAAGAATTGAAAGTTTAATTTGGAGTTGCCTATGAAACCTGGTGTCTTTTATAATGGAAACCTAGGCTATTAAATAGTAATTTCCTTTATTCTAGCTCAGCAAATGAAGTCATTAGGATGTCTTTTTTATACACTTTTAAAAGCTCTGGGGAAAAAAATCTGGTGGCTTTTTTTTAAAAAAACAGAAATATATACACAATAGAATACCTGATTTCAGATCAAAAATATAAAGGGGGAAATATCCAAACTTAGGTCATACTCTGTACCTAAACTAATGAATCTTGTATAGAATAGTGATTGTGTTCTGGTATATTGTGAAGGTTTATCAAAAATGCCCTGCTAGCATGTATTACACCAGAGTCTGACTTGATATTTCCTAACTCTCTAGCAGCTGCTGATTATTTAAGGTGCCATCAGTCAGTGAACATAAAGAAAGGTCCACCTGTACTAATCTGTTAAAAAGGATCTGTGTTTGACCCTAAGGTTCTTTTGATTTTCACTTGTAAATGTCCCTTGAGATCATCTCGCTTTCTGTGAAGATCATTGAATTGTGCTGTATCAATGTAACTATATCTGAAAAACTGTTAGATATTTTAGAATCTACAGTAAATGAGTTTTTAAAGAAATTTGCATAATTTAGATTGTTATAACTGCTACTTTTTTTCCTTGCTTACAATAGTTCTCAGGGTAAGGAGATTTGATTAGTTATAAGGGGTAAGCTTTTGTTTGGGATTTTAATTATATTAAAATTCTATGGAGGTTGTGACCATGTCTATTGCTATTAAGGGATTTAAGGATAATCATATATATCTCAGCAACTGGAGGTAGATTTATTTGTCAGAAATTTGGGGGATCACAACCCCTTTTGTTGGGTTTATTAAAAATAGGGGGTTGGTCTCAGAGTCATCTTTTATTATAAAGGTCCAGAGAGAACATTGGGAACAGACCAGAAATCATAAATGTAAAAACAAGTCTGCATCCTGAATTTATTGATCAATCAACAAGCATTTATTAAGCAGTGACTTGCTTGAGGTCTCCCCCAAACCCCTCCAAATACCTGTAAAAAATGACTCTAAACAAATTCTAAAGAGGCAGAACCCACAAAAAGACAGAGTGAAATAAATTTACAGCCCAAGACAGCCTGGATGGTTGATCAGGAAGGTATATCATACTGGGTAGGGAAAGGATCACAGTTTGGCATAGGTGCACAGGCAAAACAGGCCTCCGCAAACCTGGAACAGGCCTCAGAGGACTGAATCATAGGCAGCTGTGGTGATTTTCAGACTTTCCAACTCACAAACACCAAAGACAACTTAGAAGGTCAGTGGGGAAAGTTTGTGACTGCTTTGAGAGAGAAGCTTGGTCCCAGCCCCAGCTCCCGAGCTTGGCCCCGGGGCAGCAGCTGCTTCTGGAGCTTCCAGCCCACAGACTGAGGGGGAAACCAGTGGCTGATCAGAGGGGGATTGTGGGATCTCTCTGCTGGTGCAAGATTCTCTTGCTTTGCTCGTGCTTAGATATGGGTCACGGTTCTGGGTGGCAGTCCTGGGGCAAGGAAGAGTGCTGGAGTGGTGGAGCTTGTAGTGATGGTGGAAAGGAAGTCCTCCTCACAGTTCCATAGCAGAAAAGAGTGCTTATGGTCACTCATAGACCAGAGCACAGGCCAAGAAATGAGTAAACACCTCACTTTCGATCACAGCACCTTGGAAGAACTGAAGATTTACAGGTCCCTAGAAGTATCTCTGAAAACAACTGCACAAAACTCCCAAAGCTTGGGACAGTACATTCTCCACACTGGAAGCAGACCCCTAAACTCTTAGCAAAGAGTTTAAAACTCAAGATATTGGCTGAGATCATGAACAAACAAGGGCGCAAAAAAAAGTCAGGCCATAGAATCTTTCTTTGGTAACAAAGAAGATCAAAACATACAACAGAAGAAGACAGCAAAGTCAAAGCTCCTACATCCAAAGACTTCAAAAAAAAAGATATGAATCAGTCCCATGCCATGGGAGAGCTCAAAAAGGATTTTGAGAAACAAGTAAGAGAAGTAGAGGAAAAACTGGGAAGAGAAATGAGTGACTCAAGACTGGGTCTCCTCCCTACAATCATGCTGATAAGAATGGGAATTTTCACCTTCTCCATTTCCATTTTGGATCAGTTTGGCCCTTCTTAGGCATCCTGGTAGCATCTCAGTTCTGTGAGGCTCCCATTTTGATGCTGGACTTAATTCAGACACTCAATTGATTTAGCTCACTTTTATTTCAAACTCCCAAGCTCAAGAAATCTACCAGCTTTAAGTTCCCAGGAACTGGGATTAGTGGCATGCCTCACTATGCCCAGGGGAAAATAAAATTCTAATGGGGAAGACAACATACAAATAACTGTATATACAAGATATATGTAGGGCTAATGGAAGGAAATCTCAGAAGAAAGGCAGTGGAATGGGATGGTTGAAGGGTATATTAGAAAGGGTACACTTTTCTTGCTGAAAGTAGAATTTTAGCTGAGTTTGAAGGGATTCAGTGTAAGGGGGGGACCTATAGCCTCAAGGCCACATGTGGCCCTTTAGGTCCTCAAGAGCAGCCTGTTGACTGAATCCAAACTTCACAGAACAAGTCCCCTTAATAAAAGGATTTGTTCTATAAAACTTGGTCTCACTCAAAAGGCCACACCCAAGGACCTAGAAGGCCACATGTGGCCTTGAGGCCACAGGTTTCCCAACTCTGAGTGAAGCCATAAGGTAAAATGAGGAGAAGGATCATTCTAGGTATGAGAGACAGCCAAGGAAAAGGCTCAAAGTTGGGAGGTGGAATCTCATGTATGAGGCAAAATCAGAAAGCCAACATCACTGGAATAATAGACTATGTTGTGGGGAATAAAATACAAGAATACTGGAAAGGGACTAAGTTTTAAAGGATTTTAAATGCCAAACAAAAGATTTTTTATTAATCCTATAGACAATAAAAAGGCCCTGAAATTTATTGAATAGGTGACCAACATGGTCATATCTGTGCTTCAGGAAGATCACTTTGATAAGTGAGTGGAAGATAAACTGGAAAAGGGAGATACTTGAGTCAGGTCGACTAACCAGTAGACTTTTGTATTAATCAAGGGGTGAGGTGATAAAGGCCTACCCTAGGTGGCAGCTGTGTGAGAAGAGAGAAGTAGACATACAAGAGATATTATGAAGGTAGAAAAGACAAGATGTATTAATTGAGAGGATATGTAGAGTGGGCGAGAGTAAAGTTTTGAGTATGATGCTGAGGTTGTAAGCCTGAGTGACTGGGAGGATGGTAGTGCCTTCAGTGGTAATAGGGAATTTGGGGAAAGGAGAGGTTTTTTAAGGGAAAAAATAATGAGTTCTGTTTGGGGCACACTGAGTTTGAGATTTTTATGTGACTTCTGATTCAAGATGACAAAGGAAATTGGCTATTATTGATTAATTTGATTTATATTTAGTTTGATTATAGGATTTCACTCCCTTCTTTAAGAAGAGCTAGCCTTAAGCTAAACCAGACTCATAAAGACAGTCTCTTAAGTCTAGGTTACTTATAGATATAGTGAATAGGTAGATTGAGAGACTTTATCATTTGATAATAGATAAATTAGAAGAATAAAATAATCATGATTATAACATTTTTCAAAAGGCTAAATTTTCCTTTCCAGTAGAAATAGGAGTTGATCAAAGGCTAAGTTCTTCTTTCTAGCAGAAAGTGGGGTTAGACAGAGGCTAAGTTCATTTTTCCAGGCTTAGTGTAGTCATGGACTCTGCTAAGGAAGATTGATGACTGCTAACCACTGACCACAAGTTCCCCTTTCCCAGTACACCTTTTGGTTACAAAAAGTACCACCTAGAGGAAAGCATGTCTGTTATAGGATTAAGAAAGCTAGGAGATGCTAACTAGTCAGTTGACCTGCCTTGTCCAATACAATTATATTTAAAACAAATTTCTGTAATTTTCTAATTATCTTTTTTTGTTATAAAAACCATCTCTGAAAATCACTCCTTGTCTCTGACTTCTGAGGAGTCAGGTGACCTGGTTTAATATGAAAATGCTGGCTATGCGAATTATAGATGGTTTTATAACTTTGTCCTCAGTTTCTTTTTTATTTCAGATAATCAGTTTTAACACTTGCACTTAGAGATGCAAGACTGAATGCTGGAGTGTATACATATACATGTATACACACTTGTTTATGTACACACACGCATGTGTATTTAAGAATCACATAAAGATCATAATGGAACCTGTTTCAGAAGGTGAAATAAATATTGGAGATATTATATTGGGAGGAAAGAAAAGGACCCAGAACAGAGCTTTAGAGGGCATGCACAGTTAGGGACATGACCTGGAGGAAGATCCAGCAAAGAAGAGTGAGGAGTGATCATAGCAGGAGAAACAGGAGTGAATAATATCAAGATGGAGATACTATGCAAAAGAGAGTGATCTACAGTGTCAAAGAGAACAGAGAGGTAGAAAAGTTTTGGTAAAGGTCATTAGACTAGGCAATTAAGACATTATTGGTAACTTTGCAGGGAACAATATCAATTCAATAACAAAATCAAAAGCCAGAGAGTAAAGAGATGAGGAAGAAAAGAGGAATCTTCTGGAGAATGATCTCAATTTATTCCTTCAGGTATCAGCCAAGTTCTTCAAATGAGAGAGTCAGAACATGACTTTTCATGGGAGACTTAAAGAGGAATGTAAAAGTTTGCAATAGCTTCTGTGGTGCATGAGATAATGAATCAGTTAGGAGGGTATAAAAAGATTACCTTGCCACACTGAGGGCCTGTTTGATATTACATAATAACAGTTTTAATAGACTTAAAATTTTTAATTTTAATTTTTAGTAGTTTTGTGATTTTGTCAAGCAAAGTTCTGTAGCACATGAGTAGGAAGGAAGGAATGGGAATAATGAAACTTTAGTTTTAGCAAGGCACAATTGTCCATAGGATATGGGGCAAATAAATTCAAGTGTAAAACACCATACATATATATATATAACCTAGCTCAACAAAAGGTGGAAATAGAGAAAGGAGGAGAGCATAGCCAGTACAAGGGTGATGGTCTGGGAAAGAAAAAGAGGGCAGAGGAAATGGAAGTTCCACTGAGAATGAAGAATAGGTTTAGAGGTCATAAGGCATAGGGAAATGTGGAATAATAAAAGAATATGATCAGGTAAAAGAATTTCAGACTTCTTTTTTTATTAAAAAACATTGACAGAACTCATGTTAAGAATCCCTATATTAGTTAAATTTGTAATGGTTGAATAGCCAGGGCCAAGAAATGGTCATCATATTTGCAGATGACACAAATCTGGGAGGCATAGATGCATAATGGATGACAGAGCCAGGATGCAAAGAACCCTCACAGGCTGGAACATTGTACTGAATTTAAGAAGAAATTCAAAAGGGATAAAGTCTGACACAAGAATGCAAAAAATAATCTCACAAAGACAGTAATAATAATAACAGTAAGCTTCAATAACAGTATTTCAAGGTTTTCAAAGTCCTTTACAAGTACTATCTTATTTGATTTTCATAACAACCCTAGAATTTAGGTTATCCTTATTTTTTACAGATGAGGAAACTGATCTGTGGAGAGGTTAAATGACTTGCCCAGAGTCACACAGCTAGTAAGTGTCTGCAGCCTGATTTGAACTCAGGACTTTCTTATGCCAAATCCAGTACTCTATCCATTGTATGGCTTAGCTGCTTCCAGAAGCCATGGATAGGAAAGGAATACTTAGATGGGAGTTTGCCACCCTCCACCTCCAATAAAAAAAGAGCTAGGAGTTTTAGTGAAATTCAAGTTCTATATGACTCAGCAGTGAGATATAGATGCTGAAAAAAGCAAATAAAATCTTTGACTGAATTGAGAGGGTTATAGCTTCTGGGGAAAAGGAAGTGACAATCTTTCTGTACTCTGCCCTGGGATCAGACATGGAACATTGTGTTCAACACCATAGTTATAGAAGGACATCAATAAGCTGGAGAACACCCAAAGGTGGCTGACCAAGACATCCTTGTTATAAGAAGATTGGTTGAAGGAAACAGAGATGCTTATTCCAGAAAAGAGAATTTGGGTAGTGGGTGGTGGATATTATAGCTGCCTTTGAATAGTTGAAGGGATACCATATGAAAAGGAAGTGGTTTGTTCTGCTTGACTCTAAAAAGGAGAATCAGGAGCAAATAGGAATGAAAGTGCAAAGAAACAAATTTAGAGTTGATTTTGAGAAAAAATGCCCAAACCCCCTAAAATTTAGGGCTGTCCAAAGTAGAATGAGTTATTTTGGGCAATAGTGGATAACCCTTCATTGAATCCTCAAGCAGAAATTGGTTGGCCACTTGTAAGGAAGTTTACTTTCAAGTATAGGTTGGAGTAGATGTTTTTTTCTTGCCATTTTGTAATTCTGTGAAACCAGGAATCTATTAAGGTAACAATAAGAGGAGACAAAGAAACACAATGAGAAATATAGAGAGAGATTAACACAATGCTCAGGACAGAGCTAAACCGGCTGCCTGCCTTCTATTCTCCCATCTCTTTTCTATCTTCTACCTCCATGCCTTTACACAGGCCATACCAGATGTCTGAAATGCCCCTTTTCTCATTTCTACCTCTCAAAATCCTCCGTCTCTGAGAAACCTTGCCACATCTCTCAGGTTGTTAGTGTCTTCTTCATATTACCTGGTATTTACTTGTCATCTGTGTGTATGTGTTGTATCACCACAAGGAATATAAACTCCTTGAGGACAGAGATTTTGTTTTTAGGCCACAATCCCTAGCACCATGCCTCATACACAATGAATGCTTCATAAATATGTGTAGCATAGTGTTGAATTTATGTGGATAAAGATCGAACAGAATGAGAGAGCATGGAGAGTTTTCAGTCTGCATTGCTATGTGGAGAAGCTATTTGTCATTTAGTCAACAAGCATTTATTAAAGAGCTTATTTTGTGTAGACAAAGTGCTGAGTGCTAGAGATACAAAGGAAAGCAACAAAAAAAAAAGGCCCAGGCCTCAAAGAGATCACATTCTAACGGAAGAGAAAAAACAGAAATTACAGTTATTGAAGAAATCATGATTCCACCAAAATATCAAAGTAATAACTTAGGGTTAATAATATTCTGGGGGTAGGATTTTTGGAAGATGGTGGAACAGGTCAGAAAATTCCAAGCTCTCCAGATTTCCCCCACAAACAAGACAAAACAGCACCTCAGGGGTGAATGTAGAGTGGTAAAAACAAAGAAGAGTTGGGGCACAACAGTGATCCTCCTTGAACAATTGGAGAAGATCTGAAGAAAAATCCCAGGTTGGAGGTTTAGTCCCTGTGCAGTGTAAACACCTCCAGGCTTGTTCCACTGAAACAGCAAGAGGCAAGCTCTGGGGCTAGCTGGATTGTGAGGTAACCTCAGCCCCAGCCATAGGAATGTTCACTCCCTGGACAGTGTGGGGAGTTGGAAATTTGAGTAGGGGAAGAGTGAAGGAATCTCTGTTGGTAAGGATCATCAGACCCAGCTATGCTGCTGAGATGTGGCTGTGGGTGAGAAGAAACTGGCACATACCCAATAAGTACAGAAGCAGTAAGGCTGGGACACTGCTGGCTGTGGGCACTTACTAGAGGGCAGAGTTCTTGATTTCAGTTACTGAAGGAGGATCTGAGGCCAGAGGCACCATTCCTCATACTCCAGCCCGAGAAGTGATTAAAATAATAAGCTGTTACAAATAATAAAAAAAAAAGAGCAGGCAAAGGAGAAAGAACCCAACTATAGAAAGTTACTATGAGAATAGAGAAGACTGGGGTTCATCTTCAGAGGAGGGTAATGAAGCAAAAAAGGCCTCTCTTAACCCAAAGAGTAACATCAAATGATCACCTGCCCAGAAGAATTTATAGAAGAACTTTAAAAAGACTTTAAAAATTGAATAGATTGATTCTTATTTAAAAATAAGAACAATCCAAGAAAAACAAGAAGATTATGAAAAGAAAGTCAACTGGAAAAGGAGATTTAGAATCTTAAGAAAGAAAATGACTCCTTGAAAATTAGAATTGGACAAGGGGAAGTCAATGAAGGCATAAGAGACCAAAAAATAATAAAACAAAATATAAAGAATGAAAAAAATAGAAAATGTGAAACATCAAATAAGAAAAACAATTGATCTGGAGAACAGATCAAGAAGAGAAACCATAAGAATAATCAGACTTCCTGAAATCTATTATCAAAAGAATCTTGATATAATAATACAAAAAATAATTAAAGAAAATTGTCCTGAAGCATTAAAACAAGAGGGAAAGTAGAGATAGAAAAAAATCCACCAATCACCACCTGAAAGAAATCCTATGAAGAAAGCCTACAGGAATATCATAGTTAAATTCTGAAGCCCCAGCTCAAGGAGAAAATATTATGAACAACAAGAAAAAAAATCAAATATGGCAGAGCCACAATTAGAATCACACAAGACCTAGCAGCAGCAACACTAAAAGAGCACAGGGCTTGGAAATTATATGTTGAAGAGAAAAAGAACTGGGGTAGCTGCTGAAAATATCATACTTAGTAAATTTGAGCATAATCCTGAGTCAAAAAAATTGATATTCAATGAATTGCCAGATTTTCAGGATTTTGTTGCAAAAAAAACATTTGAACCTAATAGAAAATTTGACATGCAAGATCCAAATGAACTATAAGATAGACATCAAAGACCAATTGCAAGGGATTCAATAAAGACAGACCATTTACTTTTATATGAGGAAATGTAAAACATATGTCTAAGATTGTAATTAGTAATTGGATACTTCAAAACAAAAAAAATTGGGATAAACCTGAGTATGATGTGATTCTAAACAGTAAAACCATTTAGGAAAAGGTAAAAAGAGTAATTATCCTATACAGATGACGTGTGCAAGGAAGAACTGACACAGAGGAATTAGATGGGGGAGGAAGGCTGGTAATTCTGGAACCCTATTCTCATCAGGAATGAGTTAAAGAGGGATATGAGTGTGTGTGTGTGTGTGTGTGTGTGTAATAAATCAATAAAAATAAAATATTATTCTGTTAAAATAAATGAATAAAAATTAATTCTGGTTATTATGGAAAAATAATACTTGCATGATTTTGTATATAACTTTGTGAAATCTATACATTAAGGATTATATTCCAATATGAGGAATCTTTTTAGTTTTACTGGAGACAGGTGTTAGGATATTTCCTTGAACAGTTAACATTTTATGTTTTATCAGAATTAAAACTAAATTGCCTTTGATTCTGAAAGAAAATAAAATCATCTCTGCAGGAGTTATTTGGCAATAGAGTCAGCAAATTCTCTTATTATAACTTTGAGATTAAAAGAATAACATTTTTAGGGGAGTTAAGAAACAGAACATCCTTCTCTGTTCCAAGAGACATTCAGACATTTTAGTTGTTATATAGCTCAAGGAATAAAATTAGCCTGACTTTCTAGAAGAATATAGATGTGGCCGAAAGTATTGCCAATAACATAATAAGACTGTACTGTGTTATGATATTTACCCATACCTTTGAAAATTTGACTTAGAAATGGTAGAATAACATATATAATTTATATCATTCTGCTTTCCATCTAAATGAATGAAGGATGAAAGAAGGGAAAGAATTTGAAACTCAAAAGCTAAACTAAAAACTAAAAAGAAAATTTTTAAAAAGGGAAAAAAGTAATGGTGAAATAAGTGCCTCTAATAGTTATCAGACACAGCTCTAACATCAATTCCAGTTTCTGTATGGTCTGAAAGAGGAAAGGAAGGCAAGAAAAAAGACATGAGAATTGTATAAATAAATGAACCTAAAAAGAGCCGAAATTAGGGTGAGGAGTATTGAAACAAGGAAGGAGGTAGCAAGGAAGAAAAGATCACCATTATGAAACAGATTGATAATGATATTTCTTTTTATTTGTTTGCTTGAAAGATTACATTCCAGCATTCTCTGAATTCTTTTCCATCTTATCTTCCATCTTCTCTGCCAAAACCAAAATGTTCCTGATTTCAGTTTCTAAACTAATAACATAATTTAAAAGCACATAATAAGGAACTTTATGATAATGAGATGATGCTATTAAACATTAAGAATATATAAGGACAACCATTTTAATAATCTGATCTGTCCAACCATTAAAAATACCAGACTTCTTTTTATTCTTAGTCTCTGGTACCAATCTAATATGCCTTTTTAGCAGTTATTTGTGTATGTGCTTTGTACCCACATTAGATTTTAAGTTCATTGAAAACAGAGTCATTGTCATATCTATTTATCTACATATCAGTACATAGTACAGTATTATATGGCAGGCACTGAAATGTTTATTGAATGAATAAATGGATGAGTGCTATAGAACACTTTTTGTGTTGGTTGGTTGGTTGAATGAGATGACCTCTACAGTTACCCATTTAGGGTCTAAGACATGTACACTCATGAAAACTCCCATTTAGCACAGGTCTAATACATGACTAAACTAGTGCTAAATAGATCTCTTAGTATAAGATAGAAGAAAGGAAACTTTAATACATTTAGCTAATGTAGGCTTAGAATATGGTCTGTCATTAGAACTCTGATTTGATCACTTTACATAAGCTAAAATATTACCAAATATCATTGAGTGTAGGAAGTATAAGAACACATATTTTATGGTGATATGCATAATCCAGTTAAAATCATTTGTGAAACACATGATATTTTTCTTAATCACAATTTTTATAGAAGAAAAAAACTTAGCTTAACATGTATAAAAATGTACAAAAATTGCCATTCATGGGTGTAAGTATCCATATTTTTAAAGGCTTTTGTCATGTCTCAAAATTGTGTCCATTAGATTTCAAAACTAGCTCTGGTATTTCTGCTCAGTTCAGCAGAAATCTCATATACACTAGTATTTTAAAATTAAAGTCATTTATTTAGCAGATGAAGAATTAAAGTTATTACTTATCTCATACATAATTCTACAAGTCATCCTGGTAGCAATCATTCTGCTCCATAATATCTCCCTTAAAAAAAAAGTCAATAATCTTTTCACAATGGATAATAACTTACACAACAAATGTGAAAAGAGCCTTCATCTACTTTGTGAAATCAGCCCAATGTCTTTTGTTAAGTATGTATGATTTCAAATTAATATAAAATGGCAAGCTAGCCAGATTTAATTAATTCTACTATTTAATGCCAAAAATTCCATTAGTTCCATTAAAAGTTGTTAACACAGACTTTCTCATGTTTTCTAGCTAAAACAACCTTCCTTTTAAAATTAAAGATCACTTTGCAGGACCAAAAGATTCCTATTATGGTTACAATTCCTTTAAGGCACAAACTTTTATTCAGAACATCAGCTATAAAAAAATATGCTTTCAAATCTATTGGTAGACTATTTACATCTGACACAATGTGATGAATAAAAAGAAGTTAGGTACCTGTCCCATGTATTATAATTTTATAGAAAAATATAAATGTCAACAAGCACTGATTTAGCACCTACCATATTAAACACTTATGATTAAAAGAGAAAAACAAAGCAGCCTTTACCCTAATGGAGGGATACAATATGTATATATGAGTAGTTATATATGAAACATATACAAATCAAAAAGAAATCTAACATGGGTTGACTTGCCTCATTCTCTGAAGGCCAGTCTGGTTATATTTTATTCTTCTACCTTCTACGTTCTACCCCAGGATTCTCTTGTACTTTGTGGAGATTGGAGAAGTCTCTTTTTTGCCACTGACTTAAGGCCCCTCTTATTACGTCCACTTCCTTTTGGAGGGTCTAGTACTTAGTACCCTAGTTTCATTTAACCAAGTAGCATCAGATTGGTTTTTACAAAGGGATATTTACTTCAAAGATAAAAAAGAACAAACATACAATTATTTCCCTCCAATACTTTATGGGCATAATCCCTCTTATACCACCTCAGTCTCTGGGGAAGGTAGGAGAATTAGGTTCACAGTATAGGTCAGTTCTTAAGTTGGAGTATTATTCATATCTAATTCAATTCTAAAGGCCCTCTGGGCTAGGGTTCCCATTATAGACAGGTCTGGCCAAATAGCCAATAGATAAAGACTTCTCTAAGTCAACTATAAATGTCCACACAAATGTCAATTATTTTTTTTCTCCAAGAAACATGTCCCCAGAGTCATCCAAAAGGGTGATGCCATCTTAGAAAGTCTAGATGTGCACTAAATTGTTATTATAGAAGATTACCTTCAAGAACAAATATTAGCATCTCAGCAGATGAAGAAAAGCTTCCCATAGTAGGTGGTACTTGAACTGTCTTAAAATAAAACAGAGATTCTAGGAAGGAGAGATGAGGAAGGGAGATAAGTCCAGCTATTACAAATATGTAGAGAAGAAATACAGAACTGTATGTAGGAGACACCAAGCATGCTAATATTGCTATACCATAGAGAGTATAAATAAAGAGTGATGTGTGAGAAGACTAGGAAAATAAGAGAGTAGCAAGTTATAAAAAATTTTAAATTTTGAACATAGGACTTCACATTTTAATCCTAGAAGGACTAGGTTTTCATTGGAGTTTATTGAGTAGGGTTTGGGGGTGGAGCACAGTCAGACCTGTGTTTTTTAAGAAAATTACTTTGGCAGCTATGTGGATGATGGAGTTGAATGGAGAGATATGAACCAGAAAGATCAAATAGGATGCAATTACAATAGGTCAGGAAAGAGGTGATGAGGTATTAAGCTAGGATCATGACCATGTGAATAGAAAGAAGGGAAGATATGCAATAGATACAAAAAAATAGAAATTATGAGTTTTGTCAATTGAATAGCTATATAGGATGAGTAAGAGTAGGGAGCTGAGGATAAGATTAAGGCTATGAACCCTGGTTGTTGGAGGAATGGTAGGGTTCTTAATAGCAAAAGATAAGTTTAAAAGAGGTTCCAATCTGGTGGAAAAACAATAGAAAAACAATAGAAATAATAAGTTTGAGATGCATGAGACATTCAATTTGAAACATCTAATAAGCAGTTTGTGATGAACCTGGCATTGAGGACAGAGAAGGAGTTCAATATATAAATTAGAGTAATTTCCCCAGAGTTTATAATTGAACACATGGGAATTGATGAGTTTATCAAGTGAGACAAAATAGAAAGAAAAAAAGAGAGCCATGGGGTAGTACGTAGAGTGAATGACATGCATAATAATTATGATCATGAAAAGGAAACTAAAGAGGACTGGTCTGACGGGAAGAGAAAGCAAGGGAGGGCCATCTCAAAAAAGCCCTGAAAGGAAAAAGTTTCCATGAATATAATGTGGCCAATAGTATGAAATGCTGAAGAGAGGTCAGGAAGGATAAGCATTGAAAAAAAGCAATTAGAGTTGGCAATTAAGAGTTTATTGGTGATGTTGGAAAGAACATTTGCAGTTGACTGATGAAGTTGGAAGCCAGACAGTAATATTGTACTTTACTACTGATATTGAAAGTTGAATTGAGAGTAAATGGCAATGATGGCAGCAGCAGAGTCTAGTCAAATTTAATATTATTATTCTCCTTCAGATTGATTCTTATGCTATATATGTTCAAGAGAAGCATGTTTTATAAATGTACTAAATGATAAAAAAGTGAATATTTCTTATTATATTAGTAACCAATTTTATATACAGGACCCAAAGAATAACTTTTTGATTATTAATAACAAATTAGTAAGTCAACTATTAGTAAGTTTTTTTCTCTTTTTATTTTCTTATGAAGGACAAGACTGATAATGAGACATTCTTTTTTTAAAATATTTTATTTTTAGAAAGAGAGATTGCAAAGGTGTGATGAGAGGTAATGCAACAATGATTTGTGTCACCTGTTATCCCAGAAATACTTTCCCTTTAGATCTTCCCTCAGCACTGCACTTCAGTTCAATGGGTTATAAAGATTTATCCAGTAAGTGCAGCAGTCAGGAGACAAGTACACTTCTTGTTGACTACCACTCTTTTTTTTTTAATTCTGTAATTCTTATTCTTTTATTTATCTATTTTGATTTATCAACAATCACTTCTGTATGCTTTTGAGTTTAAAATTTTTCTCCCCTTTCCTCCCCACCACCCTCCCCAAGAGAGCACACAATCTGATATAGGCTATACATATACGTTCCTATTAAACATATTTTTGCATTAGTGATGTTGTAAGTAAGAATTAGAACCAATAGGAGGAACCACCAGAAAGAGGAAACAAAACTCAACAGAAGAGAAAAAAAATAGCAAATTCTTCTCAATCTTGAGTGGGACCCCAGCCAATTAGGAGAACTTATATCTGATTAAAGTGTAAAGAAAATCTAATCTCCATAAATTCTGGCCCATTGCTCAACTCAAATAGGACTGGGTGGAGAATGGATTCTTTTGTCTATATTGCCTGAGCTGGGAGTGGTCTGGCTTGAGATGAGTCTCTTTGTCCAAAAGAATTGACATGATCAGAGTCACTTTCCCTCGTCCCCCATTAGAATAGGCCCACTTCTCATTATAATATTAATTCTCATTAATTGTTAACCAATCATAGTTGATTTCCACTCATCAGGGACAACCCCTTTTCTAAAGGTATTTATATATTCAAATAGCCTCCATATGGGGTCTTTGGTTTCTAAGAGAACCATTGACCTCAATTTATTGATAATATGGTAGCCTAACTAAAAATTGGCTATTAATTACCCAGACACTATATCTCCCAGACTTCTCATTCATCTCATAATAATGAATAACTTATATACAACAGGGGATAATAAACCCATCATATTTTTTCTTATTTAATGGCTGAGGTAAAAAAAAAAAGTCTTGAAAAGTTAAAGTGATTATCTAAGATCTGTTCAGAGAAAGCCTGTGAGGCAACCAGGTCTCCTGACAACCAGCATAGTGTTCAATTAGTAGCTACCTTCTTCACCAGATGCATATGACCTCTTGAAGTCCACCTATACACATGCTGTGCTTTTTGACAATCTTTTACTCAATTCATATGTCTAGTATTATATATACTATATTTTTAAATCCTTGGATACTATCGCTAATATAACTTACATTAATATTAGTTATTCCACATTTAAGAAAGATGACTGAAACAAATTCTTTGGTCAAAACAAAAATAAAGGAATTCTTGTTTTACCTTTCAAAAAATTCCCATTCATCTCACTCCCTTTAATTCAACAAGAGCTTAATTCCTATAAATAAAGTTTCTTTTTTAAAATTGACAAGATATGTACAACTAATACATTATCATTCTGATCATCAAACATATATTTAGTGCCATGTACAAATGCTCCACTACAGTTCTACTTCAATGTCTCATCGTAGTGTAAAGGACAACCTTTTTTTGTGAAAGCATATGACCAGGGTTGTGTTGGAGCCACGTTAAATGAGCTTATGAGGTTTGATTGTTAACATTTACACTTTGGAAATTAACAAATTAACAGATCAGGGTTTGACATATTATTTTATTTATTGACTAGACTTAATAAAGTAATGGAGGAAATGTTAATAATGTACATTGAATTGAAGTGTCATGGATTTTTTTTCAGAGAGATGGTCATTAAACATTCTTTAGTACACTACTGGCTGTAGCCAAACCAATACACTTTACAAAGGAAGAAGCAGGTGTGGTGGAATAGCTATGATTTCAAGGGATAAGCCCTTAGGCTAAAGTACAGATAGGATTCTGAGATGAGAATCCCAAATCATGGGGAGTTAGGAATGGACAGTAGCCCCTGCCATTTTTACATTTAGAGTATAAAGGTTTTTTGTTTCAAGCATAATGGAAAACTTTACACTGATGATGGAGTTTCTACCTCCTGCCCACTCCCTTTTTTCTATTAAAAAAAAAAGCCCTCATTATGGTAATTCCCTAGCTTTTTAGACCTGTCAGATTCTCCAATATGTGCTGGTTGTCTTCACTACCATTTGAACTTTGTCTAGGTGAAGAAATAAAGGAGACAAAAGAAAGCTTGGCATGCAAGTGAATGAGAACAAAAATCAGAACTACCAAATGTATATCCTTGTTCTATGTTTAATCACTGTATTCTTGTTATCTAAGTAAATTTATGTATGTTTGCTCTCTAAAGATCAACCTAGTTAAAATCAGAAAGGATCATCAAATTAGCTGCAAGGTGATGATGATTTTGTAGTAACACAAAGGCCATTTACTGAGGTGTAGAACAGTGATAAGCATTAATGTTTGGATGAACCACACCGAAAAAATCATAGAGTAAGGAAGCACTGAAATAAGTGAAAAGAACTATGCTAGACCTTTGAGTCCAACAAAGAAGATAATACACAGTCTCTGACCTTAAGGAGCTTATAATCCCATTGGAACAGGGTTAGATCTAAAAATAACAAAAAATAACCACGTGCAATGTTATCTGGGTGGTATTAAAAAATGCAACAGGAATTCAGATGAGAGAACTTACTGATGGTGAAAGCAGTTGGTAAAGTTTCATGGATGTCGTGAGACTTGAGAATTTTATAAATGAATATTAAATATATAAGAGAGATTCTCTCACTTAAGTGTTTACAATGTATCACATGCTTTTTTTCTTTAATGAAACTATTAGGTAACTTAATGCAAAGATTTCCAAGTTTCTTTTGGGTTTAGCTTTTTAAAAGGCATAAAATAACTGGAAGGTCTAGTTAAATAACTGAACAATTATATAGCATTGAGGTAATCAATGTAATGGATTTTGTCAAAAGATCAATAATTTTCATCAATTTTCCCCTCAAAATGTTAATGATATGTATGGCATTGAATTGAATTGATTCCAAAGAAAATAAACTCATGATTTTAATAAGTCTTATATTTGGTACTTGTTATGCAACTGTGGCAAGATCAATTTAAGCATTGATAAGAATAATAAACTACTGATAAGCATTAAAAATAATTTTCCTCAGGTATTATCTGTTAGCTGTTGTCTTAGTGCACTTCCTCTATATCATCCAATAACAAATCTCTTATCATTTTAAAATGGTATTCTAAAAAAATCAACATTTTGTTCATAGTTAGTTTTTCTATGGATTTTGATGAAATTCCCTTTGAATAATTAAATGTATGTCTTATATAGCTAAATCTTACTATCATCATAAAAAGATTTTTATAATTGAATTTATAAAATTATTTTAAAGTAAAGTAAATTATTCAAAACCTATTATGTTCTTATATCTACAGAGGCAGTTAGCCAGAGAATAAAAGGAAATTTTATATCTAAGCATAAGCACCAAAATGTCTAAGCAGAGGCATCATAATCCCATTTTATAGCTGGAAGAATTGAAGAGAAAATGAAATGGTCATAATCAGATCTAGATTATGCCTGAGCATACAGAGACTTTTCTTAATTAGACAAGATTTTTGCAGTCTTTGAGAACTTCTGTGGTATTTACTAGTTGTTCTGCTACAAATTAGAACTCTTCTACTCATTTATTCCAACACTTTTGTGACATTAGCCCTTTAAGTACCTTCTCAATCTTTTAATCTCTTGCTAGAAAGAGAGACCATTAGCTACATGCACATAGCTTTACTGTTTTTTCTTCTGCTCATCTTCTTGTTGTTATTACTGTTAATTATTTATGAATGTACTAAAAATATGAAATTAATTCAATATTTCAAGATTAACAGCATAAAAAGGTCTTGTAACTGCATAAAATCATGTTTGATTGGAAAAAATAAATAAAACCACTGTATGTCTTAAAATTTGTTAAGTGAGTTATATTTAGATGTATTCATTAAATCATAGAACTAGAAAGAATCTTGAAAGGTCATCCTTTCCATCTGTCTGAATACAAGTAGAACTTTAGTCATCCTATTCCAGAAAAAATTGAGTTGGTTGCTCTTTGACTTAAAAGTACCTGTAAAAATACATTCCACATACTTTACTGGGAGTTCATAACATATACATTTTGCTGGATCTGTGATTTCACTAGTATGAGTACTCTACATAATTTAGCAGTTCAAAACTTTCTGTTTTTAAAATATTTTGTGATTCTTGCTCATGTTGTTAAGTATTTACTATTTGCAAGACACTTTCTAGGCACTGAAGATACAAACTTAACTATGACAGGGTGCCTATGATCAGGAAACTTAGAGTAAGGGAGAGACACATAGAAATGACTACTATATGTATGATCATCAATTTCCTCATTTGTAAAACATGGGGGTTGGATTAGATGAACTTGAAGGTTGTTGCTGGTTTAAAATCTATCATCTTATAATAAGTGCAGAAGAGAAGTCCAATAAAAGTTCTATGAAGTTAGGAAAGATTTTAACAGGTAGAGAAGGAGAAGGACCAGTAAGCTATTCTAGACATGGAGAAAAGTGTAAAGAAGGAAATAGATATGGGAAAAGGAAAAATAAGAATTGGATTTGGGGAATAGTTTGGTTTAGCTAAAGTATAGAAAACATTAAGGAAAGGAGTGTGAAATAATACTGTTAGAAACTCAGATTATAGCAACATTTATAAACTTTGGCATTTTCCCATACTATGGTGAGGGGATCCAATACTCAGCTAGGGTTAGGCAAGCAATCACCAAAATTACTCAATAAGTTCCAGTTTTTCCCCCTCATTTTTCCCTCATCCACCTTTTATTTTTTTGCCAAAGAAAACAAAGTTTAAATGAAAGTCAAAAGAAATAAAATTAACATTGTGAATTTGCATTGGTAATGAATGCATTATAACAATTATTTGATATGATGTTGAAAATATATAGTCAAATTTAAGCTGGTTCAATTCAAATTTCAACATGGCTAAAATTTGTATTACCACTATAATCAAATTGTCCACAATTAAATATAAATCTCTCTCAAAAATTAGTGTTGTGTTCTTTTTAGTTTTTAAAGCATGAAATAATATCTGCTCATAAATATATAACCAATTTGAAGGAAAAACCAACCAGAAAAGTCAAAACTAGTTCAGGCAAACACAGCAGAGATAGCTTAAGAAGAAGAAACAAAGAAACACAAACTAAAATGCCCAATATGATCCTTTATAAGTATCACTTGGATTCAAAAGCTCTGAATCCAACTGATGGAGAAACACTGTTCTCTACAAATGCTTTAATTGCAGACAGTTTAATTGCAGATAGTTGAGATGACATCTTAAAAATTTATACATAGATGGTGTTGTCAAGACAATGCTTGAAATGTACACACACACACACACACACACATATATACATATATACATGTATGTATGTGTGTGTCCTGGATAGGTTTTGTAGATGGAAACCCAGAACTGAGAACTAGTAGTAGGAACCTGGACTGGATTTTTTCAATTGATTGGGTCTATGAGTAGCCACTACAATTCTAAGGAAGAAGAAATAACTCAAAGGGCAAAGAAAACATGAACAGTAGGCATATTTAAAATTGTATCATACTATTGTCTGTGGCCCTGTAGGAAATGCATGACCAAAAAGTTAGGTGATAGGTAAGAGACAAAATGTAAATAAATGAACACACACACACACACACACACACACACACACACACACACACAGCCTTTAGTACATCAGGTAGTTACTCTGGGGGGAGGGGAGAGCACAGTGGCTTACCATTGACTCCTAAATAAATTATCAAGTCCTGATCATGGTATTTCAGGTCTTCTGTCTAACCCTAATACAATGGTTTTCAAGCAGAACTCTTCATTAAAAAATAATAACAGTTATACCACTTTTCATGAAATAATCCAAGCAAACAAGATGCTAGCTTGGATTCTTTTTCAAATCAAATTGAGAATTTATTTGAGTTTAAAAAAACACCCACACAAATCTTAAAAATACAGTAAACTCATGTAACATACAGAGATATTTTAAATAAAATCCTGTAAATTTTTCACATTGGTAAAACACAAATAATAACCATTATATTAATATTAATGCCTTCACTATCACATTATTTTGTCTGTTCCTTCCTGCCCCCGATAGGATCTCACACTTAGATGCCACAGGCATGTTTCAATACTTGAAAAACTTTGTAATATTCTAACTTCTTTTAGACTAATACTGAGTATCTTATGATTTGATGTTCATTATGACCCTCATTTTTTTAAACTGATAGTCTTAAAGCATTTATGAAGGTCACCATTTTGGGAAATTTAAATATTTCCATCACATAACAAATAACAGTGTTCAAAGCAAATCTGGTTTGTATTTACAAAAATAAAGCATGATACATAAAGTATTTACTTAGAATAAGAACAGATGAAAATCGGAGTATGAAAAATGCAACAGCAAATACAGATACCTTAACTTAAATAAAGGCATGGTGAAATAATTCACTATGTTTATTTGATATAATATGACCTGAAAAAGCAGAAACACAGAATGGCCTAACTCTAAGGGATTCTGATAGAACAAAACATAATTTAAAGTTATAGAGTAATTTTTAGAATAGATAAAATAGCTAGAATATTTCATCAAGCTCATTTTATTTAAGGAAAATAATAAAAGTTAGTATACCATGAATAGGTTGGAAACAAAGTCCCCCAAGTCAGACATCCTAATGGTGTGCAATATTGCATTCCATTATTGATTAAAAGACTCTAACCTTGACATTTCATTCATTAGATCCATTTCTCATTACATGGAAACATTCAACATTTATCAAATTTATGTATAGCTTTTCCTCTCAGCATGTATACTACTATACTGTCTTTGAAATTTCCCTCTCTCTCTCTCTCTCGTTCTCTCTCTCTTTCTCTCCCTAAGCTTACCTTATATATAATATATGTATATATGTGTGTATATGTATATACATATATGTTTGTGTATATATAAAACATGTATATGTGTGTGTATATATATATATACATAATATACACATATACATTCACACACACTAGGTGTATATATATGTGTGTGTGTATATATATACACACATATATATGTATATACACATACATATTTTTCTCTAACTGCTTTTTATTGTCAGTCTAAAATGATTATCAGAAAACCCTAAAGGGCACTCAATTAAAGCAGGTATTATCCTATCCTTTTTTTTTGTGACTAGATACTTTGGTAGGGTGAAATGGAAATCTTGGATGTTAACCTGAACTATCCCATACAGTGAATACTAAACAATATCAGATCAATTTGGCAGGGGGTAGCTAAGAAATTTCTTCTCTAGTGATAGGGATAAAGGAGGCTGGAGGACTTTGCCACACCTAATTCTCTTTACAGCAACAATTTTATACATAGTGAAGAAACTAGATGGCATCTTGCGACTTAGTTTAGACAACAGGGAACTGAACAATATTTTCCTTCCTGTCATTGCAGGTGGTCCTGACTTCATCAGTATGGTAGGCCAGGTAGATCAAGATCTATTAACTCTGTGATTTAGACTAGTCAGGAGTTTCACTTGGGAAGGCATCTGTTCTACTTTCATCATCTTTCCCCTGGGCTATCTGAACTTTCCCTTGTAATTCCATAGCCTGTTGGAAAGATATATGAAAAAGGCTTCCTTTCATGAGGGATTTAAATATATCATTGCCTTGATGATATATTAACTGGGCCAGATAAAGTCATTGTGGAGGCTAAGTCTCTGCATTGGATGGATATGAATGGGAAATTGACTCCAAGAAAATCTTGAGTCCAGCAAAGACCAGTAAAGTCTTTTGGGAATACAGTGTATAAGAAGAACCCAGATGATTTGGGATATGTCAAATGATGAAGTGACCTTACTCCTTACCCAGGTTAATTACTCTATTTGTTCAAGAACTCATTCCATCCCATCTACTTCAATAGATTGTGCCTCTGTCATTTCTCTTTTCACTTATCTTCAGTCTCTACCTACTGTCTCATTCCCTACTGCCTACCAACATGCACACATCTCTCCTACCCTCAAAAAACCCTCTCTTGACCCTTCCATCCCTGCTAACTATTGTTTTTTTTTATCTAATCTGGCTTCCACAATAGATGTCTCCACATTTTCTACTCTCACTCTTTTTTTAACCCCCTACAATTTGGCTTCTGACCTTATTATTCCACTGAAATTTTTCTCTCCAAAATTATTAATGATCTCTCAGTTGCCAAATCCAATGGTCTTTTCTTAATCCACATTCTCCTTGACTTCCATGAAGTCTTTGGCATTGATCATCTTCTCCTCCTTGATACTCTCTTCTCTCTAAGGTTTTGGGACACCACTCTCTCCTGGTTCTCTTCCTTTTATGTAAGTATTTGATCAATCTTCCCTCTCCTGCAAATGAGATCCTCCTCATGATAATGCTCTCTAAACGTAGTTGCCTATGAGAGTTCTGTCCTGGGCCCTCTTCTCTTTTCTTGCTGTACTATTTCCCTTGGACATCTCACCAGCTCTCATGTATTTTACTACCATCTCTCTGTTGATGATTCTCAAATCAAGCCATCCTGACCCAAACTCTCTGCAGATCTCCATACTTACATCTCCAACTGACTTTCAGACATCTCAAACTATCCACTAAGCATCCTAAACTCAATTTGTCCCAAACCAAACTCATTCTTTTCCCTCAAACCTCACCCCCCCCACCTTCCTTATCACTAGAGAGGGCATCATCATCTTCCCAATCCCTCAGGCTGACATCTTAGGAGTCATCTTAGGCACCTTAGACTCCTCACTATCTCTCAACACCATTACCACTCCAGTGTCCAATGTGTTGCCAAGGATTATCAATATCACTTTTGCAATATCTCTCAAATATATCTCTTCAGACACTGACCCCACTCCAGTGCGGTCAGATATTTATAGATATTTATAGATATTTATAGATATTATAGATATAGATATTAGATATAGATTAGATATTAGATATTAGATATAGATTAGATATTAGATATAGATATTTATAGATATTTAAAGATATTTATCCATACTGAGTACTAGGCTATTTCAATAGCCTGTTAGTGGGTCTGCTTGTCTCAAGTCTCTCCCCACTCCAATTCACAGTCTAATCACCAAAGTGATTTTCCTAAAGCACAGTTCTGATCATGTCATTCTTTTATTCAGTAAACTCCAATACCTTCCTATTGTCTCCAGGATTGAATAGAAAGTGCTTTCTTTGGCATTCAAAGACTTTCATAGCCTTGCTCCCTCTGACTTTTTCAGTCTTTTTATATTTTACTCCCTGCCACATACTCTTCAATCCAGTGACATTGATCTCCTGCCTATTCCATGAACCTAACACTCCATTTCTTGACTCCAGGCACTTTATTTGACTGTCCATCAATTCCTGGAATGCTCTCTCTCTTCAGATCCACCTACTGACCTCCATGTCTTCCATTAAGTCCCATCAAAATCCCATCTTTTACAGGAAGCCTTTCCCAATCCCTCTTAATTCTAGTGCTTTCCCTCTGTTAAATATGTCCTATTACTCCTTTATATAATTTGCTTTATATATATATATAGATAGATAGATAGATAGATAAAGATATACACATATATATATATATTGCATATTGTCATAAGATTGTTAAGTACTTGAGACCAAGGGCTATCTTTTGACTCTTTTTCTATCCCTAGCACTTAGCATAATACCTGGCATATAGTAAATGCTTAATAAATGTTTATCCATTGATTGATTGAGCAGATGATGCAAGATCATACTACCATCTTTCACCCAGAGTTACCCATTATGAGTTGGATGATGAAATACAGGCTCTCTAAACTGGTGGTTTTATTAGGAGACCTCTGTTGTTACACTGAAATGGTACATTCAGGATCAAGTCTATCTGACCCTCAGGTATTAGTAGCGCTCAAAAAACCCTCACTTGAGCCTCAAAAACAGGTTGTAACTTCACCAGAAACTGAGACTTCTAGTCCAAGCCTCTTCTGATAGTTCAATAGGCTCTATCTATGAGGACCTGGCTCCTGAGGAATACTGTTTTATCTGCCTTACTAATGGCTCTGTCCATTGGAGAAAGGTGGATAAAACTGGACTTTAATAGCCATTGATCTGGTAGCAGAGTATACTCAGGGGAAAGGAGGTCCTGTCAATTCATCCTGACTTGTAGGTCATATGACCAATAGGATGGTGGACTATCATTTATAGTCCACATGGCTGGTACTTGAGAAGGCCTTGAGGAATGGGGAAGTTAAGATATTTATCCATACTGAGTACTAGACAGTAGCTATGGGTCTCACAGAGAGGTTGAGTTTGGAAACAAAAAGCTGGATAATCATGGGATCTCCTCTTTGGCATCAGGACAAATGGAAGAATTTCCCTGATGCCTCTGACTGAATAGAGTTATTTGTGTGACATATCAGTACCCATCAGAAACATCATACACCCTTGAAGAACTAAATTAACAAGTTGTTACCTTTATCAAAATAGAAGGGGTTGAAAAGCGGGTCTGCCACCAGAGCAGCAATCAACAAAGTTCTCACAACATATTCTCCTTTCTTAGCAGCACTTCTGTACCATTACCTCTAATTGGGAGACCTTTTTATCTTAAAAGAGCTCCATTGCTATCAAGGAGGTTTTTATCTTCAGATAGCTAGCATTATAGAATGTTGGTATGGGCTTTTGAAACAACAGCTTTATTCTTGTGGCCTTGACTTTCCTAGTTGGGTGGCCAACATTTCAGAATCTGTATTCTAAATAAATCAGCATTACTACAAAAAAAGGGAATGTTTTCCATTTCAGTAGTCTCTTGGTTCTGGCCTACAGGAAGACTTACATGATGAGGGTAATCTGATTTTATATTTGGCTGCACTTAAAATTAAAGAAAAGGGACTAGAATCCATTGTGGGGACAGTCCTGATCCCCCAGAGGTTATTTGGGACCAGGGACCAAGAACAATGACAAGTGAATTAATCATCATGGGATATTTTAGGTACAGGCCCAGAAATGAGCCCAAAATCAAAGGAGAGAGTCAGAAGGTTAACAATAGGGGAATATAAGAAAAACAAACAAACAAAATTGCCAAGATTTCAGAAGGAAAAAAATTAAAAACTTAGTGCACAAACAGACAAATCAACAGAGAAGATACCAAAAATTAGAAAGGAAGAAGAGTAAAAAAAGATATTTACATATTTCCAATATCTCTAAATAAATATTCCAAAACAAAAGAAAGTGAACAAACACCTAATGGAACACAGAACTCTGTAATTCCCAAGAGAACAGAGAATTGTAGCAGGATGTTCCAGAATACTGCAAAAGAGAAATCAGAATCTTAAGAAAAATTAAAAAGGGAAAAAGGGGCAGAATTTATGGCCTGCATAACAGAAGCAATTAGCAGAATAGAAAAAAAATTAAATCCATGGTGATGAGTCTTTCCCCAGGAGCAAAAGTGAGAACAACAAATTAACATGAATTTATTAAAGTAAAGAACAATCTGGAAGAGAAGCAAAAAAAAAATACTAAAAAACCAAATTATCTTTTAAAAAGCAGAACACATGAAAATCAGGATATCTAGAAATCTTGAAATCAGGATATCTAGAGACAATTTGAGGATGCCTCCCACAATAAAATGAGAAGTTGAAAAACCTGAACACCAAAATGTAAGATGTAATACAAGAAAACTGCCCAGAACTTCTAAACACAGAAAACTAAATCCCAATTGAAAGAATACTCCGATCACTCTTAGCAAAAACAAAACAAAGTAAAACCAAAATAAACAACAAAAAATCTGTACTTCGAATTTCAAGATATATCAGTTACATTTGACAATTCCAAATAACAAATTCTACAAGTGACCAGGAGAAAAATATTCAAATATAAAAGAAAAATAATTTTAAAAACACCTATTCAGTACCCATCATAAACCACAGAAGTGAGTGGAATAACACATTCTGGAAAGCAAAGGACCTCAAGATACAATCCAAAATAACATAGCCTGGAAACCTAAGCCTAACATTCAATGAAAAAGAGATATATTTTCAATAAAAAGAGAGGCATTTGAAGCATTCTTACAACTAGAAGAACAAAAAAGTGAGCAGATTATTCAATTTGCAAACACCCCAAACAAAATAAAGGTAAATAAATATAACTATAAAGGAAAATATAAGTAATGACATAAATTACTCCATTTCTAGAGAAAAGAAAAAAGAGAAAGATACTGATTGAGTTTAAAAAGAAAGAATAGTAGAAAATTAATTGGGAGCTTTCTTTCTAAATACCAGGGGATAAATATGAAAGCAGTACTTAAAGAAGCAGAAGAGACAATGGAGGAATAAATCTGAAATATCACAAACTAAACCCTGAAAATTCTCTCCCTTAAGGTGAATCAATATATTTTATAAATGAAAGGGTGCATAAACAATGAGAGGAGATGTGTAGGATAGAGTAGAATATGTGTTATACAAAATCAAGATCATGATAAACAATGAAAAGAAGTTGACTCCCAAAGTTCCTCAACAAGAGAAATGGCTACAGAAAAATGGGTGAGTGCAAAAGAAAGGAATTGAAACAGGAAATGAAATGGCAATATATCTTTTACATGGGAGGAGATGGTTCCATTGAAGAAAACTTCCTCAGAGGGAGAAATGTTTTTAGTGATTGAACATTGGGACATTATAATGAATCTAATTTGCAAAGATAGTGCATAAAGAGACTACTTCTGAGAGAGTGTTGTATTTTCAAAAACAATAACCAATGTAATTAATCATATTAACAATAAAACATCCTGAACAGCATGATCATCTCAAAAGATGCAGAAAAAACCTTTGACAAAACAACACTCATTTATACTTAAAAAAAAAAAACAGCAACAACCCTATACATTATGAGTATAGTTGGATTGCTTGGTGGCACTATAAAAAGTATAAACCTGAAAATAAAAGCAGACCTCATATGAATGGAGATACTCTAGAATCTTTCCCAATAAAGGACTAAAGGTGCCTACTCTTTCTGCTATCATTTGATATAGTTCTAGAAATTCTAGTCATAGCAACATGTCAAGAAACAAATTAACAGCATAAGGATAGGCACAAAGGAGATATATTTATCCCTATGTAGTCATACCTGTTGGTTTACTTTGAAAGTCCTAGGGAATCAATAAATAAACTAATTGAGAAAATAAATTGCTTCAGCCAAGTTGAAGACCACAAAATAAACCCACAAAATCAATAGAATTTCTATATAATAATAAAATCCAAGAAGTAATAATAGAAAGGAAAATCCCATTCAAAATAACTACAAAATACATGATATATTTGGGTATGAGTCAACCAAGCACACTCAATACTTTTCACAGGTTCAATTACAAAATATTCCCTAGAGAAATAAAGAACTTAAATGGTTGGAGGTAAAATTACTTCTTATGGTTGGAAAACAACAATACAATAAGCATGATAATATTACTGATGTTAATTTATAGTTTTAATACCAAGCCAATTAAATTATAAAAAGGTTACTTTATTGAACTTGATAAAATACACAACAACATTCATATGTAGGAGTAAAAGATGTAGAATATCAAAAGAAATAATGAAAAAGGTAGTAATGAACATTTTCTACACTTCAAATTATAAGTTACATTTGATTTAAAAAAAATAGAAAAGCAAATCAATAGAATAAACAAGAAAGATACAGAAATAATTGAATTCAATAATCCAGTATTTGATAAACCCCAAAATATAAATTACTTGGCAAAGAGTTCTTTATTTATAAAAAATGAAGCAAAATGGGAAAGAAATCTGGGGGAAAAAACAGGCTTAGATTAAGATCCTAAGCCATATTCACTAATAAATTGAAAATAAATATATTACCTTAATACAAAAGATCACATAATTGCAAAAATTATAATAAATATAGATCTTATACCTTCTATAGGTATGGATAGGAGGCAAATTCTTAACTAAACAAAGGATAGAGGCAATTACAAAAGATAAAAAGCTAATGTTGATTATGTGAAATTGAAAAGCTTTTGTCCAAACAAAATTAATTCATCAGAATAAGAAGAGAAGTGGTCAACTGAGGGTAAATTTTGTATCCCATTTCTTTGGTGTTTGGTATTCTATAAAGGAAAGAAAAAAATAAATGTGCATATAACACATGTGGATATATATATATATGCTAAAGTGCTTTGCATCCCTTAAAGTGAGATATATATGCATATAAACTATTATGATGACAATGATGATGATGATATTGCTGATAACTAAAAGAAATATATAAACCCAAAAGCCATTCTCCAATAGATAAAGGGTCAAGGGATAAGAATTGACAATTCTCAAGAGGAGAATTAAGACTGTTAACAACCATTTGACACTTCAGCTCCTATCCAGCAAATTTGGCAAAGATGACAAAAGACAGATAGTCAATGTTGGAGGAGTTGTGGAAAGCAGGTGCGCTAATACATTATTGATAGAGTTGTAAATTGATACAATCATTCCAGAAAGCAATGTGGAATTATGCAGAGTGGCTAAATAATCCATTATCTTTGACCCAGAGATTCCATTGTTAGACACATACCCTGAATAGGTCAGTGATAAAAAGAAAAGTCATATATGCATTAAATATTGATAGCATCACTTTCTGTGTTAGCAAAAAATATGTAAACAAAGTCAATAGTTAAATAAATTGCGGGACTTGACTATAATGGAATATCACTTCGCTTTAAGAAATGACAAAAATGAGGAATATAGAGAAGCACAGGAAGGAGTTATACAAACTGATTCAAATGAAGTAAATAGAGCGAAGAAAATAATATACACAATGACTAGAAAATAGAAAGAACAGCCACCGCTAAACAATTGAAAATGAATGTTGTGGGGAAGCTAGCTGGCATAGTGGATGGAATTCTGGCCTTGGAGTCAGGAGTTCAAATCTGGCCTTAGAGGCTTACTAGTTGTGTGACCATGGGCAACTTCAATTAACCTCAATTGCTTCACCCAATCCCCCCCTAAAAAAAAGAATGTTGCAAATTTTCAAAGACCAAGCTTGTAAAGATGCTTATTTATGTCTTTATATGTGTGTTTGTGAGCTGTGTGTGGGGTTTGCTTGTTTACTTGTTTGGACATTGTGTGGAACATTGAATATATTGCCAAATCTTTTCAGTGTATTGATTAGTTTTCTTGACTTTTTTTCTTTTCCTATTTTTTCTCTTAAACTTCTTTATTATGAGGGATGATGCTCTGGGAGAGGAAAGGATACAGGAGGAAAAATAGCCAGTGTAAAAGCAAAAGATATTAATATAATTTTATTTTTTAAAAACTCATTAGTTTTTATGAAATAGAATCCTCCATATTCTAAGAACATCAATTTTTTCTTTTTATAAACATCTACACTTTTCCCAATTAGTTCAGTTCAAATTTAGATGAATGAGATTAAGGTTACATATATTTAATTGTAATAAAATGTTTAAATAAAAAAATCATGTTATATTACTATCTATTATGGATTTTAAAAATTGTTATATCTTTTATTGACTACTATGCAATGTGTGAATATACTTCAAAAGAACAGCATCTCATCATATATGCTGAAGTTTTTATATAATTTTTATTTTTGCTTCCAATATTATGTATACCTATGTGTGTGTATATACATATATATGTATATATGATGCATAAATCAAAAATTATAGAAATGTTTTAGAACATCAGTAAAAGTTCAATTTTTCAACTTCTTGTTTTTAAAAGCAGTACTCAAAGTAGTTACAGAGAAAAAAGCAATAATAGATCAGGGAATTTTTTTTTAAAGCACAAAAAAAACATTAAAGGGGAAATAAAAAAAAATCTATCAGTGTATTTTGCTTCCATTTAATTCTTGCCATCTCTTTATAACTGCTTGTATTTCATCTGTTGCTAATGAACATGTCCTTTCAAAAATAAAAATAATTAAAATTGAGGTAGTAAAGCTGTGAGAATATACTTATCCACAGGTCCCTTACATCATTTGAAATACCCTTTAGTTGTTTTAAGACCAGTAGAGGTTTGTTTGTTTATGAAAGTGTGCTGGAGTTTTCTTCCTCATAAATTTTTAATTGATTAATCTTCATCTTGGGGAAGAGATTCAGTAATGCTAATTATCATAGAAGGTTGTGTTTTATTTGCATATTATATGCTTATATGAATACAACTTTTTCTACACAATCCTTCCCTCTCTTCCTCTATGAAAGAGTGACAGGGAAAGGAAAAACAACAACAACAATTAAGATTATAAAGACAAAATGAAATTAATTCCAGTATGGTCAGAAAGGTTGATTCATTATTTTAAAATTTCATTATTTCATCTTCATATTTTCTTAATAAAGCCCAATGATGTAATAGTATATAAAAATATAACTGCCCTAGATTTTCAGAATATGAATACTTCTTCCAGATCAAAATAACAAAATTAGTGTTTAGTTTGTGCATTTATTTCTTTTTTTTACTGTTTCCTATACTTTAGCAATTTTGCTTTTTCCACCCAGTTTCACAGAAGCCTGACAAAAAAATGAAAATAGCAATTTTTGAAAGATATTTATCTTCCATGGAAAATGCCAACAAATATTCAAAATTGTGCTTCCAGAAACTTAATATAAATTGGAAGCAAGTTAGTGATAAGAAACTTCAACACTAGAGGTCTGATTGATACTACTGCATTTCTGGAAGCAGATCACTAAGCCACTAAACAGATAAGAGAAAACTATCATTTATTAAAGAGATCTTTTGTGTAGCCAGATAGCTGCCTATAAAAAGAAGTTTATGGGATTTCATAGAGATTACTTTACCTATCTTCCTCCACACTTCATTACCAGAGGTAAATTTCAACAGTATTTTAGCTACATGAAGAGTGACAACAAAGGAGTCTGTAGATGGAAGATTGATTTTTAATAGCATCTTGTATTTGAGCACTCAGACAATATAAAAACATAGTTCAGAGGCTAAGATGACAGTGATTGCAAAGTAATCTCTTACTCTATTACTTTGGCATACATCTGCTCCAAAGCACTTTTTTTTAGTTACAGAATTATATGCTTAAAATAATTATGAAATAGGTTGGTGGAAATATGAGCTTAGGATAAAATCATAGAATCTTAGAACTAGAAGGAATCACAGAGGTCATCTGACCAGTCCTCATCTAAATTATGTATTCATTCTGGTAAATAGAAATCTTCTTGCTCTTTTTACTACCTCTTTAGATTCTTGTAACCTCTGTCTTTGATTCTACTTTTGTTCTCTGAAACAGGTTGGATAAACCTGATCCCTATTCCATTTGAAGTGATTTCATATAAAATAAGGAGGCTTAGCTTTTGACTCTGGGTGCTAGAATTAAACTTGCCTTCTCTGCCCCTCAATCTACTTCCTTAGACTAAGGCAAAGAGGATAAGGAAAGGTTTTCTGGATATAGTAAACATTCTGAACAAAGCCATATAGGGGAGATAGTTCTTTCTTTCTTCTAGAAACATAGAATAGTATACTTTGGTGAGAGCATAGAATTTATGGGATGAGATGAGTAGAAAAATATGATGGTGCCAGTTTGTATAGGGCTTTCAAAAGGACAAAAGAATTTGGATTTTACTCAAGAGAAAATGAGCTACTTAAAGATTTTTGAGCAGCAGAGTGAAATGCACCAATCTCTGGAAGGGTATAACTTATTCAGAAGGAAAAGATTAGGTAAAAATTATGGTATAATAGTACTTTATATCATGAAGATATACCAACATGATAAAAATACAGGAAATCAGAGATGTAAGATGAATAGCATTTGGGTAAGCATTAATCAAAGGAGAAAGAAAAAGTAATAGTGTTAGGAGGATACAAAAAACCACCCATCGAGAAGGAAAAAATTATTAATAACCTTGGAAAACAGAAAACAAAACTGACAGAGAGGTAGTATGTTGATAGGGAGGACTCCATTATATAGATATCTGCTAGAGATGGAGTAGTTTTAAGTTCTTGATTTGCCTTAATTATTCTTATTGATTATTGCCTTATTCTTCTTTTAATTACATTTAATGATTTTTAAATTCATTTTATTCTTTAATGATGTTTTTATCCTCTAAGGTGGAGGAAATAATGAGGTGAACTGATTCTGATAATCAGCCTGCTTTTGACTTGCAAAGGAAAGCTAGTTGACTAAATAGAAATGATGGGAACCTTGGGAGAAATTATATTAAAGTCTGTAATTGATAAGGAGGGAAAAAAGTTGGCATAATTTGAATCAGGCCCTAAATGTGGGCTAGGAAATTTTAAATCATTCACAATTTTAATGGTAGAATCTTATCACCTAAAATTCCACGGTCAAGAGTGACAGAATGCTTATAACCTCCATCCATTAATCCTACTTTTGTTCTCTAGAAGTAGGTTGGACCAGTTCAATCCCTCTTCTACATGAAATGAGGTGATTTCATATGCAATAAAGAGGCTTACCTTTTGGCCCTGGGTGCTGGAATAAAATAATTTAGTATCTCGTGCTTCAATTTGCCTCCTCTGAGTGAGGCAACACAAGATGATGGTTTCCAATAAATATATTATTGTAATACAAATGAAAAGAATTCTGATGATGAAGAAAAGGAGATATAGCAAAAGATATAAATGTGGATGCTTACCTATGATGTTCAAGGTACTGTGCTAGGTGATATGAATACGAAGACAAAAAATTAAAAATGCTGTTCCTCAAGAAGATTATATTTCTATATGAGGAGAAGGGGAGGCTTTGATCTGGAGCTGCCCTTAGAGGTTATCTGGTCCAACCCTCTCATTATACGAATGAGGAAACTATAGATAGTAACAGAATCAGAATTTTAATCTGTATCTTCTGACACTATTATAATCTTTCTACTGTATCATATTGCCTCACAAATGAAATGAATATAGAGTACAAAGTATTTTTTAAGTGGTAGGGAGTACTAACAACCTGAGTAGGGAAATTAGGAAAGGCCTCACATAGGAAATGACAAATGATCTGAACCTTTAAGGGAAATAAGGATTCTGAGAGATGGATGTGAGTAGGTAAAGCATTCTAGGAATAAGGGACAAATTGTTCCAGGATCCAAAAGCAGGAAATGGAATGCTGTATTCATGGAACAACAAGGAAGGAAGTTATGCTGAAATAGAGAGTGGGTAAGGGGGAGCAAATAGTTCTAAAGGCAATTGTAAAAGAATTCATTGCTGGTATCATGAGAGACAGAACTGTTCTTCTGAATGATAATAATATATGAAGAAGAGAAAGTAGTATTTAACTTTTATTTTGCTTGTTTTCTCCACTGAGAGTGATCTTCAGACTGAAAAGAAGATTACAAGATGTTAATAAGAAATAAATACCAAGTGGGGAGATGGTAAAAGAGCACCTAGCTGCCCTCAGGGAGTTCAAGTTAGGTGAATTATGTACACTACAGGGAAATTAAACAAATTATATATATATTATTACTGAAAGGCTGTCAAGGATCTTTGGAAAACTGTGGTGATTGGAACCTCAGGATTGTAGATGAACTAAATTACTTTTTTTAATTTTTATGAAGTAAAGGGGTATATTCTTCAAACTGTAGTCTATAAGCTTGATTTGTCTTTCTGGAAAAAAATTAGAACACATTATTCAATAGATAGTTTGTGAACATTTAGAAAAGGGAGCTGTAATAATCAAGAGCCAGTGTGAACTTAGGATGTGCCATTTCAAATCCCATCTCTGACACATATTGATCATATAACTCTAGGCTAATCACTTAACCTCTCAGTGTCCTCAGGCAATTCTTAAAGATTGTAAATTGTAGAACAGTTGCTAATCTATTGGTAGAAGGAATTTCCTTACTTGTGGACAAAAGAGATGTGAGTTGGATCATTTAGAAGAATTCAGAACTGTATGTTTACAAGTCAACAAAGAATCAGGACTAAAATGACACAATCTTATCTTCTACAATATTTCTCTTTGCTGAGATTTCCTCGGGCTAGAGTAACATAGGAGACAAGGTAATAAAATCATCCTCACTTGTGAGATAATTGAAAATGCCATGCTTAATGCACAAGTATTCTTAATATCAATCATTCACTAAAAGGGTTAGTATTTTTGTTGATAGATATGAGTTACTACAGAGTAGACAAGTTGAAAGCACACATTTAATGGTGCCAACCATTTTAGAACTCATTTTAAACACTTTTTGTTTTTATGTAGAATTATTGTAAATTAGTGTTGTAAATTATCATTCCCATGTACTCACACGCTCATTTCCTTCTCTAATATTGATATCTATGGATCCCTTCATATGCTTTAAAAACAATGTGAATAATATTTCCATCATGTGGTATCATTTCCATTTGGTAAGATATATAGCCTATGTTACATTCCTATTGCAACCAGCAATTAGATGATGGAGTCAGGATAAAAACTTAAGAATTCTATAGTCCTATATCTATTCACAGAGCACTCAGCTGTGCTGTCACTTCTATTAGAGAGCAGTGACTAATATTAAGAGTGATTTATTGAAAGCCATTACCTATTGTTCCATTAGCCATATATTCCAATGGTGGGTATTGCCTTTCTTAGGCAGTCTTGCTCCTTAACTTGTCCAACTTTCATTCCCATTTTAAAAGAGTGAACTGTTTCTTCTTACACCATTTAACACAATGAGCCCCAAATGCATAAACAACCTCTATATTAAAGGTCACACTATTGAAAAAAAAAAAAAAAGAAGTAGATGAGAGCCAAATCAGGTTGTTTTCATAGTTATGGCCAGAGGGAGAATTCTTAGCCAGAGAAGGGGTAGAGGCAATCACGCAAGAAAACAATTTCAATTAAATGACATTGGAAAGCTATTGGACGAATTCAGTTAATCCAAGAAGGATATGAGGAGACCTCATAAATTCAAGGGGAGAGGGAAGCTTCACATTGAATATCTCTGAAAAGATTCTAATTTCCCAGCTATATGAAAACCAAAATAAATATTTAAGAGCAAGTGCTATTCCCTAGTAGATAAGTGGCCAATGTGTATAAATAGCTCTCAAAAGAACAATTTGTGGTAGATGAATGTAATGGGATATTAATTGTCCTGGGAGAAAACATAACTTCAAGAATACAGAGAAGCATAAGAATGCATGAACTAAAGCAAAGAAAAGTAAACAGAACCAGGAAAAAATTGATTACAATAATACAACTGGAAAGAAAAGCCATCTCAAAACAAATGAAAATGAATACTATGAAATTAAAAGCCTGTGTGACCCCAAAGAAGAATTATGAGGAGAATCCCTTCATTGCAAAGGTGGGGGACTATTGTAGAAAGCCTGAACTGATTGATGTGCTGGTTAGTTTTGCCTTACTCCTCCCCTCCCCTGACTTTTTTTTTTTTTTTTTGCTTTGCTGTCTTTGTGGGCATGGTTGTATAGAGAGATATACAGGGAAATGAAGATGATGTAAAAAAAACTTATCAATAAATTATTTGAATAAATTACTATAAAACTCTTAAGTGTTTATGAATAACATACTACCTCCCACAGATCATAGAGTTTTCACAACCACAGGTTTCTTTAAAGTTTTAAAAATATTTTAGGGGTTTTATCATATTTATAATTTACCCATTCTGTTGGAAGGAACATAGAACAATGATATTTTTCTTGTTTCCATAATTCAACTAAAATTTCTATTTGTCAGTGTTTATCTTTCCTTAATATTTTGTCTCATCTTTTTCCTGACACAATAGCATCAAATATTCATTTTCCAAACTGTCTTATTGACTTTGTTACATTTTCTTTTGACTTATGGGTTTATCTCATAAGAATTAAAATGGAAAAAGCTCTATTTTAACCCAGGTCAAGTTCTTCTTAGTTCAATGATTTGCTTTTAAGTTCTCATTCTTCTACAGCTCTGTAGTATTTGACACTGTTGATCTCCTCCCCCTCCTGGTTTTTCTCTCCTCTCTGGCTTTTTGTGACACTGTTCTTTTTTTTTATTTTCCTCCTATATGACTTGGCACCATTCAGTTACCTTTACTAGACCATCACCTATAACTCAGTTTCTGATTTTGGGTATATCCTAATGCTCTATCCTGGGCACCATTCCTTTGTTCCTCTATACTCTGGTGATTTTGTCAGCTTCTAATGGTTCAATGATCATTTCTATATAATTCCTACATCTATAGATCTATCAATGCTGTCTTAGTTTCTCTATTGAACTCTAGTGCTTCACCATCATTCCTGAACAGGTACTAGATTTCACAAGTATCATGTTCACAATAGAATTTATTATCTTTCTTAAAAAATTATGTTTCTTTTGAAATTAACTATTTCTTTTGGGGGAACTACCATCTTTTTAGTCACCCAGGTTTACAACCTGAGGGTGTCACATTTAACTTCACCTTCTCTCTTGCCTCATATGTCTAAGCAACTATAAAATCTTGTCAGTTTTTCCTGTAAAACATTTCTTACATCTGCTCTTTCTTTTCATTTACCACCATCCTAATTCAGGACCACATAACCTATCACTTCTACTATTGCTGTAGTCTCCTTATTCATTTTCCTACCTCAAGTCTCTCCCCTTTCCACTCTTTCCTCAGTTCAGCTGACAAATTAACATTTCAAAAGTACAGATTTGGCCATTATCATTCCCTGGTTTATTAAACTCCAGATACTCCCTATTACCTTTAGGACCAAATACAAATATCTCACTAATTAAAACTCTTCACAATCTACCTCTGGCTTACCATTTAAAATTTTATTATATGTTATTTCCTGTCACTCATTGTATAACAACCAAATTCATTTACTTGCTGTTCCTCACATGCTACATTTCATCTCCCATTTTTGTGCCTTTGCTTACGCTGCATTCACTGCTGACCTCTGCCTTTTAGGATCCCTTGGATCTTTCAAAGCTTAGGCCAATCATTAGCTCATCAGCCTTTATTTTATCCCTTTAGTTACTGTGGTGTAAAAGAAGATCTGAGTTCATATTCAGAGTAAGATATTGAGGTAAAAAAAAAAGATATTGCTCTACTCCAAAGAGCAATGTCAAATGGTGACAAGCTCAAAAAGAGTTCTTGGAAGAACTTAAAAAGGACTTCAAAAATCAAATAAAAAAGATCAAGGGAAAACTAGGAAAAAAATAAAAGCCATCCATGAAAAACAAGAAATTATGAAAAGAAAGTCAACCAATTGGAAAAGGAGATCCAAAATCTTAAGGAAGAAAATAACTCCTTGAAAACTAGGATTAGAAAGAGGAAGCTAATGATGTTATACCAATAAATAATAAAAACAAAATCAAAAGAATGAAAAAACAGAAGAGAATGTGAAATATCTCATTGGAAAAAAACTTATCTGGAGAACAGATCTAGGAGACACAATATTAAAATCATTGGACTACTTGAAAGTTATGATTAAAAAAAGAATCTTGACATAATACCGTAAGAAATCATTAAGGAAAATTGTGCTGAAATTTTAGAACAAAAGGGCAAAGAAAAAACAGAAAAAATCAGAAAATATGGCACTGTTAAGCTTTCTTCCTTTCCCCTCTTTTTAAAAAATATGCCACTGGAGATTTTTTATTTTTTTCAGTTTTTAAGATTCTTTTGCTTTTTTTTTCTTCAAATGATTTTTTTTTTAACTTTATAAAGTAATCCTGTGGTAGTTTTATTGGTATGGCACTGAATAAGTAAATTTATGTTGGCAGTATTGTCATTTTTATTATATTAACTTGGTTTACCCAGGAGCAATCATTATAATTTTAATTATATAGGTATATTTTTATTTCTCTCTAGAGAAATTTTTTTTTGTAGCTGTATTCATATAGTTCCTGAGACTGTCTTGGTAGAGAAATTCCCAAACATTTTAATGTGTTCTATTTGTTTTGAGTGGAATTTCTCTCTCTTCCTGCTGCATTTTGTTGTCAATACAAATATATTGACAAGTTATGTGGATTTATTTTTTATTCTACAACTGTGATGTTATTATTTTAATTGATTTTAGCTGTCTCTTATGTTGTTTAAATAGTCATAGCACCTGCAAAAACTGATCATTTTTGCCTATGTTTATTCACTCAATTCCTTTTTCTTGTCTTATTGCTCTAGATTGCTTCTAGAACTATCAAATAACAGTAATTTTGTTCTTGAAAGATGAATGCTTTCAACAAATCAATAAATTATAGACACTGCAGGATCTTACATTCTCTATAATCTTAGTGAAATGTGTGACCTTGACAATTTAATTTGTCGTAGAAAAAAAGTCTGTGAAGTTCAGTGATTCTCCTTCTACTCCTCCTACACCCATTACACCCTCAGAAGATACCAGATCCTTGGTCACCATCTCCAGGACTCAATTAATGTTTTCTTCATAATGTGTCCTCTCCTAGTTTTTCAGTCTTCCTTTAACTTACTCCCTGTGATGCACTCTGATTCAATAACACTAGCTTCCTTGCTGTTCCCTGAACAAGACATTCCATCTCTCAGTTCCCAGCTGTCCCCCACCCTGGAATGTTCTCCCTCCTCAGTTCTACCTACTGGCTTCCTTCACTTTCTTTAAATCCCAACTAAAATCTCATCTTCTACAGAAAGATTTTCCCAATCCCTCTTAATTCTAGTGCCTTCCCTCTCATTTATTTCTTATTTTCTATAGATTGTTTATGAATGTTTTTCTTTTTGTCCCACTCAGATTTTGAACTCCTTAAGGGCCAGCTTTTGACTTTTTGTTTCACCAGTGCTTAGCACAGTGCCTAATTCATAGTAGGTATTTAATAAATATCTGAATACATTGGACAAGCACCAGTAGGAGAAGGAACAATTATTCCTTCCACATCACCGGGGTTACGTGGGTAGTGTCCCCGCAATCTGGAAAATCTACATAACATATTTTTGGCCCTCCCTTGGTACCAAAGAAGTCTGACTTTTTTCTTTTTTATTATATGGGGTGTTTACAGCATTTTATTGTAAAATATGGGTTAAGTATTTGATCATAGTCTCTGTCTGGCCTTTGCATGTCATCTGTAGCTTCTGCAAAACTCCTCCAAAATTCCCCTTTAATTTATTATGCTGACCCATGATATACCAAAACCCCAGTGGAGAAAATGGTGATATGGAAGGGATAACTATATACTCTTGATCCTTACTTTCATTGCCCCACCCCACCCCCAACAAAATTCAGTAACTTCTCTTGTTAAATTAATCTGATTCAGGCTTATTTTTTTCTTCCATATCTCAGTGGCAAATATATAATGGTCCTCTGTTTATCTTGTCTTCTTTCTCAATGAGTTCAATATCTAGATCTGTTTTACTGTTCTTCCCAATCTTTCTCTTTTATATTTAGGAACTTTAATGTACATTTCAATGTCACCTCAAATGCCCCTGCATCTCAGTTCATCAAGTTCCTCAAGTCCCATTACCTATACCTTTACTCCATTTCAGTCACACAGAGATTCACAGTGTTGGTCTCATTATTTACACTTATTTACATATTCACTTATACGATTCAGAGCTCTGATTTTTTTTATCTGACCACAACCTGCCATGTTTTTCTTCCTCCTGACCTTAACTACTAGTCATGCCATTTCTCCTTTCTCTTCCAAATCATCACCACTATGTTGGCTTCATTTCCTCCCTTCCCAATCTTTTCAACTATATGCTATCCTCAACTCTTGAGATCCTTATCCTTCATCCTATTATTAAGCTCATGTCAACCTCTATACTGGATCATCCTCCATCATCTTGCTTTTTTATTTCTATGTGACTGTTGTTGAAATTCACTATAGAAAGTCACATAATTGTGAAATTGTGTCCATTCCAAATTTATGTTATGAAATCTCAATCAGATCTCACTGCTGGTAGCAAGTCTCTTACTCTTCTCTAACTAAACTAGAAGGAAAATAGGGAACTAATAAAAAAGCTCCTTGCAGAAAATTCTTTCTCATAAAGTTTGGATATTTAAAATGTGGTATACAGGGGATTCCTATAAATATATTAGAACAAGAACCACTCACCAATAAATAAGGGGGCAAAAGATATACTAAAGTAGTTTTCAAATAAAAATGTAAGCTATCAGACAGTCATATAAAAATGTCCCTGATTTGTCATAAGAAAAGAAATTAAAATTAATATAACCCTGAATTCCCAATTCACACATATCAGTCTGACAAAGATGAAAAAAAAAGAAACTGGCAATTGTTAGAGGGGCCATGAGAGAACAGGCACTGTTGGTGGAATTACAATTGGTCTAGCCATTCTGAAAAAAAAATTAAAGCCCTTCATAGCCTGATTCCAACTTATCTTTCCATCATCATTGTATGACACTCCTCTCACACTCTGCACTTTAGTCACATTGGCTTCTTTCTGTTCCTTACACACTTATTTCATCTCCCATCTCTGTCTCTTAGTACTGCCAGAGCTGTATGTTCCTCTCTTTCTTTAAGAAGTAGTCTTGCCTAATTCCCCACAGATGCATGTGTTCTCCTTCCCAAACTGTCTTGTATTTATCTACCTCATATTTTATTTTCTTTTTTCTGCATATGTTTATGTTATTTTTGTACTTCTTGTCTTCATTGTTCAAATCTAAGCTCCCATAGAGTAAGAATTGGTATAAAGATTATATTTGTGTACTTAGTATGCAGTACAATGCCTGGCACTTAGATGATTAATAAATACTTGTTGGTTATCACAATAATGAGGCAATAAAGCCTTATTAAGGGCTTACTATACACCAAGTACTGTGCTAGGCACAAGGGATAAAAATTCAAAAGTGACAGCTCCTGACCTCAAGGTATTTACATACATATTCTGCAGGAATTTTTGATAAGAGAAGGGAGGACCTATTGGTAAGAAAAATCTTTTGGGAGAGAAGTAAGAGCTGTGGGTTGAGAAAGGGTTTCAATTCTTATTCATATGTAATAAATTATTTTCTTTAGGTCATCTGCTATTGTTTAATTAATTCACTCTGGAATGGGGCAAATTGCTAAGTGTCAGATAGCCATCATAAGTTAAAGAAGAAAAGGAAGGAAATATTAAGAAAAAATGAATCTCTTAAATTCCTCTCTCATTAGAATTTCCTCTTCCAAAAAAAAAAAAAAAAAGAAGTTCCGCTTCTTGGCAATGTTGTCCTCTCAGAATTCATGATTACTGAAGCAGTTATTTTAAGTAGTCCTATGATCTACTGAGAAGCCATGCTGCTGTAGCACACTAAACAAACCAAGTGAAAACTATTTTCAAACACTAAATATTTCTACATAACATTAAAGAATTCATTCCTATAATTCTAAACTAATAAAATCAAATTATCTATCCAATAAATGGAATTTTATATAATGTTTGTTATCAGTTGAATAATTCATTATTCCATTTTATACTCATGGTCTTTAATTAACTTACTGACTCAGAGGTATGATACTGCTAATCCATTCATTTCCCTAGGCCAAAAAAAAAGTATAAAACATGTGACTAGGAGAGTGAAAGGTTAGGAGTTTGTTATGAAGGAATTTTTAATCAGACAAGAAGCCAGCTGTTTGAGGTTCTCTCTACCTTCACAATTCTAGAGGCCAGATTGAACAGTGATTAGTAACACCTGTTTATCCCTGCCCATTTCCTGAAGCAGTTGAAACAACATCATATTCTCACGTCAATTTTTGGCATTGTTTTTGTACTTCTACTTTGAAAACATATTTTAATAGTATATTTTCATCAAGTACTCATCTATTTAAAACTGTTTTGATGGCTCAACTGACTAGCAGTAACCTGAAAATATTTTGCAAGTACAACAGCGAAGACCAAAGCTTCATAATTTGGAGAGTCTAATGGATAACATGGAATAATGAAAAAAGGGCTGGATTTAGAGTTGGGAAACATGGGTGTGTATCTTAGCTCTGGCACTTACTATATCTTCAGAAAGTCATTTAACATCACTAAGCCACCATTTATTCATTTATAAAATGAGGGCATTAGATTAAATGACTTCTAAGAGCACTTCTATGTCTATGAGGCTATAATTTTGGGATTTTTTGGATTATTTCCTCCTCTGTCCGGTAAATTGACATCAAAATTTGCATCTTGCTTAAGTCCATGTCTAACATATACCTTTCCATCCATAGAGCAAAAGCATAACAAATATTCCTTATATAACTGAATTTTGAGATTGAAATTTATATTGAAGATATCATCATTGAAGAGACCTAGACTAAGTCTAATCAGTAAAGAACATTAATAAGATAGTTGTCTATTCTTTATCCTTTTACTTGGAAAAAAAGCACCTATTAGGGACATTTTAGGCCATATTCAGACTTTACAGCATTTTCTTTTGTAACTCTCCAATGCATTTGTATAATATTGTTTATTAGAGCTCCCTCTATCCTACTGTACTCTAAATTCCTTGTTTCTTATCTCAGCTTTATTTTCCTCCAGCATCTAGCAAAATGGAATCTTCATTTAAAAAATTTGTTTTAATTATACTCACGGTAGTAGAGATAGAGAATGAGAGAAGAATAGGAGAAACCAGAAGGAAAAGTTCATAAAAGGTTTAAGTTCAATACCTAAAATGTCATTTAAGAAAATTCTCAAATTAGAACTTTTACAAATGTATTGTCCTCCTACATTGAGAAGACAAAAACAAAATGACAGCCTTTCTAGAGTTAATGTCTAATCTACATGACACTAGTCACAGGGGCCATTGAAATAAATTATTTCCACTTACTGATTTTTACTTAAGTGTATACATTTACATACATATCTGAAAGCCTTTTTATGGAAAACTACTTATTTCTGGGCTACACAGGCTTAATCAAGGACATAATTTAGGGTCATTCAAAACCACAATATCAATACATTTTGAAAAAAGTTTATAACAATGCAGATGTAAAAGGACCTCTAAATGAAACAATGTAAAATGAAAAAAAAATATTTTTTTTAAATATTCCTGCTTTCATGAATCTGAAAAGACCATGGGGTCATAGATAAAACCCCTCATTTTATAAATGACAAAATTGGGACACAGAGAGGTTAAGTGAATTGCCAAGTTCATATAACCAGTGAGTATCTGAAGCAGGATTTGAAGCTATCTTCTTGAATCCAAATCCAATAAGCAATTTACTAAACTATACTGACTCTACCAAAAAAGAACAAAAACAAATTAAAAAAAACAAAAACCACCAAACACCCAAGAATCTGATTTTATTTATACAGAAATTTCATTTCCTTAGCTCATTAAAGCTTATAATAAAATAATAAAATCTCAGAGGTGGAAGGTACCTCCAATTTGTTTCTGAACAAGAATCTCTTTTATATCATACTTGACATTCTCCAAGAATAATGAACTCAATACCTCATGAAGCAATACATTCTATCTAGTGATGTAGACTACACCAGGATTGTGGTAGTGTCAGAGGAGAGAAGGGGAAATAGGCAGGAGATGTTATAAAGGTAAGAGTCATTGTTTGGTTGTGATTTACACATCACATCCTAAGAGTCAATATTGAAGGAAGTGGAATGATAAGCATTAGGAAAGAAGGTTAAAGAGGAAATTGATAGCAGTGTGGTGTACTGGAAAGAATATCAGAGTTGGAGTGAGACAACTAGGATTTTTGAGGCTCAACTTTGCCATTAGCTCTGTGTGTGTGATGTTGTGCAATGTACTTTAATTTTCTGGCCTTAGGATTCTGTTATTTATTTAATATTATGGAATTTGGACTAAATGACCTCTAACATTCATTTCATCCCTAAAAGCCCAAAAACCTATGAAGGACTTAAAAAGACTGGATTTTTTTTTGTATGTTTCAAATGACAGGATTAGAATCAGAGGGCAGATTTAACAAACAGATTTTATCTAGATATGAGAAATAACTTTCTAACTATTAGAGCTACTTAGTAATGGAATAAGCTCATCACTAAATATTAAGTCAGGATGGATGAGAACCTGTCGAAGTTGTCCTAGTGGAGCTCTTAGAATGAGTGTGAACTTGAATAAGTTCACTGATTTTCAAACTTTTCCTTTATGACACTGTCAATATAAAAAAGTACTCAGATTTCCACATGATTTTCACACTATTAACATCCATTTGTTGACAAAATTAATGATTACAAAACTGCTATAAATCTAATAATTTTTAAAGTAAGTTTATATTTTAAAAATCAAATCAGTATCAATATGCATTTGAAAAACAGTAATACATGTATGTGGGAGGCATCATTCAATCTGTAGAAGCTATGCTTATTCATTTATCACATGGAATAATAATGCATTTTTATTAGAATTAAAGGACAAAATGACAACTCTCTTGTGTGTGTGGATTCATATATGCCTTGAAATGATGAATGGTGTTAAGGAAGAGTGTAATGGATGTCTAAGAGGTCCCTTTGAACTCTGTTACCACAACTAAACTACCACTCCACCCATATTCCCTTCTATTTTATTCAATCTTAAAATAATATTCTTTATTACTTCTCTCCTTCATCAAAAGTAGTCACTGATTCTCTCCTCACTGTTCTATGAAGTCCAAATTGAAGGACTTCCACAATTGGGCCCCAATATATCATGTCTGACTTATTTCTTACTAATTTTCTTAATGAAACCTAAATTCTAGCCTAATTGAGATACAGTAATTGGTTTTTCTTGAATCTGGCTTGTGCTTTTCCTCTGCCACGCTTTTACAATTCGTGTTCCTCATTCATCTTGGAATACCCTTCCTCTCCTCAACGTCAGTCAAAAATCTTACTGATGCTTCAAGGTTTATCTCTAATGTTGCCTCTGCCTTGAAGCATTTTCTAACCTGAGTGATCTCTGTCTCCTCTGTACAACTATAGCACCTTGTACCCATCTTATTAAATCTATCACATTTTACCACATAGTACAGTTATGTCTATGTGTCACATGTCCCCAGGGACACTCCTTGAGGTCAGAAACTATTTCTAACTTACTTTTGTATCACCTAGTTCACCTCAAGCAGCAGGATGTACTTCATAAGTTTATGTTGAATTAATGAATAAATAACAAATTAGTCTATGAATATTGATTGAATGAAAAAAGCAGAATAAAAGTCATTTTAGCCTCTAGCAACCAAAGTGATATTCCTAAAACACACATTTGACCATTCCCAGTGGCTACCTTTTGGCTCTAAGGTTGAATACAAAGTCCTCTGTTTGACATTTTAAAGCCCTTTACAGATTTATTATACATAATTACTCTTCACTCATGCCACTGTCCAACCAAGTGTCCTGCTCCCCATCCCTGATATTTAACATTCTCATACAAGACATGACATTACACCTCGGAATTAAAGTTAGAAACAGAAAAGAAATTAATTGCCTCTATATCGTTCCTGGAGTACATTCACTCCTCACCTTTGCTTCTTAGAATCTCTAGGTAATTTCAAAGCTCAGTTCAAGTGCATTTCTTGATTTCTGTATCATCTGGAGCCTGCCTAACTAAAATTACATACAATTTGATATTTACATATTGTCTATCTACTTATATGTATATTTTACCTCTACTTATATTTTTCCCTTAAAAAAAGGATAAGGCTACTTTAGGGAGAGAATATTTCATTTTGGTCTTTGACCCTCGAGTTCCTGATACATTATAGATGTTTAATAAATGCTTGTTGATTGATCTTTCAAAATATTGGGAAGAAGAATCCTTAATTTTGGGACAAAGTGCCAGAAGTGAAAAAAAGAAACAAACAGACACAGATAGGCAGACAACACAGAGACAAAGACAGAGAGAGAGAGAGAGAGAGAGGGAGAGAGGTGAATTGGAAAATTGGAATACATGAAGGTATTTGAATATACGTTTGTATGTATGACATTGGTAACTATACAATTTTTCAATATTTTTTATGAGAAAAACCCTGATCAATTCTTCCCAAGTCCCTCCCACTCTCACAGCACAAAAGTATTGGAACACTTCTTTTTACTTTGAAAGACTGGAATCTGCAACATAAGTACAAAGATGATACAGGGTCTTCTTCTCACACAGTTTTATGAAAGAATCCTGATATTCATGTGCCTTATTCACAGTTCAGATATAGAAAAGTATTCAGGGTGTTCCAAAGGTCTTAGTAGGATTTTAAACTTTAAAGGGTACAAAGTTTTGGGATACTCTATTTAGGGTAGTAGGAATGGTAAGAATTTACCATTTACACATTTGAATTAAAGCAAAAGAAAAATAAATATTGTACATAAAAAAATTACATATATGTATGGATATATATATATATATACATATATATATATGGAAATCTACTTAGATGACTACATTTTTGGAGGTGAGATAGTTACTTCCTTCAAAATATTATTTTACTTAAATTCAAAATTTTAAATTAAATAAAACAAGAAAAATAGCAATTTGACCAGATACACTTAATAAAAATAATTCCTATCAAGGTTATGTCCATATTTGAATCATAATATAATAGCAAAGTACTATTTTACAGGACCATTATAGAATTAGTCAAGGTTGTTGATTTAGTCCTTTGTCTCTTCTCAGGGAATGCTAAGTAAATATTATGTGTTTCATTTTAGCCAATAAATATTGTATAAAGTTGGACACTTTTAGGTTAAACTACATTATCAACAAACTTTGAATGTGGCATAATGTTCATTTGTATTATATATACAACATGTAATCTCCAAAGTTTATAAGGAATTTATAAAGAATATATAATGTATAATGACTGTCTTACCCAATTCAAAATCAGTCTTTTATTTAAACTCTCTAAATGAAGTAATAATGTTTACTAAGAATATCCACACATTTGTGGCATTTCATGACAAAAGTATATATTTTGGTGAATTTTATAGGTTCGTACCTTAGTCCTACACTTTCATTTCATTGCATAATCACTGATTTATCCAAAGAAAAATACAAGAAGAAAGAACTTGGGTGATGAAAAATTCTGAAATTACAAATGTGTGTGTTTGCGTGTGTGTGTTTTACTAAACTCATGAATAGGTAGCATACTTGATTTTTCTGTAAATATTATTATGTTTTCCTTTTTCCATATTATTCCTATCAAAAAGGGAAATAATAGAATTCTTCTTATAGTTTTATAGTTTTCTTGAAAGCATAAGACAAAATAGTCTAAAGACAGTTAAATGACACAAACCAAAATCTACTTTCAGAAAAATGTTTAGTAACAGAAGCCCTTAGAATAATAAACTGGAATCTCACCATAATATTTGTTGTTATAGAGATATAACTTTTATATAGAATTTTATGAGTCTCTCTTGAAAGCAGTTCACTTACTTTCAATTCTCTCCTGCCCCTGTTTCTGATTTTCTCTAGACTTCAGAACCATACTTCCTGTATTGCTGGCTCATTTTGTAATTTCCCTGAGCTACTGGGATATCCTCACTACAGCCTACCGTCCCTATGGCCTGTTCACCATGGAATTTCCCTTAGGCAAGGCCTGCTCCCCTTCTCCCATTTGTGAGTTCTTCTTAGAATCTTCATTTTGTGGAGAGGCCCAGGCTGGCCTGCTTCCCTTCCCCTCTCCAACCTGTTTCTGACTTTCTCTAGACTTCAAAACCATACCCCCTCTACTGAGGGCTCATCCTAGAATTTTCCTTAGTGCCTAGGGCCTCCTTGTCCAAGAATAATCTATCACAACTGTGGTTCACTCACTATGGAATATCTGTCTGCAAGTCTGCCCTCCCACTTCCCATTTGTGAGTTCTTCCTGGAGCCTCCATTTTATGGAGGGGTCTGTACTGGCCTGCCTTTTGTTCCTATTTCTGACTTCCTCTGGTTTGAAATAAACTGCCCCCTGGTTCTGGGTAACTTTGGCCTCTTTCCCCTGCCTTCTTTCAATTCCCATTTTTGTATTTTCTACTGTTAGATTGTTAGATCCTCAAGGGCAGGCAGAGTTTGTCCTTCTTTTTGTTTATATTTGTATCCTTATTGCTTAAAACTGCCTGGCACATGCAGGGCCATCTCAGTCATCCTCATCTATATCTTGCCATTGGATCCAGATGGCTCCAGAGGGGTTGACTGATGACTTTACATAGCCCCCCCCCCACTTAACTCCAATTCACTTGCATGTCATGTTATCACCTCCCTAGTGTCATAGTCTTCTTCGAGAATGAAGGACAAACAACAACCTCTGTGAGTAGAAATAGGAGCTGCCCCACTGGGAACCCAACTGGTACTGGTTAATTGGGTAACACAGATCTTTCTTTCTTTCTTTCTTTCTTTCTTGCTTGCTTGCTTGCTTGCTTTCTTGCTTTCTTACTTTTCCCTCCTTTCTGTCTACATAGGGTGGACATGCCCTTGCCTGTAGGTGCTCTGCCAAAAAGAATGCAAATTTTTTTCTTAATGACCCTGCCTTAAACCCAGATCACATTGGCTCTCATTGATTGACCAACAATAGGTCTCAGATCAAGCCCTAGGTGGTCATTCTTTGGACCCTGATTGGCTTAGCGTGAAAGTAAATAGCAACTGTTTCTGTTTTGATCAGAAACTAGAGTCTTCCCCTCCTAGATTGATTTTTTTTTTTGTCTAGGTAAAGGGGCTATTCTCTGCCTCATTTCTTACCTAACCTTAATCACTAAATGGGCATTGCCTCTGTCAAACTGAGACCTGGGAAAAACCTTAGCTTAAAAAGGCCAAGATCTCCCACTGCACCCAGGGCTGTCTCCAGTCATTTTGATCTATATCTGGCCACTGGTCCAAGATGGCTCAGAGGAGAAAGCTCAGGCTGGTGATTTTTCACAGCCCTCCCTCACTTAAATCCAATTCATTTGCAAGTCATGGCATCACCTCCCTGATGTCATGGTCATCTTTGAGAATGAAGGACAAACAACAACCCCAGGCTGGAAACAGAATAGGCATTTATTAAATGCTTATTTCCATTGACCTTTCCTTCTTTACTGAGCACTTTACAAATAGTAAATCATTTGATCTTCACAACAACTCTAGAAGATAAGTGAAATTATTATCTGCATTTTACAGTGAGAAAATTGAATCACAAACAGGTTAAGCAACATGGTCAGGGTCATAGAGCTAGTAAGTGTCTGAGGCCAGATTTCAACTCAGATTCTAGCTCTCTACCTATACCATCTAATTGTTTCCATAAATTCTTTTTTTCTTCCTTCCTAAAAGTACTTCATTATAGGGCAACTTTCGTGGAATAGATGTGAGATGCCAGTTTGAGTTTTCATGCAGAATTTTTGAGGTAGAAAAATGTATTGATGTTAAAAAACTTTCTGAGTCCTAGCCCTGAAACTTACTAGCCATGTTAGTTTAGGTAAATCATGTCCCTTCTCAAGTACTTTCTTCATATGTAAAGTAAGAAAAATAATACTTTCTTTACTTACCTCATAGAGTTGTTTTTGAATATGAGCAATTCATAGCATTAAAATTACTTAGTTTGCAGATGAAGAAACTTAAGAACAGAGAAGGTAAGTTATTTGCTCAAGGTCACAGAGCTAATTAGTTGTAGAACTGGGATAGACCCAATGTGATGTAACTAAAATGTAATGAAAACGCTTTCCATAATCCACCGTGTCATTGCTTCATAGTCACATCTGAATAAAATCCCAATCTATACTATCACAGACACAGATTAATTACATTTTCTCATTTGAGGGAAAACATAAGCAAAGTCTTTTATAAGCAACTGTCGCAGATAAGTCTCTGAGAGGGCTGTGGAGGATATATTTTCTACACCAAGATTCTAGTCATGATCTTACCCCCTCATAGACAACCTTGTGCCTAAAAGGGACCCTCTCCTGTTTGTGTCTTCTTTCCTTTCATAGAGCCTTGTGAGATTTCAAAAGACAGATGACATTTTTCTCTTTCTGGCATTTGAGCATGAGCATCAGAAAACAGCAGAAACAGATTGATAGAGTTGGGGGGAATAGAGACAGAGAAAGAGAGAGAAGGAGGTTGAGAGAGAGAGAGAGAGAGAGAGAGAGAGAGAGAGAGAGAGAGAGAGAGAGAGAGAGAGAGAGAAACTATTTAGCATTGATCAGGCTGTACTCAGAGGGCAGCTAGGTGGTACAGTGGATGGAGTGCCAGACCTGGAGTCAGAAAGACTCATCTTCCTGAGTTCAAATACAGCCTCAACACTAAGTAGTTTTGTGACCATGGGCAAGTCATTTAAACCTGTTTGCCTTGGTTTCCTCATCTGTAAAATGAACTGGAGAAGCAAATGGCAAACTGTGCTAAGAAAAACCTAAATAGGGTCCTGAAGAATCAGACATAATTCAGTTGTTGCAACAACAAAGTTGCAAATGTCCCAATGAAGCTTGTATACTTGCCTCTTAATTGATTATAATCACTTTATAGCTCTCTGTTGACCTTTTCTGTTTAGGAATAAAACTCCCTTTTCTTTACAGGATTTATGTTTGTAATCTAGGTACTTGAAAAAAATTTCTCTTCTCCTGACAGGAAGCACTCCTTAAACTAGATCCCAACAGAATTTTTCCTCAGGAATTTGAGATGGTGATAGAATTGGAATACAAAAAACCCTGGTCTCTTGTATTGTCTCTTGAGGTGACAAATAACCACAGAGCAATGAAGCTAGCATAAATTTTGAGAGCAGATAACGGATAGGGATTAGTTAAAGAAGAGAGCTCCTATGGTACCAGCCAAGCAGTGTTATTAGCTCTGTGACTCTAAGCAAATCACCTAACCTTGTTTACCTTAGTTTCCTCATCTCTAAGATGAACTGGAGAAGGAAATGGCAAACCACTGCAGTATCCTTGTCACAAAAACCCCAAATGGGGCATGAAGAGTTGGACATGACTAAAAGGATTGAACAACAAACAATTAAATCCCCTATATTCATAGTGATCCTATTCCATACTGTCTTCTGCAACAGATTGCCCCCTTTATTATTCTCACTCTCTTGCAAATCTTCAATCTCTACCTATCTACCCACCTCTGTTGTCCATACTTTGAATGTAACATGCCTTGGAAACCAAATACTGGTTTTTATTACAAAAGGAGAAGTATTTTTGTCCCAATAAAGTGTTGTCTTAGTTCCAAGATCCTTTTATCCACTGATAGAGTGAGCTGTATTTATTGATTAGATGATTTGTATTCCCTCCCTTATTTCATTCTCTACCTTCTAGGCATTCTCTGAATCTTAGAGTTGTTTATTTTTCCTGGCTTTTCTCATTGCCTTGACTTCCAGCTTCTGCATATCTTTTGGTTCATGAGTTTTAACCTGATATTGGACCCTACGTTCAGTCTTGGCCCTAACTTCTGCCTATTACTGGGGCCTGTGCTATTCTTTTAATTCCAATCTTTGATTTGAGCTTCCAGCCCTACATCCACAATTCATTCTTTTTTTTTAATTTTTAAAAAATGTTTAAATTAATTTATTTTGAATTATCAGCAATCACTTCCATAAGCTTTTGAGTTTTAAATTTTTCTCCCTCTCCCTCCTCATCTCCCTCCCCAAGATGGCATGCAATCTGATATAGGCTATACATATATATTCCTATTAATCATATTTTCACACTAGTGATGTTGTAGGTAAGAATTAGAACCAATAGTAGGAACCACCAGAAGGAGGAAACAAAACACAACAGAAGAAAAAAGGAAATAGCAAATAGTATGTTTCAATCTGTATTCAAACTCCATAGTTCTTTCTTTGAATGTGGATAGCATTTTCCATCATGAGGCCTTTGGAGATGTCTTAGACCCTTGTATTGCTGATGTTCTCCTGGTTCTGCTCATTTCACTCAGCATCAGACCATATAAGCCTTCCAGGTTTATCTGAAGTGAGCCAGTTCATCATTTCTTATAACACAATAATATTCCATTACATTCATATACCACAACTTGTTCAGCCATTCCCCAATTGATGGGCATCCTCTCAATTTTCAATTTTTGGCCACCACAGAAAGAGCTGCTATAAATACTTTTGTGCGTGTGGGTTCTTTTCCCATTTGTATGATCTGTTTGGGACAGAGCCCTAGAAGTGCTATTGCTGGGTCAAAGGGTATGCACATTTTTGTAGCCGTTTGGGCATGGTTCCAAATTGCTCTCCAAAATGGTTGGATCATTTCACAACTCCACCAACAATTCATTAGTGTTCCAATTTTCCCACATCTTCTCCAACATTTATCATTTTCCTGTTCTGTCATGTTGGCCAATGTGGTAGGTGTGATGTGGTACCTCAGAGTTGTTTTGATTAGCATTTCTCTAATCAATAGTGATTTAGAGCATTTTTTTCATATGACTATAGATGGTTTTAATTTCTTCATCTGAGAACTGCCTGTTCATATCCTTTGACCACTTATCAACTGGGGAATGACTTGTATTCTTAATTTGACTTAATTCTCTATATATTTTAAAAATGAACCCTTATCAGAGAGACTCGTTGTAAAAATTCTTTCTCAATTTTCTACCTTCCTCCTAATCTTGATTGCATTGGCTTTGTTTATGCAAAAAGTTTTCAGTTTAATGTAATCAAAGTTATCCAGTTTGCTTTTTGTAATGTTCTCTGTCTCCTGTTTGGTCATGAATTCTTCTGTTCTCTATAAATCTGATAGGTAAACTATTTCTTGTTCTCCCAGTTTGCTTACAGTATCAGCCTTTATATCTTAATCATAAACCCATTTTGACTTTGTTTTGGTATATGGTGTGAGATTTTGATCTATACCTATTCTTTTCCAGTTTTCCAGCAGTTTTTGTCAAAGAGTGAGTTTTTATCCCAGAAGCTAGGGTCTTTGGGTTCATCAAATAATAGATTACTATAGTCATTGACTACTGTGTCTTGCATACTTAACCTATTCTACTGCTCCACCACTTTATTTTTTAGCCAGTACCAAGCAGTTTTGATGATTGCAGCTTTATAATACAATTTAAGATCTGGAATGGCTAAGATCCTCGCCTGAATTTTTTTCATTGGTTCCCTTCATATTCTGAACCTTTTGTTATTCCAATGAATTTTGTTATTATTTTTTCTAACTCTATAGAATAATTTTTGGTAGTTTGATTGGTATGGCACTGAATAAGTAAATTAGCTTAGGTAGAATTGACATTTTTATTATATTAGTTTGGCCTACCCATGAGCAACTGATGTTTTTCCATTTATTTAGATCTGACTTAATTTGTGTGAGAAGTGTTTTGTAATTGTGTTCATATACTTCCTGGGTTTGTTTTGGGAGGTAGACTCCTAAATATTTTATAATGTCTACAGTAACTTTAAATGGAATTTCTCTTTCTATCTCTTGCTGTTGGGCTTTGTTGGTAATACATAGAAATGCTGATTATTTATGTGGATTTGTTTTATAGCCTGCAACTTTGCTAAAGTTGTTTATTATTTAAAGTAGTTTTTTACTTGGTTCTCTAGGATTCTCTAAGTATATCATCATATCATTTGCAAAGAGCTATACCTTTCTTTCTTCTTTGCCTATTCTAATACCTTCAATTTCTTTTTCTTCTCTTATTGCTAAAGCTAACATTTCCAGCATGATATTGAACAACAGTGGTAATAATAGACATCCTTATTTCACCCCCAATCTTATTGGAAATTCTTCAAGCTTGTCCCCATTACATATGATGCTTGCTGAAGGTTTTAGGTAGATGCTATTTATTATTTGAAGGAAGATTCCATTTATTCCTATGCTCTCTAATGTTTCTAATAGGAATGGCTATTGTATTTTGTCAAAAGCTTTTTCTGCAACTATTGAGATGATCATGTGGGGTTTCTGTTAGTTTTGTTGTTGATATGATCAATTTTGCTGATAGTTTTCCTAATACTGAACCAGCCCTGCATTCCTAGTATAAATCCTACTTGGTCATAGTGTATTGTTCTTGTGATAAGCTGCTGTAATCTATTTGCTAATATTTTATTTAAAATTTTTATATCTATATTCATTAGGGAAATTGGTCTATAATTTTCTTTCTCTGTTTTGACTCTTCCTGGTTTAGGTATCAGCACTGTATTTGTGTCATAAAAACAATTTGGCAAGACTCCTTCTTCACCTATTCTCCCAAATAGTCTATTTAGTATTAGAATTAATTTTTCTTTAAATGTTTGATAGAATTCACTTGTAAATCCATCTGGCCCTGAATATTTTTTCTGAGGGAGTTCATCAATGGCTTATTCAATTTCTTTTTCTGAGATGAGGTTAAGTGTTTTACTTTCTCTTCTGTTAATCTGGGCAATTTATATTTTTGTAAATATTTATGCATTTCACTAAGATTGCTAAACTTATTGGCATTTGGTTGGGCAAAATAGTTCCTAATTGTTGTTTTAATTTCCTCTTCCTTGGTGGTGGATTCACCCTTTTCAGTTTTGAAACTGGTAATTTGGTTTTCTTCTTTCTTTTTTTAAATTAAATTAACCAAAGGTTTATCTATTTTATTGGTTTTTTCATAAAACCAGCTCTTAGTTTTATTTATTAGTTCAATAGTTTTCTTAATTTCAATTTTCTTAATTTCTCCTTTAGTTTTCAATATTTCTAATTTGGTGTTTAATTGAGTATTTTTAATTTGTTCTTTTTCTAGTTTTTTTAGTATGGTACGTTTCTTTTTGCTCATGGTGTTTGCTTATCTCCTGGCCTTTAAAGAGATTGAGCTCTCCTGCTGGGGAGCAGAAGGCACTGACCTAAGTTTCTTGTGTTGGGAGCCTTGGGCCTGCTCACTGGCTTTGTGTGCTGGGACCTCCAATGTTGGCAGTTGGAGGCTGTAGGGTTCTGGCAGCTTACCTGGTGGGATGGAATCAGCAATACTCTAGGGTAACTCTAGGTTGCCTGCTCTTCCTTTCCTTTTGCTTTCTTTGGCTCCTTTTAGATGGGTGTTGCAGGATGTTTATCTGCCTGGGGCCCATTGTAGCGCTGCTTCCCTTATTTTTGCTGGGGCACTGGGAGACCCCTTTGCTGTAGAATGCGGAGGCACCTGGTAGTTTTCCATGCTGGTTTCCACTGGTTCCCCAGGCCTCACTGAGGCACTCAGGGGTCCAGGTATTGGTGTTTGCCTGCTCCACCACCTGGGTTTCAGGATCTCTTCCTGGTATGCCAAGGTGGGGCTTTCTGCTAGCTTGATGAGATGTCTCTCCTTCTGTACTGCTTCCCTTCCCCCAGGGCAAGAGAGGCCTTTCCCATTAATCCCTTAAGCTACCTGGGCTATAGGACTGCTGCACCTCATCTTTCTTCTGGTTCAGCTGTTCTAGGGTTTTTCCTTGGGCAATATTTTCTGGGTTTTCAGAGGTTAATATGGGAGGGTAAGAGCAATTTGCCTCTTACTCCACCATCTTGGCTCCCAGACCTATCTTTCCACAATTCATTCTTCTTCATGGATCTAGAATGACAATTTGTGTAGTACATCAATGAAAGAATATGAAATTCATGTGAGTCTTTGAAACTATTAGGTTCTTTGAGAGGAAGAGTAAATACGTGTGTGACAATAGCACTTTAATAAAAAAAAATACTAGTAATAGGCATAGCAAATAATCAGTTTGGGGAATGTCTGCCATCATTACATTGTTATTCATATTGAAGGGGAACATCCTGTCAAGATCTTTATATTATGTTCATTTTATTTGTTATAAAATCATTTGATAAATTTTAAACACTAATAAACTCAGCTTCTCAAGTTACTGAACAAGTTTGACATTTTTAGAGAGCTCTGGATGACTAAACTCTGCATTAAGATGGTAGTGATTTCTCTTTTAAACAGAGAGGAAAAAGATTATTTAGAGGATGGAAGCAAGCACACGAACATACAAAATAGTTATGTCATCCTGTAAGAATAGCATAAAGAGTACTAAAACTCAGAAACAACTAAGACCAGAAAGAAAGAGCTACATATCCTGGGAGGCAAAAAGAAAAAAAAGAGATTTTTTTAAAAAGTATAACTGTTGCTTGGGGACATATTAAGTGCTTAATAAACGTTTGTTGACTGATAGGCATAGAGAAGTCCTAGAGGAAAGTACTCCTACCATTGCAGTCTACATGTGTTCTCTAACTTAGAGAATTATCCTGAGGCACTGAGAGATTTTGATTTGCACAGTCACATAGACAGTATGTATCAGAGTCAAGATTTAAACTTAGACCTTCCCAACCACTTGATCTATATAGTGATTTAAGTTTTACAAATCATTTTACATGCTCATTTACTTTCATTTAATCCTCACAATAGGCTGAAATGGTAAGTACTCCAGGTGTTGTCTTCCTCAATTCATATATGAGAAAACTAAGGGTCAGAGCAGTTAAATAACTTACTCATGTTCACATAGTTAGCAAATGTGACATGCAGAAACTGAGCCTATGTCTCCTTGACTCCAAATTCAGCATCTTATCCATTATTTGACTGATCTATAGATCAGAGATTTTGATGTAGAAGAGACTTTAGGGTTCATCTATTGCAATCTCTTCCCTTTATAGGTGAAGAAATTGAGGTCCACAGAAATTAATTGATTTCTACAGGGTTATGCAAGTAGACTGAGAGAAGGCTGAAATACTCAATATTTATTTGTTTCTTTTTTTCACCTATCTTTAAAAGAAATTTCAGACTGGGAATGACAGACCATCTTCTAACCAAGATTGGGTGGTAGACTGCCCAGCTCTCATGCTTGTTCATCAATAAAAATATGAAAATTGTAGCAGAATGAATAATGATCAAGAAATCCAAATGGAAACTACAGTAAATGACTTAACCCACCCCAGAACTACACATAAAGGCAACTGGATGCTGATGGGCATTAGGAAAGGGGACTTACAGCAAAGCTATCACTGGAACATACAAACAATTCTAGTCTTCTTGGTATGACAGTCAAGAGACATGTGTGGCTTGAAAGGCTGTGTCTGGGAGAAGCAAAAGCATGGATTCCATTCCATCATTCCCAAATCCAGGTGGCAGCCATGAAAGCCTTGGGGACAGCATCACCAGAACAGTGTGATAGCATCAGATCCACACCCAAGAGCTTTAAGGTCCTAAGGACTATGTCCTGAGATACTATAGAGACTCTGAATCTCAAAGATCCAGTGGCACTCAATCCCAAGAAATAGAGGTCATCACAGAAACATGAATGACTCAACCCAAGACCAAATAGAGCCAACCACTTCATCCAAAAGCAGAGGTCACAGCCTGGCCCTGGAATAAAGCCCTAATTCATGAACTAAAGCTGGAGATATAAGTAAATTAAATAAAGCCCAATATAAAAAATTAGGCAGCTAGATGGCACAATGGGCCGGGTGGTGCAGCATATTGCCCATCAGCCCTGGAGTCAGGAGGACTTAAGTTCAAATTTGGCTTCAGACACTTACTAGCTGTGTGATCTTGGGCAAGACACTTAACTTGGTTTGCCTCAGTTCCTCACCTGTAAAAGGAAATGACAAGTCACTACAATATCTTTGCCAAGAAAACCCCAAATGGGGTCACAAAGAATCAGATACAACTGAAAAACAACAGAAAAACATTAAAAATTATTGTAGATTTGGATTCCCCCCCCCCCAAAAAATTGAATAACTCCATAACTCTAAACAGTCTCAAAGGACAAAAAAAAAAAATCAGATTTTCTACAAGGACAAAGTGAATATTGAAAATAATTAAGGCAAGAGAAATAATGGGAAGGATGGAACCTAAAATGATAAAGAAGAAATTGAATTCCAAGATAATGAAGTGATGGTACGATGATACATAGTTACCCCCAGTAATAATAGATCTAATGTTAATTATTGGGGGGTGGGGAGAAATGTGGCATATAGGAGAGGTAGCAAAGACCAAAATGGTAGAGACTTAACACAAACAAAAGCAATTAAGAAGACGTGACAAGAATACACAAAAGAACATACAAGAAAGATCTTAACATCACTGATACCCATGATGGTGTGAGCCAGACATCTTGGAGAATGAAGTCAAATGGATCTTAGGAAGCATTCCTAACAATGAGACTAGTGGAGGTGATGGAAGTCCAACTAAACTATTTAAAATCCTAAAAGATCATGCTGCATTTGATGTGCCAACAAACTGGAAAACTCAGCAGTGGCCATTAGATTAATAAAGTTCAGTATACATCCCAATCCTAAAGAAGGACACTGTGAGGAATGTTCAAATTACCAAACAATTGCATTCATTTCACATGCCAGCAAGGTAATGTTTAAGTTTCTGCAAGCTAGACATCAGCAATATTTGAACTGAGAATTACCAGAAGAACAGACTGGTTTTCAAAGAGGCAGAGGAACTACATACTAAATTGCTAACATTTGCTGGATCATAGAAAAAGCAAGGGAGTCCCAGAAAAAACAACTAATTCTGCTTCATTGATTACACTAAAGCCTTTGACTGTGTGGATCACAACAATATATGTCAAGTCCTCAAAGAGATGGGAGTACCAGATCATCTTACTTGTCTCTTGAGGAACCTGTATGCAGGCCAAGAAGCAACAGTTAGAACCAAACCTTGAACAACTGATTGATTTGATTGCATATTGTCACTTTATTTAACATAAATGTAGAGTACATCATGCAAAATGCCAGAGTAGGCAAATGAAAAGTCAGAATTAAGGTTTCTGGGAGAAATATCAATAATCTCAGATATGCAGATGATACCACTCTGATTACAGAAAGTGAGGAAGAATTAAGAATCCTCTTGGTAAGGGTGAAAGGGGAGAGTATAAAAGCTAGTTTGAAGCTTAACAGCAAAAAAAACTAAGATCTTGACAATTGGCTCATCAATTCCTGGCAAATAGAGGGAGAAGAAATGGAAACAGTGTCAGATTTTATGTTCTTGGGCTCGAAGATCACTGTGGGTGGTGACCATAGCCATGAAATTAAAAAAAAAAAATGCTTGCTCCTTTGGAAGGAAAGCTATGGTAAATTTGGATAGCATTCTAAAAAACAGAGACATCACCTTTTTGACAAAGGTCCATATAGCCAAAGTATGGTTTTTCTAATAGCAACATATGGCTATGATAGTTGGATTATAAAGAAAGCTGAATGCTTTTGAAATGTTGTGCTGGAGAAGACTTTTGAGAGTCCCTTGGACAACAAAGAGATCAAATCAATCAATACTAAAAGAAAATAATTTAGACTATTTACTGGAAGGTCAAATACTGAAGCTAAAGCTTAAATAATTTGGCCACAATGCAAAGGTGGGACTCATTGGAAAAGACCCTGATATTGGGAAAGATTGAAGGTAAAAGGAAAATGGGACAGCAGAGAATGAAGTGGATACGTAGTGTCCTGGAAACAATGAATATCAACTTGGACAGAATTTGAGAGATAGTGCAGGATAGAAGGGCCTCACATGGGGTCACCAACAGTTGGACATGATTGACCAAATAAACATCAACAAATATCCTAGTTTTCAAAACAAAAGAGGCTAATTCTTTAAATAGAAGATTTTCTAGCCCAAATATGGTAGAACTAGAGTTCTTAACTTTGATTTTGATCAGAATTATAAAATGTTTAATTAAAGGAATAGTTTATAAATATTTAGAAATGGAAGAAACATCAATAAGAGCCAATAAGAATTCACTGAAAACAAATCATGATAGAACAGCTAAATTAGCCTCATTTATTTTTACAAGGTTTCTAGATTGTTTACTAGATGCAGTATGGCATCCAGTATTGGGTGTGGATTCAGGAAGACATGGTTTCAAATGACATCTCTCACACTTTTTAATTGTGTGATGTTAGGTTGATCACCTAATTTCTATCTACTTCAGCTGACAACCTTATCTACTAAGTCATAGGTCAGATTTTATCTGTATTATTATTAGCATTTTTTGACACTGGGAGTCAATCAATGAGGATGGGATCATAGCTCCTTTATGTATTCATTTGTATACCTGAATTTTAGTTGGGCATTTGATAAAGATACTTATGAATTTGCAAACAAGATATATCAATGGAGATCAGAAGATAGTCTGCATGAGTGTTTTGGGAACTGGTTGAATTGTTATACCACAAATTCAATTGGTTAACATTAATCTGGAAAGACATCATTAGTTTAATGGTCCAGTGATCTGTCCTTGACTTTGTAAAGTTCAATATTTTTTAACAGTGACTGGGATGAAGGCATTAAATAACATATTTATCAAAATTACAGATGACATCAAGTTGGAAGACTATATAAAAACATACTAATAGGATAAAATCAATAGTCAGAAATAATGATTTGTTAAAGGTAAAAATACATTTATTATTTTGGTTTCAAAAAATCAACTGCATTAGTATAAAGTAAAGAATGTATGACAGAAAATATTTTGTGGAAGAAAAATTATGTGTTTTATTGGACATAACAGACAAAAAACCATAATGAGATCTTGGGCTTCAGTGATAGAATCATAGTATCAAGAATGAAGGAGAGGATCAGTCTTTCTTGTACTTTATGTTGTTCAAGGCAGTTAGACTGATGAAAGGATAGAGTACAAGAAGACGATATTATATGAGTTGAAGGAACTGCAGATATAAAGCCTGGTGAAGGTAAAACTTAGATCAGATATGCTAATTATCTTCTGGTATTTGAATACTTTTAATGTTTTACTTGTTAAAGGGTTTAGACTTATTCAGGAGAGAAGAACTAGAAACAGTGGGTAAAAACCATAAGAAATAGATATTGACTCTATATAAGGAAATCACTTCTTGATGATTAGAGCTGTTCCAAAGTACAATGTGATACTTCAGAAAGGTAATAAAATGAATGACTTGTCCCCAGAAGTGTGATGAAGCCACCTTATACTGGTCTGAAAGAGAAGACTTTTGAATTTTCAACATAAACATTTATACTTCAAAAACAGACAAATGCTACAATCCAGGGCTTGATATACTGTTTTGCTGATTGTCTAGACTAAAGAAAATGATGGAGAAAATGTTAATAATACAGATTAAAGAGTGTGTCATACATACATTTTCCTCCAGAAGCTAGCTGCTAAACATATATCAAAATACCTTTTTTTTTGTCTCCTATTTGAAGTTTTCAAGTAAAGGCTGAATTGTCGTATACTTACCAGGAATATTGTAGTGGATTATGTGAGATGGCTTCTGAAGTCTTTCCTATCTTTTGAAGATCTGTGATTTTGAAAACTAGGATGATTTGTCCCAGGAAGTTAACAAATGCCAACTCACATTTACACAAAACTTTGCTCCAACAATCCACTAAAACAGATAGCTAAATTCTCAACTTATAGATTTTATATGTGAGGAAACTGAGGTTTAGAGTGCTTAACTGACTTGGCCAGGGTAGTTAGGTCAACATCCTTGGAGATATTTAAGCAGAAGCTGGACATTTGATAGAAATATTGAAGCATATTTAGAAAAGCACAGATTCAAGGATGGGTTGAACCAGATGAACTCTGGGTTTCCCTTCAACTCTAAAATTTTTCTATTGTGATATGTAGTATTCAAAAATCTGACTCAGTCATGCAAATGTCTACCTGAACCTAGCAGGTGGTATCAGAATGCTTCTAGCCTCACGGGAAACTTTCAAGTTTATAGTCTATAAACACTATCTGTAAGCTAATATGTGAACTATTTAGTTGCAGATATAAAAAACACCCCAAATATTATAATATGCTTTGAAAAACAATCAGATTAACCATAAACCAGAAGAAAAAAATAGATTATGCCTTATCCTGAACCAGAAAATAAGTCAGAAAATTTCCAATGGCAGCAAGAATTAAAATCAGTCATTAAAATTGGATATCTAATTTACGTACTGTCCACTCTGACAATTACCTAGAAAACTAGACTTAAGAAAAAATAAGCCTTAGGCATAATCTTTCAGGAACATGACAGAGAGATTGTTGTCACTGTAGTTATATATTGTATACCAAACCATTGATCTGGAAAGTAACAGTGAAGACTTTTTCTTTATGGCTGGGACCAAAATAAATATTTTGACTCACTTCTATAAGCATTACCTATGAGCTATATCTAAGATTAAATGGTGAGATATGTTTAACTAGAAATGAGGCATTGGAATACACTCTATCACCTAGCATTGAAGCATGGCTACCCACAGCACTACTACTCTGTGGCAATACATATTAAAAATGGAATCCTCCAGGAAGTCAATAAAAACTTACTGAAAGATGAAAAAAAATGTATATTTGACATGAGCATGTACTGTTTCCTTTTGTGACACAGAGGAGCGGAATTTCACCTTCTAGGAGAAAAAAAAAGTGTACCAAAGAGTAACAAATAAACAAACATAAAGAAATATAATGAGGCATTTTTGACAGGTACAATTAAGAAAAGTGTTGTGGAAGAGTTGGTACGTGAGCTAGAAGAAAAGTATTCAGAAAGACAGATGAGCTGGTAATGCATTCCAGGTATGAGGGATGCCTTTCATGCATATGTGAAGGGTAGGAGACAGCAAATTCAAGGAACAATTTGTAGTCCAGTTTTGTTAGAATATAACTATATTAACTATAAAGAACATATGAAGAAAGATGCTACCTGCATCCAGAGAAAGAAGTGATAAATATTATGTGTGTACATTATATATACATGTGTGTATACATACACACACAAACACACACACCCATACCATTGGTGTCTAATAATAGGCATCTCTATGGAGGAGGGGGAGGAAGAAAAAAAAAGAAAAAAAATTACATGAAAATTTTGTTACATATTTGAAAGAAATAGCAAGTTGTGTATAGTAGATTTGCTTTTTCATGTACACTCATTTTTTTTATTGTACTGTGTTATGGAAATATTGTTTTATTCCAGAAATTTTAAAAAAATTAAAAAAAGAAATTACTGGTTACTTTTAGAGCAGGATTTCATAGTATAGAAAATTTGTGATTTCTGTTTCAACCTGTCCAGGATCCAGAGTTATGCCAATAGAGAAGAAATAAAACATGGTTGCCAAATAAATGTAATGATACCAAATTTATTGGTGAGGGTAATGAATACTGGGATCTATTTGCTTTGGAAGTATGGAAAGAAAAGAGTATTAGGGATTGAGGCTTCTCTCTTTCAACTGTCATATATGTGTATACATATATACATATAAAAGTATATAAATAATATATGCATAAATATATTATACACATGTGCATGTTCATATACTTATATGTGGGTACATATATGTACATATGTACATCATATATTATATGTGTGTATATTTATATGATAGATCTACCTTGGGCACTTCAGATAGAGATGGTTGGCGGTGCCAATAAACTCACCTATGTAATATCTCCAGGGTCTCTGAAACTTCCTTTAGGCCTATGAGATTTGACAAACCCTAAGGGGGTTCAAATTCTGCTTTGCAACAACTGATAAAGATTTCATACTTCTTCTATGAATAGTAAATCTCCTGGTCATTTCTTATAAGACATATTGGCTCTACTAAATAACTACAAATGCTATCACTCAAAAAAAGATACCATGCTTATTAAAAAGCAACATGTATTTTTAAGTTGTGCATCAACTTCACTGAATATTAGTTATTTTTTCTTAAAAAAACTTTTCTAAAACATTCCATATTTAACAGTTCTATATTAATATAGACACAAATTGTATATCTTAATGAAGCAAAGAATGTGCTAATAGGAAGACTTACACTATAAGCTGCCAAGGCACAGATCTGACAATATCCTCCATTGTTCAAAATCCTGTATGAGCTTCCTAATTATAATTGTATGATAAAAAGTCCTTACCCTGGCATTTAAGCCGTTCTATAATTTGACTTCAACATATCTTTCCAGATTCATTTCACATTATTCTCCTTCATAAACTTTATATATTCTAGAGAAATTGGATTACAAATTGTTCCTTTAACTTGCTGTCTCCTACCCTTCACATATGCATGAAAGGCATCCCTCATACCTGGAATGCATTACCAGATCATCTGTCTTTCTGAATACTTTTCTTCTAGCTCAGGTACCAACTCTTTCACAACACTTTCCTTAATTGCACCAGTCAAAAATATTCTTTCTCTTCTCAGTTTTTTTTTTTTTTTCAGCAAAAGATAAGGTTTATTAGAACATCAGTCATATTGGGCAGACTCTTAAGGAGTCTGAACACTAGCGAGCTATTGGGCTACATTTTAAGAATCTGAGCACCTTAATGAAGACAAGATGGACCTTATATACAGAAAGACTATGGGAGGGATCTAGGAGTGGCCAAGTAGTTTATGAGGTAATAGAACTCCAGGGACCTGAACCACATGGCCAAGGGAGAATGGAGTCTAGATAGGATTAAGGGTGGGAAGTTGCCTGGGGCGATAGGGAGATAAGACAATTGAAGGCTATGGCTAGGTTAAGGGTAACAGATTTGGGAATTTGGGTATAGACACAGTGAAAGATCAGTTGATGAGAGTATAGCCTCAGGCAAACACCAGAGACTTGGCCAAGTGGGAAAGTCCAGGGTTTTCCTTTTTGGGGTCTAGATCCCATCCTCATAAGTCCCCCCTCATAAGTTTCCCCAAATTCTTTTGGGGAAAGAGGTGAAGCTCTTGGCTTCTGAAACTGCTTCCTGCTGACAAGGGGGGTAGAGCTGTCCCTGCCTTGAGAGGGTCCCAAAGAGGAGCACAGGCTGCATCCAGGGAATGATGGGAGGACTTTAGCTGGTACCCACTGTTTGCTACCAACTGTAGGTGAATGGCCTGTAGTCTGGAAGATACAAATCTGACAGAAAAGACTGCAGGGCCCAGATATGACAGGATAAAGCATCCTTAGCTCTGTTTGGATTCAGATAATTAAGTCTTCTAACCATGCAGTTTCAAATCCACCTCACAACCAGACTCAGAAATAGCCAGGTGGGTAACATTCCTTTTGAAAGGAATGATGCTGACTTTCCACCAGTATCAAATTCTCTGAGCAGCTTGTGGCATTTCTCAGATGGTGGATTTTTGATTATAGATGGGTTATGACCCATCAGACAACTCAAAACAAAATCTTATGAGCTTTTACTTCAAACAGCAAGGTTCACTAATCACAGCTTAGGAAAAACTTTTCCAATATTTACGTGCCAAACTTAAATTTGTCCTGGTGTAAAAAGCCAATCATTAGAGATTTGTATACACTTGAAAATTCTTGGCAAGCCAAACCAACTTTTTGGCTAGTTTACACATTAAAACAATAACCAACAATAGCCAAATTATTTTAGCGGTAACCAAATTATGAAAAGTTGCTTGATATAACTGATACAAAAAGTTCACCAATTAAAACAAACCCATTACCAATCAGGAGACTTCAATTTTGTTAAATTAATTTCCAAATTACTTTACACAGAGAATCGACATCTCATCATTAACAGTTAAAACTACAAATTTAATATAGCGTGTAAGTTCGGAGGCTAGCTTCTTTACATTGAGCCGGATGTGCTGAACTTGGGTGATGCTTCCAGGCAAAGGTTGCTCCAGTGCCCAAGGCCATTGCCAGTGGGGCCCATGCTGTAGCTGCTGCCCCTCCCCCCTCCTTCCTTTCCCAGGTGGGGGAGGGTGAAATCAAAGGTGAGGGGTAAAAGGCGAAACTCTCTTCTCCTATGAGAGGGGTTAACAGATACCCTATTGACTCAAGGGAAGGGAGTAGGAGAAAAGAGTGAGCAGGGTTGTAAGGAGGAGTTCTAAACTCCTTAATGATCAACCACAAAACCTCCAGAATCTGCCAAGATATTTTTAGCTGTTCTAACTTTCCCTGTAACCTCCATGAAGAAGGATTCAGAGGTGCAGAGGGAAGGGAGTAAGTAAGCCTCAGGGAACCAAAAAGCAACTGCAGTTTTCCCCAATTCCCTAGCACCAAGGGAATTCATACACTTCTGGATAGGGCATCTGTCCTTGTCCTCTATGCTGTGGAAGGTGTGCCCAGGTCCATGGCCTTGAACTGACCCAGTGCATCGAGACCCTGAGAGCGTCAGGCCCAGTGCTAGACAGCCTCGTAACTGTCTGCCAGAAAAGTACCTCCAAGCCTTGATGCTTGAAGAGCAACCCCAAATGAAGAGCAAGAAAGGAGGAGAGGGAGGAGGCTTACGTACCTTCCAGTCTTGGCTGGAGAAGAACTTGGGGTTAGGCAGTTTCCCCATATGGGCCAACACAAAAACTTATTATCCAAATGAGATTTATCAACAGAGGGTTCTTTACAATTCATGAGAGTCTCAGGGGATTCAGGGCATTCTTCAGATCTCTAAGATGGTCTCAGAATAATAGGTATAATGATATGGTAGGGATTGTGTGGGGAGAGAGTATGAAATGCACAGGGTAGCATTTCCGAAGTTAACTTCCCTGCTTTTTTTTTTTTTTTTTAGGAAAGAGCTCATCTCTAATGTGTTATAGCTTTTTTTCTTGCTTTTCAGGGATGGCTAGACAGTAGTTGGTGGGGAAGCATAGTGCTATCAAAGAATCCCAGACTTTGAGATTTGGAAGAGACCTCATCAGCCAACTAAACACAAACCTGACTCAAAAGACATCCTCACTATAGCATACTTCATAAGTGATTGTACAGCCTCTGCTTGAAGACCTATAAGAAAGGGGAATCCATCACCAGCCTATTCCACTTTTTCACATCTCTCAGTGTTAGAGTGTTTTGCTGATATGAAGGAAAAATATACTTTTTTACAGTTTCCACTTATTTTTTCCTGGTTCTGCTCTCTAGAGTAAGACAGAACAAATATAATCCTCCCTCTATATGACAGTCTTTCAAATACTTTGAAGAAAGATTTGTTCTTTCTTGAGTCTTTTCTTCACCATTCTAAAGATTCTCTGTTCCTTCAATCAATCTTCATGTGACAAAAAGGGCTTTTACCATCCCAGTTGTCCTTTTGTGGATTCTTTTCATCTTATCAATTTCTTTTTTGAACTGCAGTGCTAGGAATTGATAGTACTGAAAAGAGCAGAGTACAGTGGGATTATCACCTCTTTATTCCTAGAGACTAGTCCTCTCAATATATGCCACAATTTAATTAGTTTTTGTGGCTATTCCATCACAATGCTGACTCATACTGAGCTTGTACACTAATACTCCCAAATATTTTACAGAGTGACTGCTGTCTAACAATACATTTCTTTACCATCCTATGTTTCTGTAACTGATTTTTGTGCTCTTGTTCATTTTTACATTTATCTCTATTGAATTCATCTATTAGATTCAACATAGTGATCTAGCCTTGGATAACTTTTTGATAGTTTTGGATCTTGACTCTGTACTTGCTATTCCTCCCAGGTTTGTGTTATCTGTAAATTTTATAAGCATGTCACCTATGCCTTTTATGCATATTGTTAATAAAAATGTCAACTATCACAAGGTTAGGTTCTGGGGTCTCATTAGAAATCTCTTACTGTATTGAAATTGAGTCATTAAGAACTACACTTTGAAGTCTGGAAATCAAACCAGTTCTTTATACACTTGATTATATTGTTGCTTAATCTTTTTATCTTTTCCAAAAATATATCTTCTTAAAAGCTCTGCTAAAATCTAATAAACGCTGAACAAGATATTCCCTTCAAGCAATGGTTTCTTGATTATGATCTATTTTTGATACTGTCATACTTATTCCTTATTACAAGTTTCCTTTGTGTTTGAATGTTTGCAAATCATCTCCAATAATCTATTACAGGTGCCCCCTGGAATAGAAAACAAGATACCTGGCACATTTTTTGCAGATACTATTTTCTTCCCTTTTTCCTTGGTACCCATATTTATGCTTTGTGATTTTTGAATATTATAAGTATTTGGGGAGGAAGTCAGTGGAAGGGGGTGAAAGTGAAGTAAAGTGAAAGTATGACACCTCATTTCTGATTTGAGAACTGTTCTCAAAGGAATTTACTTTCATGGCCATAATAGTTAGAATGAGAAATTTTCCTATAGTTTAGGAAGTCATCCTAAATAATAATAGGGGCCATTAGTTCTTAGTGGACTAAATGACAAAAATGAATTAAAGTATAAAAGTTTGCTAATGGCCTGAATTAATCATTTAACTCTTAACTCTGCCCACCGTAAATTATATTATAAAGCAAACAGTTAAAATTCACTCATTATCTTTTTCTTAATTCTTCAAATACTGAGCAGTATGTGTCAAGAAGATGAGTCAGCAAGCCACTAGGAGGGATTAAAACAGGCCATGTTTCATGGGGTTGTACTAAAAATAAAATAAAACTGCCATATAAGTGACCACTAAACAAATGACAGTTTGTTATGAGAGGTCATGGTACTTAGTTGAACTTCCCTCTGACCTGTGATAAAAGTTTTCCTAACTAACTAACGTGCTCCAAAGGCAAGTTCATCAGGTGGCCCCTTACACCATAACATAACTGATTCCTCAGAATAACAACAAAAGGTATTTTTTTTGGTAGAAAATTCTATCTCTGTTTATTAAAAGTGAATTGCCCCTGTCAAATGCACATTAAAGCAAAGAATATTAAAAAATTAAGCTCACCAAAATACAAGGCATCCCACAAAATTTAAACTGGTCCTGCCTATTGGTCCCGACCAATGTCAGCCCTATATATTTTTTTATTGCTTCTCAGAATACTAGGATAAAAAGAATATGCTTCAGACTCTCCTCATATACAGATTCCAATGAAAAACAGAGCTAACCAAGAAGACAAGAAAAATGGCTTGTTAAATTTTTTTGTCAATCCTCCTTTCTAATTCTAATTTGGCCCACATTAATTTCTCTCAGGTATTTGATCCAATACTTATTTTGATGAATTTCTTTAATACACTTGCTTCATTAAAAACTCTGCTTTTTATGATTCCTCTTGCTAAAGTGTTAAAAAAACTTTTGTCTCCAACTTAGTTTTTCAGACAGGTTTTGTATTTACTAATGTCCTAATATCATATCAGAAATAGGCTTGGGGAATGGATTTTGGGAAACATAGAGTTGGATGTCAGAGGAGAATATCAATAGAGTTGTCCTCATGGTCTTCCCTTATTAGAAATAGAAATACTTTTATTAAATCATTATAGTTGCACAAGTAATATCTTTTATTGAAGAACATGGACAAGAATCACAAGGGATGAAAAGACAAAGATAGTAAGTATCTGGATCTGAACTAATAAAGGAAATCCTTATATTGACAAGGTCACAGATCTATTGAAGTGTATTAAAGTATAGAAGAAGAAATTTAACAAAATATTATTATTATATAATTTTCTAAAAGTATTATGAAGATATTAAATGTTTACATGTATATGGGAAAATCTATGTACACTTTGTTGACACATTCTATGTTTAATCAAGTATTGTGTTTAGTGTCATCTGAAAGGACTTTTGCTCAGGATGGCTGCATGAAGATAGCTCCTACATATCTCCTTCAGCAGAAACATTAAAATATAGCAGGGTGATTAATAATGAAGAAATCCAATGAGAAACCACAGTAAGTGATTTCTTCTACCCCAGAACTGTACAAAAGTCAGCTAGAAACCCATTTTTTCAATTACAAAGGGAGTGTTAAAAATCAGTGCTATCAAAGGCAAGTAAAGCAGGCTTCTCTGTTGTCTTTTAGGCTCTGTGTCTAGAAGCAGCAAGATTGGAAGGCTGCACAGAAATCCCCCTGTCACTTCCTGAAAGAAACCACAAAAACATAAGTCCCAAGAATTCTCATCTTCCCTGTTAAAGAAAAAAAAATACTGAAAGCACATAGAAATGAGTTGAAGTACCAAGGGTCATAGAATAGCACAAAACTCAGCAGCTTCTGAGTAAAATTTTCTGTTGTTTCTACAGCTTTTTCTTTGAACTGATGCATTCATAAGCATTATATTATTTAGTCTCATTTAAGTTTAAATCATATTTCAAATGCCCTTTGTTAAGTATAATAGCTATTACATTGAGGTAATTTTTCTGCATTTGTTTGTAAATGCTATATGCCATGGTACATGTTCAATTTTTCCAAAGGTACAATGCAAAAATTAGAAAAATGTACAATCCTTTTGATTCCCATTTAGTACTTGTCAGAGTTTTACCAAGTATAATTTTTTTCTAGTGTTTTATTCAAGTCTAAAATTTCTTGTTTATCTTTTTGTTTGTTTTGTCTAGATTTACAAGGGCATATTAAGCCATACTGAACAACTAACTGCTTTTGTTTTGTTGTCTCTTTCTCCATGTAATTTGATTAACTTTTTCTTAATGTATTTATATTTGATTCAATTTGGGGTATATTGATATGATTTCATTATCTATAGTTCTTTTCTGAGAGGCAGCATAGAGTAGTAGATAGAGAGGGAGCCTTGTAGTCAAGAAGTCCTAGAATAAAGTCCCATCTTTTACACATATTGGTTATGTGATTCTTAACTATTTGAGGCTCTGGCAATTTTCTTAGCCTCTCAGAGTTTTAGGTCACTGATAGTAAATTGCAGAAAAGATGACAACTTGAATGGGTAAAATAAATTTCTTTACTAAATTTCCTTATTTTCCTTACTAAATTTCCCTATACTGATGAAACCTGATGATTACTCATAGCTCCATCCCTATTCCTAAACTCCCTTTAATAATAATTTCCCCTCTTTATGTCTTTAACCATATCCATTTTATGGTTGCTTATTTAATACTATGTTTACTGTTTATATTTTTATTCATTTTATATATAATACATTGTGTGCTAGCAATTAATTACACAGAATTTTTTATGTTTCAAATATTATTCTTGTCAATGACATATTGGTAGATTGCTTTCTAATCCATTCCTTTTTTACTCTCCCCAGTTAATATCTTTTTTTATAGGTTAACTCATCCTGTTCATTTTCATGATTGTGTTTCTTGTGTTTTCACCCCTATTATATCCTTTTATAATTTTACCTCTCTTTGCCCCCAAATATCTCTTAATTATAAGAAAGCAAATAGAATATAAAGGAAATATTGTCAATACTGGTAATCTATATTTCAAATATTCCACTCCCACTCTTCTGGTCTTCTCTCTTTATCCCCCAGGACACCAATCATTGGTTCTTATATTTTAAAAGTGGTATCCTTTCTCTTAAGCTCCCCTTATCTCTTCCTGTCCACTACTTTTTTCCCCTTAAATTTAATGTAGTTCTATATCAAACTCTGTATATACATGTGTTCAAATATTCCTTGTTTAGTTCATAAAAGAATGAATTTTATGAGATCTTCTCTTCCCTCTACCTTCAGATTTGTATACTTTTTTTCCTAGTATTTCTCATTATGAGAAAAACAAAGACCTTCTCACATATTCTTCATTTCTTAACTATTCCACTTTCCCTCACTTTTCTTTCCTCTCTTAAAACCCACACAACCAAATGAAACCAAGTCAAAGGCCTATATTTATCTTTCTTCATTCCTTTTGTGATCCTTGAAGACAATAGCATTACTTTGCTCAAATCTACTTGACTTTCTATGTTTCCTTTGTCTCCTGTGTTTCCATTTCAAATATTCTACCAGCTCTTTAAAATCAGGAATGTTTTCAATTTTAGAAAAGTTCCAAATTTCCCCAGTCAGAATGACTAATAATGTTTGCAGTCCCCATATCTGTAAAATTGGGATCATAATAGCACCTAGTTTCCAGGGTGGTTGTGGGGATTAAATAAGATAACAAGTGAAGCACTTTGCAAATCCTAAAAGTGAGATAAAAATGCTAACTAGATGAGGTCTTCTTGTTTTCCTTGAAGACTAACCAGCTTTAGAAGCTTTAGCTTTTGACACAAGCTCTTATCAAGTAGCAAGATAAGATAATAAGTATGTAAATGAACTGGGAATGCAGTATCAATACAGGCATTGAACAGGTGATACTGCCAGAATTTGGAGAAAAGAAGACATGCTTTTTAAGTTGAAGTTTAGAATCAACATAAGATTCTGAAAGATGATTTGTAAATGTGCTATTGATGAAATTAGAGTGCATTTGAATCCTATTAAGAAGCTGAGGTATATACCAAGTCCACATAAAGGATACTATTTTAAACTTTAAAAACTCATTAAAATCAGATACTGGGTTTAAATCTTACCTTTGTTGACTATTGTGTGTATTACTTTGGACAAGTTGCTCAATCTTTCTAGGTCTCAATTACCTAATTTAAAATATGTCACTCAAGTTGATGGCCTCTGGTATCCAGCTCTAATACTACAATATTACGATTGTGGCTACCTAAAAATGATTTGGAAGATAGCAATCTGATGGTAACTACCACAAAGTCAGGGGTAATCTTGATAAATGTAATATAATCCAAGTCTTCCATTATTAGAGATTCTCCATGAAAGTGTATGCAAAAAAAGCAAAACAAGCAAACAAAGAAGAGCTAACTATTCAAATATTTTCATAGAGATTTTGTGTAATTACAAAGAACTGGAAAAATATTCATGTCTAAATAGAATAGTTAAATAATTTGTGATTAATTTGTGTAATAAAATACTATAATTAAGATCAACAAGTATGAAGAATACAAAAATATCTATAAAATAATACAAAGGGAAAGAAAGCCAAACCTAAAATACAGACTATATACTAATAAAAATGAACTGGGAAACAAAGAAAAAGAAAAAATGAATGAGAAAGAAAGGACAGGTATTTAATTAGAGATTGCTGAACAATTCTAATATTTTATGAATTAAAATTAATATAAATATAAATAATTACTATGCAAATTTATTTGGCTGCATTCATGTTCATTGTTGAGGGTTTTTTTTTGGTTAATTCAAAAATAAGCATTATCCATCAGTGATGCTGCAATCACAAGAGACCCAGTCTGAGTAGACAGACTTCTTGACTTCTTTTTTCTTAGTATCTCCTATTGCCACATATAACATATTATGATTCCATTGCATTTTCTGGGAAAAAATACACATCTCAATTTGAAGATATTAAATACTTGCAACAATTCTAGAGTCAATTATGTAGCACAAAACACACTAGTGGACATGTTTATGGGTATTTCTAAATGCAAAGAACATCATTCTCCAATTATGGAAGTCAGTATTCCAAATATACTTATGGCACATAACTGTTTCATTTTTAATTGCCATTTGTGGACTGTCATCAAGGTACAGCCTGAATAAACAAACTTTTTGATTATTTAAAGTATGTATATAGGACAACTGCTGATTTTCTTCCCTGTTTCAGGACATTAGCCAACATTTAATTTTGTGACAAAATATATAGTTGCTTCAACATACTTTGGAGTGTCACATATTCTTGACAATGTATATAAAACACTTTTCAGATTTCAAAGTCCTATATAATTGTAATTTTTAATTGTATAATAAGTATTATTCTTACCATTATTATATGTAAGACAGTGCTGAGATTCCTGTTGTGATAATGCATAAAATTTATATTTAAATTTTGAAGACTAAATAAAATGCCATAGAATTAGAAATCTTTTATCAAACTAGAAGGCTAGTGAATTTGAAGACCCATATCCCAAATGGAGCTGAAGGGCAAAGCAAGAGATGTTGAATTCCTAGAAATATACACAAATCACTTTCTGACATATGACTAGCAGGTAACATGACTGAATTTTTTCACAAATGTTCCAGGATTTAAACTTCCAGTTCATTGTTGTCCCTGTCAACTTGACAACTCTGTATAATGGCTATGTTGTAATTTCCTTTAGAGGTTTCAGATTTTATCAAAGGATTCAGAGTTGAAGGAGATATTTATTCTATTCTACTTATTTTGCAGATGAGGAAACTAAGGACAAAAGAGCTTGAGTGACTTTTTCAAGGTCATACAGAGATTCAATTCCAGGTCTTTTGTCTAAATTCAGTGTTCTTTCCAATGTACCCAATGGTCATTACAAACTTTCATGCCTGAATAGGAAATTTAAAGCAATCAATCTTGTATTATTGAAATTTGAAAAATTCTTTTGCAAGGAACTGTTAGAAATTAGGCATACCAAGGCATAGTGAATGCAAAGGCTTAAAAGACTAAACACTAAAGTATAAAAGTTATCATTTTGCAAAAGACATCAGATAGCCAACTATCACTTCATTTAACCCTCACAAAAAACCCTGTGAGTAGGTGGTGCAGGGATCATGATTGTCATTTTACAGATGAGGAAACTGAAACCTAGAAAGGTAAAATGATTTTACCAAGGTCATGTAGGTAGTGAAGTGGCAAAGTTGCAATCTACACTCAGTTTTTCTGACTCCAAATTTTATATTGATTCCTTTATAACCACAGCTGCCTATTTAATAAATTAAAAAAAAATCAATCAATAAACATTTAATAAGCATCTACTATATGCCAAGCACTGTGCTAAGCTCTGGAGATACAACAAGAGGTAAAAGACAATCCCTGCCTTCAAGAATCTCACAGACTAGTGGGGGAGAAAAACAAATCATCATTGGAAATTGGAAATAATTAAGAGAGGAAAGGCACTAGAATTAAAAGGGGTTGGGGAAGACTTCCAGTAAAAAAAAAAAGGGGGTAGATTTTAGTTGGGAGTTAAAGGAAGCCAGGGAAAGCAGTAGGTAGAGATGAGGAAGAAGAGCATACCTGACATAGAGGGCAACGAGAAAAAAATGTCTGGAGATGAGAGATGGAGTGTCTTGTTCATGGAAAAACAAGGAGGCCAGTATCATTTAATTGGAGACCATGAGGTCAGCAATAAAGTGTAAGAACTTTGGCCTAGATTACAGGGGTGGGGAACCTATGGCCTGGAGGCCACTTGTAAACCCAAGGCTTTGGATTCAGTCAAAGGGCCACACTTGAGGATCTAGAGGGCCACATGTGGCCTCAAGGCCACAAGTTCCTCACCCCTAGAGAATCTGTTCATGTATATGCTCTCCTCAAAACTGTGCCTACAATGATTAATTTCAAAGAGAGAGAGAGAGAGAGAGAGATACAGCTTACTTTTTCTCATAAATTTTTGGAGAAGGCTACAACATTGCCTTTTTGTCGTATATTCCATCATGAAACAAGCTCTTAATGCTGTCTCTCCTCCTACTTCCTATGATATATTTAAAAGCTGTGGCTGTCTTCTATGTGATAGTGACATCACTCCTTGTGTTAACACGTTTGCAGTTCCAACTCATTCACCAACTAAAAGGGTTTTTGTTGCACCTCAGGTAGCCAGTAGCAAATAATTAGAAGTTACTCATGCTAATTCTAAATTTTTATAAGCAGGCTCACCAAATCTCCAAGTAGGTTGTTGCCAGGCATGGAATATTGCGCATGTAGAATGACTGGACCTTCATTGTCTGTTTCCACCATTATATGAGAAACAAGGTTGGGAATAAAAAGTAAGACTCATTATATATTTTTAAATGTTTAATGCCAGGAAATATTCCTTATCATTAAATAAATAACCAATGCTCTCTTTCTGAAAAACCTTCGAACAGCAGACATAGCTAATCAGAGGTTCAGAAAAGAACTGAGATACTATATCTAGATAGTTCAGTATCTATCATGTCTTTCAACTTAATGTGTCATATTAACCTGATGTCTAAGATATTAGATGTGTGACTCTGAGCAAGTCATTTAACTTCCATTTGCCTCAGTTTCCTTATCTGTAAAATGGAGATAATAATTGAACCTTCCTTCCAGGGTCGTTGTAAGAATCAAATGAGATAATAATTATAAAGTGCTTAGCCCACTGCCTGGGTATAGCAAGTGTTACACAAATGTTAGCTATTATGATGATGATGATGATACAAAAGTTCTTTAAGTACCATGGTACTGTATGTTTGAAGGCCAACATAGACCAATTATTAACCACAAGGATCAATCATCGACATGAGTTAAATTATTAAGTTAAAAGTAACAAAGTACGGTGCTAATACTAGAAAAAGAATTCTTTTGGAAATCATTAGACCTGTCTTCTGCTACTAATTCTCTGGATGGTATTGGATATATCTCTAAATTTCTCTGAGTATCAGCTTCCTCATTTGCAAAGTGATAGTTCTGCATTAGATGTCATCTACCAGCACCAAAATCAAAGGAAATTAGACTATGTTGAACAGGTAAAATGATGAGGGATGAATGTTGGGGAATGGGAACAAAAGGAAAAAAAGATCTTAAAGAGATCTTTGTGAAGAGGCAGAATTGCATTTCCTAGGTATCATACAGGCAATAATAAAATAAAGTACCACCTTTTCAAAAATAGACCTATTGCACTGGAATCAGTAGCTTCTGGTGAGGTAACTCCCTCTACCAATTCAGATCACTACATATTCTACAGTTTAGGCTTATAGAGAACTTCTTGGGTTGCCTAGAGATAAAGTGACTTTTCCAGACTCAGACAACTAGTACGTGTTAGATACAAGACTTGAATCCAGCACTTTCAAAACCAGCTCTCTATTCTATACTCCAGAATCTCTCTCAAGTAAAACTTAATCAAAAGGTACATAGCTTAGATTTGGGGCTGACAGTAAAGGCATGTGAGTCGAAATTTAAGGAAGAAAATTGTGATGATAAAGTAAAAGTATATGGTTTTATGAAACAAAAAAAATGTTTTCGCCTAGAAATCACAAAGAAATATAAGGAAGATAAAATAGTAGTCATTAAAAGAAATAAAAAAGTTGTAAAATCATTTGGAAAACCTAAATACAGTAAGGCAGATTAAGAAGAGAGATTACACTAAACTGAAAATAAAAATCTTAGTCTAAAACATCACCAAATTAAAACATTTGGGGGCTTTGGGGCATTTTTGGAATTTCTGAGCTAACACAAATTCAGTATACCATAATTTGGGAAGAAAAATCACTTTTATGATATAGAATTTTACTACTGCTTCAAAATTAATTACTTGCAGCTCAGATTCTTAAAATCTAGCCAATAGCTCAGTAATGTTCAGATTCCTTAAGAGTCTGGCCAATATGGTGGATGTTATAATAAACTTTGTCTTTGGCTGAAAGAAGACTTGGGTTGAATTCATTTGGGCAGGACCCATGTGTTGTTATTTTGGGGTCCCAGCACCCTTAAACCTCTAAACCTCAATAGCAGGAGTTGAATGGGAAAACAAAAAAAAGGATTTGAAATACAGGAGGAGAAACATGTTCCTTGTCAGGAAGCTGGAAAGTGGATGAATGCCATTCCAAGATGGGCAGGAAGGGAAGACTATTTCTTGAAGAGGAGGGAGAACTTGATGTTTTGAGGAGAAAGTAATGGTTTCTCAAACCTGGAAAGACTTACATGAACTGACGCAAGGTGAAGCAAACAGAACCAGGAGAATGTTGTACACAGTAACAGCAATATTGTACAATGAAGATCTGTGCATGACTAACTTATTCTCAGCAATACAATGATACAAGACAATCCCAAAGGACTAATGATGAAGCATACTATCTGTCTCCAGAGAAAGAACTGATATTGATTGAATATCGACTGAAGCATGCTATTTTTCACTTTCTTTCTTTCATTCTTTTTCTTTTATTCAAGTTTTCCTCTACAAAATGACTAATATGGAAATATTTTACATGATTACACATTTATAACCTATATCATTGCTTACTGTCTCAGGAAGGGGAAAGGGGAAGGGAGGGAGGGATAGAATAAAAAAAATTACTTGCCTGATCATCCACTTAATATTAATAACATTAATAACATAATAAAATAATATAATAATAATAAGCCAAAAGACCTGGGTTTCAGTTCTCCATTTTATTACCAAGGCAAAAATTCAATCTCCTCTAAGTACAATATCTAATTAAAAATTCCATGTGATGGTATTATGTCTTTTGACTCTATGGTAAATCAGATTTATATATTAGGTACATGTCTGCTCTATATGCTCTAGTAAAAGAGATGAAATGAAAGGCTGTGGACACAAATTCTTAATGGTACTACTGGATTTTTTCCTTCCATTTTCTTAAGGACAAAAAGGGATGAAAAGTGTGTTAAAATGGTGGAATATTCTCAGAACAATATCCACAAATGCCAATAATCATAGATTTTACTTTTCTTATGTTCTCTAGGCTCTAATCTTTAGTAGCCTATTATAATGAGTGGTACAACATCAGATACTTTCCACATGACACTCATTTATCATACTCAAATTATAGACCATAAGCCAAGATTCTGGTCAAATAGGATTTAGTTTAAATAATGCAAAAGCAACCACAGGAAATGTTGTGATAGATGTCAAGGAATACAATGTCCATGTTACTGAACCAGACAGCACACACACAAAAAAGAAGACATTATAGCCCTAAAACTTTAATCTTCCCACCTCCTAGTATTAGGAAGTAAATCACCCAGTCAATCACCACTGAATTTGTATGTTAATTATAGGATCACAGCTTTTTTATTTTTAATAAAGGCATTGTGCCAGCTGCTTGGCAGATTAGTGACTTTTTCTTGGAAATTCAGCAAGTTGTTTGCCAGGGATTCAAATAAGACACAGCAGGAAGCCTTATTAATCTGGGTTTGGGTCTCCATTCACTGATTAGATGTAACAGGAAAAGGAAATTTTCCTTCTATAGTTGTAATTACAGATAGGGAATTCTATTTTAGCTCTCCATATTTTACTAATCATTTTGTTAATGTAAAATTCATGCCTTCCTATCCCTTGACAATAAAAAGTCCAAGCTTGAAGGAAAAGAATTCTTTAGGAACAAAGGATGGTGTAAGGCTATCTAAAGCAACTTGTGCTTCATAGATTAGGAATCACATATTTTCTATTTTCTGTAAAACACTTACCATATTGTGGACACCAAAAATGATGAGACAACTCATCCTAATTTTGAGTTAATGAAATATTAAATAGTGAGCTTCACTAAAACTATGTCACTCTAATTCCTAACTGGTGTTGAAATAATAATAAAATAGTGTTGTCAATAATAAAATTATTGGCAATAAAATAGTTAATAAATAGTGTTGCTATTACTGCTAACTAATGGAAACTGTGATGCATTTATATGTGCAGTGATGTCCTAGTATTTCTGGTCAGAATTTTTGTTATGGGAGATGCAAAAAAATGAGTAAAATCTGCTAGATATATACCCAGGAATTTTATCTAATTGAACTAAAAAAGAAGAAAGCAGTTTTCCCACTCACCCCCACCTCTTCTACGTCCAATTTCTGTCCCTAAAATTTCTGTTTTCTTCCTAAGTGTCCTGATAATGTGATGCAACATAAGGATCTCCCCAGTTTATGCTACCCTTTCTTGTTCCCATCTGAGAAACCCAGAATTTCCTTAACAATCACTTAAAACAATACAATGGGAATTATTTAGTTACTCCTTTAACCCCTGCTAAAGCTGTTAGCTCTTTTTTATTGCAATCAACCATTTCAAAATTATTTCTGTGAAACATAACATTTTCTTTTAAAACGCAAAGAACATAACCATTTTTACTCTGTCACAGAATGTTAACTTCTAAGACAAAATGTAGCACTCCCTCTGTGGCTACTTTCCCAACTTTAATTCTCATTGGCTTGCTGGGATCACAGATACATCTGACTATTACTTCTCAGTTTTCTAGAGATAATTTCTTAAGGGTCAGGGGTTTCTTCCCCCTCTACTATGGTCCTCAGTGTCATTTAACCAATTGAAATCTCCTTCATATCAATTAACCAACCAACACTAATCAACTTTTACAAGGTTATTGAAGGGCAGCTAGGTAGTACTTTGGTGGTTAGGCCTGGAATCAAGAGGACTCATCTTTATGTATTTAAATCTATCCTCAGACACTTACTATCTGTGTGACCCTGGGAAAGTCACTTAACCTTGTTTGCCTCAATTCCTCAACTCATTAAATGAGTTGGAAGAGGAAATGGCAAACCACTTTAATGTCTCTGCCAAGAAAACTCCAAATGGGGTTATGAAGAATCAGAAATGACTGAAATGACTGAACAACAACAACTTTACAAAGAGATATTTTTTGAGAAGATGTAACAAAGTCAAAATGATATTTCCATTCCTCCACCATAGGACCCACTCTGCTATATTCATACAAAGTCCAAAGGAGAGTGGGTTCAAACTTAAAGAGCATATGTGGCAAAACAAAAACAAAAAAAAAAACCTCACAGATTCTGTTTGTCTGGGAGTCCTTTTGTCTTCCCCTTGAATTTTCATTTAATTCACCTGGGTTATAGTTTTTTGGGGCGCTCTGGGGGTGAAGATTCTTGCAGAATCATGAAATTGCCTTTCCTTAATATATCTAGTGTGTTCATGGTTCCCCATGCAGATGCTGCCATCAGCCAGGAACTCTCTCACCATTGCTAGTAATCACATCTTCTGATGTTTCAAAGTTTGAAGTTCTTCTACTGGTCAAGGCAAGTAGGAATAATAACAATAGTATTTATCACAGCTAACATTTAGATAGCACCTACTATGTGCCAGTCACTGTGCTAAGACCTTTACAAATATTATCTCACTTGATTTCCACAACAACCTTGGGAGGTAAGTATTGTTATTTTTCCCATTTTATAATTGAATCAGCTGAGACAGACAAAGATTAATTAAGTGACTTGCCTAGGAGCACAAAGCTAGTGTCTAAGGTTGGATGTGAACACAGATCTTCCTGATGCCAGGTCTAGTGCACTATCAGAAATTCTCTCTTCCCATTCCAAAACAATTCCTTCTTCATGTTTTGTCTAGCATTACTCCACCACTACACTAGATTGATCATAACAGATTCTGAATTAACTTGCTGTCTTATCCAAAATCTCACACCATGAAAATGATTCTTTTCAATCAATACCAATGCAACTCCCTTGTCACCTCATTTCACCCAAGGATACAAGTATTTCACTCCTTCCAAATTGATTAATGATTTTTTCATACTTATTTTATGTTTTTGAATTATTTAAAAGTATTTAGGAATTGTTCATACTACTTTAAACGTTTGATTGTTTTTATAACTCAAAGAAGCTTTTCACTTAAAGAAGATATCAGGGAATGTCAGAATGTTAGTTAAAGTAATTGGAGGGGGGGTGCAGTGATTGATATAATACAGAAGTCCAGGCCTTCAGTGTTTAATTAAAGTAGAATAGAACCTTCCCTTATAGAAACCCTCTTCTCTTGGCCTAATCAGATCACATCCACCAAACTTGCATTTCTTCATGAACGCTGACATGACTACTACAACTTATGTTGATCTATCTAATCTATGAATTACCTATGAAAACATTTATTTTTTGGAAGCAATTGGAGGTAAGTGACTTGCCCAGGGTCATATAGTTATTAAGTGTCTGAGGCCATATTTGAACTCAGGCCCTTTTGATTCCAGGGCCAGTGCTCTATCCACTGGACTACCTAGCTGCCCCACTATGAAAACATTTAATTAAATTCATTTTTAGCACATATTTAATTCTCTGTGCTTGGCTCTTGAAATAGAAAAACAAAAACACAATAGTCTCTGCTGCATATCCTTTGTATCAGGCATTATTGTCAAACTACATATACAAAGTCATAGGATTTGGGTCATCAAAAGTTAATTAGATTAATTGAAAGAGAAAGACCTAACAACTAACATCAAACTGAGAATAATGCAAATGATACTAAAATGCTTAAATTTATGCACAATTAAAGTGAAGATAAAATTGTTGCCATAAATGAACAAAACCAATAATTTCATCCTGCCATCTAAAGCACTGGAGTTACAGGCAAGTTAAATAAATAATAAGGAGAAATTAAGTATTTTTTTAAATTAAGAAGTACAAACTTTCAACAGATTATTTGTAATCTGATATAATTACATTGAATTAGGAAAACTGAATTTAGATTTACTGTGCTTATAATTAAATGCTGACATGTTTATTATGTTTTCAAGAAATAACTATACAAGGCAAAAGGATTATAGAATGTGATCAAAGTTACTTAATAGTTCAGTTTTCATCATTTAAAAAGGAGACTATCCCTACCTCTGCAAATAATTACCACTCAACATAGCTTAAAAATTGCAGTGTGGACAATTGTCACTCACCCAACTTACAGTAACAAAACTCTTTTTAACTTGGGTGAGTGGAAATTTTCCTAGTCTATAGATTTTGTCATGTATTTAAGTATTTAAACAAACTCTTTTTTTTCTGAGTTACAAAGAAGAGAATGCTGTTAACTATATTTTCCATTTCAATACTGTTATGAACAATGGCTTAAACCTCAGTGATCAGGTCTTCCATTTGACCTATCTTACGGTTATAATTTTAGTTCATTGTTGGAAGTCATTTTCTGTGGACTAAGACTATATTCTTATAGATCTTCTACCAGTACTTGTACTTAAGGAATTAATTAAAAATTAAATCACAGGTAGTCACAATATTTGATAATAATAATTATCACTGACTTTTTTAGGCTTACAGATCAATATCATGGTAAATCTAGGGAATTTTCTTAACTGTTTTCAAGAATTATCCAATAAAAATAAATTTTATGGCTATTTGTATCTAATGGATAGTGCATTGGGATAAAAACTGAGACTGTTATTTATTGGTATAGAGATCTCTTCTACCAATGCAGGACATCAATTTCTCTACAACTTATTGTCTTAAAGAGTCATGTAGAATTCTGAGAAGTTAAGTGACTTGTCAAGTGTCATGAGTCCAAGTATGTTCAATGGTGGTACATAAACCTTGATCTTCCTGACTTAAAAGCAATCTGTTTATCCACCATGCCATATTACTTAAGATGATTTAATATTTAAACAATGGGACTTTACTTTCTTATATATGAATTTCTCAAGTCATATATATTTTCCCTTATCCTCTTCAAACATAGCTTTCTTTTTTAGAAATCTACTGTAAGATTATACTACATGATTTTAAATTTTAAAATATTTGAAATACATTGATATATTTAAAGATCTTTAGAATATTTATATAAAAGCAATAAACTGAATGTTAAGTTGAAAATACTAAATATTTTAGCATTATAATAATACTGAGATCCAAAGCAAAGTCAAGTATAATCATGATCAAATTGTTGCTATCAGACAAACTTTTCACAAAATGTAACAATTCACCAATGTCAAAATACATCTGATTGATTTTAAACTTACATTTAAGGTATATTACTGCTTTTATTTTCTGCAGTTTTATAATTCAACATATTAATTTTTAGCTACCAAGAATGTGCAATAAAAGGTGTTAGCCTTGGTCAGAAAGGAGTACTGCCTCATCCTCAGAGGCTAGAGGAAAAGAAGAATTGATAGGTAGACACATGAAAAGGTTTTGAGGCATAAAAGAGTGGGGATGAGGGAACTCATGATGAATGACTTAATATTCTCTGTAAAGTAAAAAATCCAATGGGTTGGGGGTATAAGGATTGAAGGAAAAGATTTAGAATACTCACTGCAAGGAATATGATAAGGAGTCAGTCAAAAAGTAATAAATCCACTAGAAAGATGGCCTGAATTTGTTGTCAATTCAGTCAGCATAGTTTGGTGACTTTTTTTTTTTAGACAGTACTTAGCTGCTAAGGATTCGGGGTGGGGAGAAGGAAGATGCTTATAGAGACTCGGAATTTCAGTTTAGTAGAAGGGTGAAAGGAAAAGGGGGAAAGGGATTAAACAAGGTCAAGACTATCAGCACAGAACTGAAGCAAGAATAGTAGATATGAAGTAGGAGAACATGAAGGGTTATATCACTATAATATTGGAAATCAAGTTTAGGAAGAGTGAAATAGTGAAACAGCTTATAATCATAGAGGGAAATTTTAGATTTTAAAATCTTAAATGTGTTACAATCCAATTTTAGGTGATCATGATGTCTGAACTGTGGCTGGCAGCTAGACGATTTAGTGGATAAAGTTCTGGGCCTGGAGTCAAGAAGACCTGAGTTCAAATCCAGCCTCAGTCACTTACTAGTTGTGTAACCTTGGACAAGCCACTTAATCTCCGTTTACCTTAATCCACTCGAGAAGGCAATGGCAAACCACTCCAGTATCCTTGCCAAGAAAACCCCCTAGATGTTATGGTACATGGGGTCAAGAAGAGTCAGACATGATTAAACAATTGAATGAACAGCAGCAATAAAAACTGTGGCCACTTCTATGGGTACCTAAGGAGGAGTGGAGATAGTAGTTATGAGAGTTAAGGACATAGATGGACAAAAATCAAGGTGTTAGAAATATTATCACTGTTATTACTACAACCACCAAAGAGGATGGCAAGGTAGAAATGATGAATATGCCATATACTGAAATCATTGAGAAAAATAGACAGTGTTTTGATAAATGGTAAGAATTTAGTCAAGGTAATAAACTGGATGGGGTGATGAAAAGGTTATTGAATAATAATGGCATTGAAAAAAACTGAATGTGAGAAGGTGGGAAAAAATTTGAGTTTTTTAGCCTCTGTGATTTAGTGCACATAAGAGAAGGGAAAGTTTGCATTAGAGAGAATATGAAGTATGTGGAATCTTCTGAGAAAAAATAGTTTCAGTCAATGACTCTTTCAGAATGGTCTTCATCAGTCAGGAAGTAAAAAAAAGTGTAGTAAGGGCCTCATTTCTAAAATATATAGAGAATTAAGTCAAATTTATAAAAATACAAGCCATTCCCCAATTGATAAATGGTCAAAGGATATGAACAGACAGTTCTCAGATGAAGAAATTAAAGCCATCTATAGTCATATGAAAAAAAATGCTCTAAATTACCATTGATTAGAGAAATGCAAATCAAAACAACTCTGAGGTACCACATCACACCCATCAGATTGGCCAACATGACAAAACAGGAAATTGATAAATGTTGGAGAAGATGTGGAAAAATTGGAATACTAATGCATTGTTGGTGGAGTTGTGAAATGATACAACCATTCTGGAGAGCAATTTGGAACTATGCCCCGAGGGCTGTAAAAATGTGCATACCCTTTGACCCAGCAATATAGCACTTCTAGGGCTCTATCCCAAAGAGATCATACAAATAGGAAAAAGACCCACATGTACAAAAATATTCATAGCAACTCTTTTTATGGTGGCAAAGAATTGGAAATTGAGAGGATGCCCACCAATTGGGGAATGGCTGAGCAAGTTGTGGTATATGAATGTAATGGAATACTATTGTGCTTTAAGAAATGATGAACAGGCTGACTTCAGAAAAACCTAGAAAGACTTGTATGGTCTGATGCTCAGTGAAGTGAGCAGAACCAAGAGAAAGTTGAACACAATAACAGCCATGTCATGCGATGACTAATATTGATAAACTTAACCCTTCCCAGCAATACAAGGATCTAAGACATCTCCAGAGGCCTCATGATGGAAAATGCTATCCACATCCAAAGAAAGAACTATGGAAGTTGAATTGCTATTTTTTTCCTCTTCTGTTGAGTTTTGTTTCCTCTTTTTTTTTAAATCAACTGGGGTTAAGTGACTTGCCCAGGGTTACACAGCTAGTAAGTGTCAAGTGTTTGGTCTGAGGCCGGATTTGAACTCAGGTCCTCCTGACTTCAGGGCTGGTGCTCTATCCACTGTACCACCTAGCTGCCCCTTGTTTCCTCTTTCTGATGGTTCCTCCTATTGGTTTTAATTTTTACTTACAACGTCACTAATGTGAAAATATGTTTAATCGAATGTAAATATATAGCCTGTATCAGATTATGCACCATCTTGGGGAGGGTGGTGGGAAGGAAGGGGGAGAAAAATTTTAAACTCAAAAGCATATGGAAGTGATTATTGATTAATCAAAATAAATTAATAAAAAATAAATGGAGAAAAAAGTGTAGAAGAAAGAGAATGATGCTGAAGGAGAAATTGTTTAAGATTGAGCAGTGCAATGGAAGGTGAAGGCAGAGGATGATAGGGTTTGGAGATGAGTAGGTCTGGGGTGGTTATGGTGAAGGCTGTAGAGGGAGAGACAGAAGAGAAAAATGATTTTTGAGCAGGCAGCAAAATGACAGAAGTAATTTAAATGGTAAGCTAAATGAAAACAATTTGAGCATAGGAGGTTGGGATTTGTTAATCTTTGAAAAAAGGAATTACCAAGTAGGCAGAAGCTTGTAGAATAAATTAGACCCATGGATCCAAAAGAAATTTGACGTAATGGAGTCTTCATAGATTCTTTCTCCCACATGGCTCCTGCTGGCTTTATTGCATCTGGGAAGGTCTGGAGACTAACTTCATCAAGTTGGAAAGCAGAAAGCTTTAGAATTTGATTAGAAAATTAGTTTCAAAAGTGTTTATTGTCTACTCTTTACTGACATGTAAGATCCTTTGAGGAATATAAAAGGAGTACATTCAAGTTAGAATTATTGACCAAAATATATTCTACTTGAGAAGTCAAGGTGTATTCAAGGGGGAAAAATAAGAAGAAAAAGTAAGAAAATTATAGCTTTGAATAATTCACTCTGATATATATGGGGGCGGTGTTGAGGAAGAAGAAGGAAAGGGAAGAACTCAAAGAAACTGAGTTGGTGGAATCAGAAATTTAATGTTAGAATTAGTGGTAGAGGTTAAATAAAGTGGTTCCACATTATGAAGGCTAGATAAAGAAGTACGAATGATAAAAAAGGAAAAGGAAAACATTGTATTTCTGAGTTCATAGAATCACAGAATTTGAGAGCTGGAAGGGAACTCAGTGGTCAGTTATTACAGTTTATACTTAGGAAAAATTCTATAATATATCTGACAAATGGTTCTGCTTGAAGATCTCTGCGGAGGGGGAACCAATCACTTTTTGAAAAGTACATCCCACTTTTAGACAGCTTCAATTGCTAGGAAGATTTCCTGAGATCAAACCTAAATTTACCTCCTTGCAACTTCAACCTGTTGACACTGGTTCTAACTACTGGGCCAAATGGAACAACTTATTTCCTTCTCATATTGTAACCCTTCAAATACTTAAAGATAACTATCATTTGTCCTCCTGAGTCTTCTCTTCTCCTGGTTCAATGTCCAGTTCCTGGACTGATCCTGATATTGCATGGACTCATGCCTTTTACCATCCTGATTGTCCTCCTCTGGCTACCCTACAACATATTAATATACTTACTAAGATATAATGTATGTAATACAAGTATAATATTTCACAGATCTTCAGATGAGGTCTACAGAAAACAGACTACCATCTTCTTATCCATGAAAATTCTTAATTCTAATACCTTCCCTCTGTAAATTATTTCCTATTTACCTTGTATGTAGCTTGCTTTATACATTTATTTGCATGTTTTCTTCCTCATTAGATTGCAAACTCCTTAAAGGTAGGAGCTATCTTTTGCCGCTTTTTGTACCCCCAGCATTTAGCAAAGTGCTTGGCACATAAAAGAAATTGATCAATTGATTTCTTTTTTAATGCAGCCTCAGATCAATTGTGCTTTTTAGATCTTCTGTCACTCTGAAGATACATATTGAGCTTATAATCCACTAAAACCCCTAAATCTATTTTTTTTTTAAAAAAACTCCTGTATAACAATGCATTTCCCATCTGAAACTTCTGAAGTTGTTTGTTTGTACTAAATTTACATTTTTCCTTATTGGATGTCAACATGTTAGTGGAGGAATGATATGATGAATGGAGTTTAGTCAAATTAATTTGGCAGCATCCTGAAGAATGGTGGATGAGACTTCAGAACGTAAGATAATTAATAATAATAATGTTAATATTAATAAATATTGAACACTCAACATGTGCTAATAGGCAGTGTGCTAAGCCTTTGCAAATATGAGCTCATTTTTAATCCTCAAAACAACCCTGGGAGGCAGCTACTGCTATTATCCTTATTTTACAGTTGAGAAAACTGAGATAAACAGAGGTTAAATGACTTGCCTAAGCTAGTAAGTGTCTGAGGTGAAATGTGAACTCAGGTCTTCTTTACTCTAGGTCTGATATTCTAGGTCCATTGCACACTCTAATTGCCTCAATGAGACATTGAAAAGAAAAACAAGAAGACAACATTTTATTAAATGTTTTGAGTGAGAAGGAAGGAGGAATCAATGATGCCTCTGAGGTTTCCAATATAGGTGACGAGTGCAATTGGGACATCCCCAATAGTGATGATTGGCAAAAAATCATAAGGTCTACAATGGTCTACAAAGCCTTTTACAAACATTATGTTTTGTGAGCCTTACAACTACCTTGGAATTATTATACATACATATGTCACTTAGCTTTTCGGAAAGCAGCCACCCTTATCTCCATTTGGAAATGTGTCTGGTCAGCATATCATCAGGGTATGGTGACTCACATATTCTTAGGCAACCACCAGTCTGAGAGGTAATACACACACAACTGGGACCTTTTATGCCCCGAGGTTAAGAAGTTGGGATGAGGAAATGGGGGTCATTCAGGTTCTATGAGAGGAGGAAGTCCAGTTAGTGAAGTCAGTAAACTCAGGGAATTTAGAGGCACTGAGTCAAGAAAATGCTGGTCCCATCACACTTTATCTTTTAAAGCTTTTTCAAAAATTTCTTTCTTTCTTCAAACTTCTAACTCCTACCTCTAAACCCCATCTCTCACCTGAGGCCACAACCCCTGACTTTACTGAGAGAACTGAGGCCATTGACATGATCTTCTTATTCCCTTCTCTTCTCAAAACCTCTTAACATTATCCCACAGAAATTCTCTCTGACAGTGAGGTGGCCTTTCTCTTTCCCACATCCAAATCCTCTGCATGAGATCTATGTACTATTCCTTACCATCATTTCCAGCAGTTCAACTTCAATCATCCCCTCTCTCATCCTTCAACTCTTCCTCTCCATTGTTGCCTTCCTTACTGCTTTCAAACATGTCCAAACATTCCTTATTCTTAGGGAGGGAAAAAGAACTTTGCTGGACTCTACTAGCTCCTTAAGCCTTGTAATCTTCTTTTCCTCAGCCAAATTTCTAGAAACATCTATGTGCGTCCTCCACCACTTCCTCTTCTATCATTCACTCCTCAGGTATTTGTGATCTAGTTTCCAACTTCATCACTCCACTGATTTTCCTCTTTCCAATGTTGCTGATAATCTCCTAATTGCCAAATTATTTTGATGTCATTTTTTAGTCCTCGTTCTTCTTTATCTATTTGTTTCATTTGACATCATTGACCGTTCTTTCCTGGAAAATATCTCCAACCTGGGTTTTGTGTGACACTACTCTCACCTTCTTCTTCTCTAACTTTTCTAACTGCTCCTCAGTCTCTTTTGCTGGTTCATCATCTCTATTGTTCCCCTTAACTGTAAATGTTTCCCAAAGTTCTGACCTAGGTCTCTTACTCTTTTCTCTATATACTCTTCTCTCTGACCTCATTAACTTCCATGTGTTTCATCATCTTCTCTGTGCTGATGACTCCCTCTATAGATCCAGCTCCAGTCTCTTCCCTGAGCTTCATTTCCACATCACCAGTGCCCTACTGGGCATTTCAAACTGGATGTTCTGGCTACATGTCAAATCCAACATTTCCCAAACAGAACTAATTATCCTTCCCCACAATTTCATCCTTCTTTCAAACTTCCCTATTTCTTTGGAAGCAACCACTCTTCTTCAGATCTTGTAGTTTTATAACATTGTTGTTATCCCTTATTTCTTACTCTCCCTTCTCCCATATCCAATCAGTTTATAAATCTTGTTACTTCTGCCTTCACATCTGAATTCATCCCTTTCTCCCTATTCTTGCGGCTATGGCTTTAGATCAGATCCTTATCACCAATGTTGTCATTGAAATGGAATGGTAGTTGGCATCCCTGCTTTAATTCTCTCTCCATTTCAGTATATCCTCCACATTACTATGAAAATCATTTTCCTTAGAGTCATATCTGTCACCTTCCTGCTCAATAAATTCCAGTGACTTCATATTGTCTATAAAAAAATATTTTTTTCAGGGCAGCTAGGTGGTACAGTGGATAAAGCTCTGGCCTTGGAGTCAGGAGGACTTGAGTTCAAATCTAGCCTCAGACACTCGACACTTACTAACTGTGTGACCTTGGGGAAGTCACTTAACCCTGATTGCCTCACCATAAATAAAAATATTTTTCTGTTTAGCTTTTATTTATTTTAATATTTTATTTTTCCCTAAATATATGTTAAAACAATTTTTAATATTTTTTTTAAGTTTTGAGTTCCAAATTCTATCCCTCCTTCCCTCCATCTCCTCCCAACTCGCTGAGAAAGTAGGCAATCTGATATAGGTTATACATGAGAGATCATGTAAAACATTTTTGTTTTAGTCATTTTGTACAAGAAGACTCAAATAAAAAAAGGAAAAAAGAGAAAAAGGAAAGAATAAAAAAATAGCATGTTTTAGTCTGTATTCAGACTATATCAGTTCGTTCTTTGGAGGCAGAAAGTATGCTTCATCATGAGTCCTTTGGGATTGTCACATCATCGTATTGTTGAGAATAGATAAGTCATTCACAGTTCTTCATTTTGTACAGTATTGCTACTACTGGGTACAACATTCTCCTGGTTCTGCTCACTTTATTTTGCATCAGTTCATGTAAGTTTTTCCATGTTTTTCTGAAATCATGCTGCTTGTTATTTCTTATAGCACAATAACATTACATCACAATCCTAATACCACAGCTTATTTAGCTATTCCCTAATTGATGGACATCCATCTCCTCAATTTCTAATTCTTAGTCACCACGAAAGAGCTGCTATAAATATTTTTGTACTGTAGGTCCTTGCTCCCCCCCCTTTTTTTTATCTCTTTGGGATATAGACCTAATGGCGTTGCTGATTCAAAGAGTATCCACAGTTTTATAGTCCTTTGGACATAGTTCCTAATTGCTCTCCAAAATGGTTGGATCAGTTCACAACTCTACCAAGAGTGTCTTTGTGTCCCAGTTTTCCCATATCTGTTCCAACATTTGTCATTTTCCTTTTCTGCATATTAGATAATCTGGTAAGTGTGAGGTGGTGCCTCAGAGTTGTTTTAAGTCACATTTCTCTAATTAATAGTAATTAAGAACATTTTTTCATATGCCTTTGGATAGCTTTGATTTCTTCATCTGAAACTTGCCTAGTCATGTCCTTTGACAATTTATCCTTTGGGGAATGGCTTTCTATTTAGCTTTTAAAGAATTTCCCACCTTTTCTGCAACCTATTATTCCAGCTTCATTTATTGTACCTCTGTGTAAAATGACCAAACACAGGGCCCTTTATTCATGATTCTCTTTATTATGAATTCACTTGACCATATGGTTCACTCTACTTACTCCCTATTTTATATCTTTTTTTTTTTCACATAAGCAGGAAGTGTGGCTCTTTTGGTTGAACAAAGTTGCATTATAGAAGAGTTCCTGTAAAATAGCAGTGGGAAATGAAGTCAAAGATGTAGGTGGGAGTCAAGTCACCAAACATCTTGAAAGCCACACAAATAGTTTAGAGAAATAATAGAAAGTTTCACATAGAGCAGTATTTTTGGAAAATTAATCTTTCAGTGGTGTGTTTTATTAAGAAGAGAATAGAAGCACGTAGTCAGTATTCACTCTAAATGATCTTAAGAAAAAACTAAACTAAACTAAAGGAGTAGTTGACAATTTGTTACTTTGGATAATACCAGGATGACCTTTCCTGCAACTGCAGTGGGGACAGGGACTCACTTCTTTTCACCTTCCCTAACTGCTAATTAAATAATTTTTTAAAAAATCCTAAACATTAGAGGAGATAAAGGGAAAGGAGTTCCTCTTGCCACCACCCATTTCCTAGTAGTCTCTCCATGTAAAGGACTATGGAATTTAAGGACTGCCTCTACAATGTAAGATGTAAATGATAAGGTATGTTACAGTATAATTGAAATATTTTCCCAATCTTCTTTTCTCCTTAGAAACACTAATGGATTTTTTTCACAATTACCTATCCTTGGTAATGGTCTAAAATCCAAAAGTGAGAACATTGCTAAATAATAATCCTACTAATAAAGCTTACAAACCCCCTTCTGTAAGAGGCTTTTCCTGTCCACCCCTTTCTCCAATGTTAGTATCTTCCCTCTAAATTTATTTTCCAGTTAGAGTTTACATGTTATATATGTGCATAGTTGTTGGCATGTTTTCTCCTTGATTAGAATGTGGGTTCCTAGAGGGCAAGAACATTATTTTTGCCTTTCTCTATATAACCAGAACTTAGCACAGTGCCTGATATATAATAAATAATTAATAAGTGCTTGTCAATAATGATAAGAAAATGCCATCTCTTTTCAACAGCTATTAAGCTTCAAACAAACTAGTTACAAAAGGGGAAAAAAAACAAAAATGAATGTGATAAAACAATAATTTCAATTATTTGAATCATAACTTTCTAGTGGATGAATTATCCTTTCCCTTGGCTTTCTTTTTTCCTTTTTATGATGATCAACTATTGGGTATTAAATAGCCTGTTCACACATTCAAAAGAGCAGTGGTAGGTGAATCTTCAATCAATACATATTTCCATTTGCTAACTGCTATGGTAAAAGATCTGGTTTGGAAGGGGGTTGTAATTATTAACTAGTGAGAATTTTTTTTATTTCCTGCAGATTTCAATTTTACATGCTGGGTTTCTTTCAGGATATGTATATTCCTTGGTACAGAGAAAACAATTAGAATTTTATGATGCCACACTTTTTTTTAAACTCAGTTAAACTATTTGCATATGTTATATTTAATAGTTTAACTTTAAAATGTAGCAAAATTTTCAAGACAACCCCTTTCAAGATATGGTCAAGTCTTGATTTTCTATGCCATTTGAAACCCAGCATGTAAAATTGAAATCTGCAGGAAATAAAAAAAGAAAGAGAAGTCAAACCTCTTTTAATATGCTCTTGTATCTGTGGAACATTGAAGGAATTCTTGAAGCCCTATCTGAACAACAAAAAAATCAGGAAAAGAATGGTGAAGTTGAGAATGACATGTAGGAAAGGTGATGGGGTGAGCACAAAGAAATACCAGCCTCAATAAATTCCCAAATCAATAAAATCTTGATACTTTCAATAGTTCTTTCTTACTTTCAGGTAAAAATTTAGGGAGCACATACCTTTTCAAACAACTGCTTTGTAAAGAGTAGAGGACTATATAAATGTGACCTGTACAAAATAATGTACTATGGAATATTATGATTATTTTCAGCTCAAAAAACAGCAAAAAAGAAGTAGAAATTATATTGAGCCTGCAGAAATCTCACCATAAGATGTGGCTAACATAACTCATCTTAAGAACATTTATAGATAACACAGGAAGGAGGACAACATATGTGAAAAATGAAATGGATCCAACCTGCTAACATTCTTATAGCAATTTTCTTAATGTGGATTATATTAGAATTATCATCACTGTGTTCTGTTTCAGGTATGTGATATGCTAAGTGACAAAGTAGAAATGGAAATTCAAATGAACAGTTGGACCCTACCAAATATGAAATAATTCTTGATGGAGCAGAAACTATTTTAAAACTATTCAGTGATCCCTTTTCAAGTTATTTAAATGAGGGAAAGATTCAAAGGAATGGAAAATGTGACAAGAATTAAGTGCCTACTGTATGTAACCTAATGCCCAGTTATCAAAGATACACAATAAATTGTGGAATTGTGTTGAATAGAATAATAAAATTCACCATTTTTTCCATTCTTTTGAATTTTTAAATTAAAATTCTATAGCAGTTTACAAATATAAATTAATTGCTACAACAAAGAAGCAAAAAGAGTTCAAAATACACTTTACCACACATCTGAATTTCTTGTAAACTGAGACAGATAACTCCCCAAAGCAACAACAGATTAGTGCATAAATTTCTCTGTAAAACTCTATAAAGAAAGATGACTGCAAGTGTAGGTAGTATCATCTCAAAAGGCAAAGAGAAGCAGTGGAGGGTAAAATCACTTTAAGGGAGGACTAGCAGGATATACAACTAAGCAGTGTTATTTAAAGAGCATTTAGGATAAAAATAGGACAAAAACAGGAAAAATGGAGAAAACCTTTTTAATGAACTATTTTTCATCAAAGATAGTGAAACCACCACACCCTAACTTCCAAATATGTTATGCAGTCCAAAATATGTTATGAAGGAGGTAGAAATGACCCTAAAGTCATCAATAAATATTTATCAAGCTTTTACTATGTGCTAAGCAGTGAATTAGGTTCTAAGCATTCATATACAAGTAAAAAGAAAGACAACCCCTGCCCCTTGAGGGGTTATTAGACAAGTTCTAGAAGTGGTGGTGAAGAAGTCCAGAATGTCAGGAGCAGAGTCAGGGAAGGAGTGAAAGTGTGAGCATGGTGGTCTGAACATTTTATCAAAATAGAGGTTCCAAGAAAAAACTCATCAAGGGGAGAAGGGAAAATATGAATAGAAGGATCTTCTAGAGTGAGAACACTACAGAGAAAGAGAGATCTTCCAGGATGAGAAAGCTGATAATTCATACTGGAAAAGTTTAGGAAGTCAGGACCAGAACCAGGAGAAGAGGGAAGGAAGAAAAGAACAAATATGGGAAAAACAGCCAGATTGGACCAAATGTAGGCATTACAACTATAAGGGCATTGAGGGATTGACATGCAAGATATCTGAAAGAACAAAAAATAACAAAGATCTGGAAATTCCTGGACTTCATTAATATTAAAAAGGTGCCCTAGTTAACTTCAATAACCACCAACTTATACCTAAGCTCCTATTTATAAAAAAAAAAATCTTTATGTGAACCATCTATATATAAATCAAAGGCAGCTTCAATGATGATATTAGAAGGGATCAAACAGCTTTTCACAAGAAATATTCAACAATGGACTGAATCTTTATTATTTCATTATTGACTGAAAGATCTAGAGAATATGTAGGCCCAGTGTTTTTTGTGTTTGTCAACTGTGAAAAAAAAACTGAATTAATAGAGCAAAATATTTCCCTACCATCTCTTTTTCATACAGGTGTCCACCATCTAAACATGGAAACCATTCAAGCTGCAGAAACAGCCTTGTTCACTATTGATTCACCCTCTGATAAAAAATATCAGATAATGAATAAAACAAATTAATGTGCTTGCCAAAGGGGTTTGCCACTATGACAAGTGTTTCAGTAGAGTCTATACAGAACATAAATGTCTGTTCATCAAGACTTTCTCAAGCACTGGAACATTGTCATTCTTCCTAGAAGAGATTTGTGACATCTCAAAGAGTTTGGCTTAATCATCCAGGTTAGTCAAACCACTGTTACCATCTCAACCTCAGGAAAGTAGCCCTATGGAGATGTAAATAGCAACTATTGCTATAGCTACCACCTCCTCAGCAGCCACAGCTATTGAAAAACCTGATAATAAAATACTCACCACAAAAGTCTTTGGCAACATCAGGTAGTTCAACATACATATTTTTTTTTCAATGAGAATTGACACTAAACAAGATTTGTTATTGCACCTTAAAGACCATTGGGTCTTTCCATCCAAGTGGTAGCGGAACCCTCCTATACGTGGTATTTTGTTATAATGTGAACTCCTAGAGAACAGGGATTGCCTTACTTTTACTATGTGTATCTCTTGTATCACTGAACTGAGCACAGCATGGCATATTATATATCATACATTCTATAATATGATGTTTTTGCTATTATAGATTCTAGAGCTAAAAGGACTCTTAAAGACACCGAATCCACCTCATTTTACATTTGAAGAAATTGAGGCACTTAAAATTTAGTTAACTTATAGGGTTTGAATTCAGTCTTTCTGATTCCAAGTCTAGTGTCCTATTTAGGACACTGGAAGTGTCAAATATACAGGTTACTTTGTGTCCCATAACACTCTCAAGTGCATCCTGAACCAGAAAAAAAATGTAATTGGGGAAATATTTAACAAAATAGATAAAAATATAGTAGAACATGTGTAATATTAATATGTGAGGTAGCCTGCAGGAATCCTTATTATTATTATTTGTTTCATATTATTGAACTACCTACACCATAACATATCTTGAAAACACTTAATAAATGATTTTTTCATCTATTCATCCATCTATCCATCTATCTATCCAATTATCCATCCATCATTCCATTCATTCATACACACATGAAAGACGCAGTAGATAAAGAATATCTATTGTCTAGATTATGATATATGTTTGAATTGAAAAGCTATGGTGCTTTTCCATCATTATGTATATTTGATATAGACAGTACAGATGGATAATGATTTGGTCCAGGGTTGAACAAAAATAGGACAATGGAGTAGATCATCCTTTGAAAATTTTAAAGTGAGTACCTCAAGCTTCTCATGAAAGCAATCACCTGTCTTTCATGCCAAGAATTTAATGGTTTGCTATGTGGAAGTAAGACATAAAATACAATAGTCTCTGAAGATTAAAAATGAATTCCTCACAGAGTTGTCCTCTGTGGAAGAGCTCACTCTGGATGTGAGCACCCTTCAATGTTTGATATAATCAATGAGGAGCATTGAAGAAGAACAAGAGCAAAAGCTATCACTAAGAAATTACATGACAAGAAGATGAGATGGTCTGCTTAAAAGGAAAGGGGAGAAATCAGTCAATACATTAATCAATGAACATATATTTATCAAGCATTTACTATGTCTCAGGCACTGAGGACAGGAGTACAAAGAATGAAATAATTCCTACCTTCATTCTAATGAGAGAGACAAGTACCTATAAAAATCTATGTAGTGTGAGTATGAAATGTGATGTAGTTTAGATGAAGGATACTAGCATTTGGGGGTGTGATCTGTAAAAAAGGTTCTTGTGCTGTGTCATAAAGGAAGAGAAGGATTCTATGAGGCAGACATTAGGAGGAAGTCAATATTAGGAATAAGTGATGGCCAGTGCAAAGACATGATGATAGAAGATGGAAAGCCATGTATCAGGAAGGAAGAGCTGGCTAGTTTGTCTGGTTTACAGAATGTGTGTGTTGGGGGTGGTGTTATCTAATGAGGCTGAAATGATAAGTTGAAACTATGTTTTGAATGATTTTAAAAGGAAAATAGAGTTTATATTTTATCCTAGAGGCAACAGGAAACCACTGGAGTGATTTAATAGAACAGTCACATTATTAAATCTACATTTAAGGAAAACTACTTTGGCAGTAGTGTGTAGGATGGACTGGAGTGGTTAAAGACTTGACACAGAGAGACTGGTGTATAGCTACTGGTACCTTTTTGATATCAGGAAAACAGAAGGAAAGTCTACCATGGTAAACTAATGAGATGGAATAGCCAGGAGTCATAGAATATGGGTAGTGTTGCAATCTTTATCACTGGAGAAATTTTCAAGTTGATGAGATCATAGATACTTGACAACTTTGAGTATATGCTAGGCAAAGAAAGATGCATAAAAAACATCAATAAAAACTGCCCTTATGCTTGTATTCTGACTGTTTTGAAATCTTGATAAGAATGGCTAATGGGTATAAGAACTATTATCTTTGATGAAAATGTCAAGGAAGAGAATAGGCACACTTTTGAAGATGATTTTCTTCAGTTATTCACACTTGCTGAGTATCAAATTGAGGACAGTATAAAATGCTATTGTGTTTATTGCTTGTTGATTGAAAAAACTCCATAAGATTTGGCTCATTGGAACAAATTAGAGCTTTAGAGTTTCTCCTTAAATTGTCTCCTATACATCATATTAAGTTCATCAAAGATTCCATGACAGATGTGACCACACAAAGTTTTATTCAATAATCCTTTTAGTAGTGATGTCAAGTGAGGTATAAAAAAAGGAAACACATAATTGTCAGAAGTGTTTACTAGTGTCATAGGATATGTTAGTTTATTTGTACATCATCTTGGACAGGACTTCCAAATGGACAGCAAGATAGGCTTAGAATCTGAGTAGAAGTGCCCACTTTGTTTTTGGTAGAATTTTCCAATGAGTCAAATGTGCTCCCTTCCTTTCTTCTCAAACCAACATTATCATTATGACATACCTTAAAAACAATTTCAGAAGGTCAAAATGGGAAATTTTTATTTTGACTTTCTATAAATAGAAATCAATAATTTGCCATTCCACTCAGGAGTAATATTCATGATTAAGAAAATTAACGAACATATGACACTAAATGATGTGAATGACAGAATTAAAAAGTGGTAGTATGGCTTTAATTATCAGCAAATTACAAATTTTGCTTTATATGTAGTTTTTTAACTAGAAAACAAAGTTGACTAAATTCTGTGTTAATTAAATGTCCAGGATGATAACCTGAATTGCTCTTGGAGAATGAATGTCATTGGTATTAACAAAGGGGGATTATGATAATTTTGTGCTGCTCTTCTACTATCCTAATCATTATTGTCAGATAGTCAATTTGACATTACAGGTCATAGCTTTAAAATTAAAAGTTTGGCATAAGAAATGGAATCAATAAACATTGTTATATGAAAAAATTATGTATTATAATACATGCTAAAATCTACTCTATTTTACCAAGATTTATCCTTCAAGAAGCAACATGAATACAATTAGAAAAAATGCTAAACCAGAACATAGGTAATGACTTAAATTTCACTACTGAAAAATAAGTAGATTTGCTCAATTTGAATGAATGAAAAAAACAGCATTAAACATGTTGTATAAATGATGGATCTTCTTGGTCCTTGTGATAAAAGTACAAAATACTTGGTCCTTGTGACTTCAAGGAGTTTATATTTTAATAGGGTGACACAACATATATAGGATAATGGTGGCCAGGGAAAGGGTTTTTAATCTAAGAAGTCATAGCAATGGTGAGTGGAGGCATACAGCAGTTAATCATTGTTATCTTTCTAGAAACAATGCTAGTATAGGTTTTGTTACTCTTCCTTGAGGAAAGGGTGAAAAGCAAGATGGATGAGAGTTTCCACATGGTATCAATGAACTTAGTTAAATGTGGATTTCTGGTTGGAGCATAAGGCATGGTCTGGGGTAAACTGAATGTAGTAGGTTATTAGAAATTATAATTACCTAACAGTGAAACTCAGTCCTGGGGAAGAATTCTAAAGCTGAGCAGATTAACCTTCCTCCATAGAAGGATCATTCATTATTTCTGGAGTTCTAGTCTGAAGAGTGCTTTTTTAAGGTGAAGAGAGGTAAGGGTAGATGGCAAGATGCCTGGGTGAATGGCTTTTTCAACATTTGGTCTCATTCCAGTCAATTCTACTGAAAATGCTCACATAAATTCTCAGTGACTTCCAAATAATCAAACCAATGGCTTTTCTCCTTCTAGTTCCCATCATTTTTGACTTCTCTGAAGCATTAGAAACTTCTTCCTTCATGAAACTTTCTTTTTTTAAAAAAATTTCTGTAACATTGTCCTCCCTAGCTCTTTGACCTTTCAATCAGAATCCTTTTCTTACATTTTGTTCTCTTCTTCCTTCCCAATTTTAGTCTCACAACAGCCCTCTGAGCTAGAGGCTATTATTAACCTTATTATATCATATCATACATAACATCATATTTATCATATTATGTAATTACAAGTATTTGTCTTACAGGTGGGAAGACCAAGGCTCAGAGGGCTTCAGTGACTTGTCCATAGGCATGGAGCTAGTGAGTGCCTAAGAAAATATTTGAATTCAGTTTCTTCCTGACTCTGGCAATTTTCCCACCATGCCATGATGCTCTGTGCTACATCCATCATGTGACTAATGTGAAGATTGAAAAAAGGTAATTTATGTGGACTCCTTGTGAACCATCAATTATTATAAATATAGGCTATTTTCACTAGTACTATTACTGTCATTAGTAATGAAATTATAAAGATGAGGTGCCAATGGAAAACCTCCCTTCCTTTTAAATGTGTCATAAATACAGTTGATAAATTTTAAATCTAAAAAATGGAACATGATATAAATAATGTTTTTTAATTTATAAATTCCTCTTTTATCATTTACTCAAAATCCAGGTACCAGGTATCATTTGCAAAACAGATTTTTACCTTGTGATGATCTACTTACATTTAAGATATCAAGATACTAAAATATTCTAAATTTGCTTTCACTGACTCCATGTTCATTGACTGTATCTAATTTCATTGACTTTGTCTAATTTCTAAATGTATGCAATATCTATTTGAATCTCCTTAAACCTCTGTGCCCACCTCTGTAAAGATTTTTTTTAACTTTTATTAACCTAAATTTTGCCTACTAAAGAAAACAATAAAGGTAGAGAAGGTGGATAAGCTTCTCAGTTTTTAATAAGAAATTGCCACAGGGGAAGTACATATACATTTTTGCCATTCAGCAAAGAGTAATATTTCCCAGTCTCTTACTTGATAATGAAGAAATACATTTCATTTCACTAGTCATGCAAATGTAATTTGTCTTATTCAATAAATGTGCTTCTGAAAAGGCATGTAGAAATATTGTGATCAATCAAATTATATATGTATATATATATATAGTGTGTGTGTGTGTGTGTGTGAGAGAGAGAGAGAGAGAGAGAGAGAGAGAGTATGTAATATTATGAGGTAGCTACTTAATGGAAAATGGGCCCCCACCCTAATTTTTGTATATTGGAGAAAAATGTCAATTAACATTTATGGAAAGGAAGGGAGGAAGGAAGAAAAGAAGGAAGAAAGGAGGAAAGGAAGGAAGAAAGAAAGAAAGAAAGAAAGAAAGAAAGAAAGAAAGAAAGAAAG
>NW_020954583.1:17078209-17085985 GCF_900497805.2 Vombatus ursinus
AAAGAAAGAAAGAAAGAAAGAAAGAAAGAAAGAAAGAAAGAAAGAAAAAGAAAGAAAGAGAAAGAAAGAAGGAAAGAAAGAAAGAAAAGAAGGAAGGAAGGAAAAAAGAAAGAAAGAAAGAAAGAAAGAAAGAAAGAAAGAAAGAAAGAAAGAAAGAAAGAAAGAAAGAAAGAAAGAATTGTTATAAATTATACTCTCCCCTTTACCCCAGTACTTTCAAGATAATTGATGTTGTCCTCTGCCATTCAAAGGACATTTGAAGTGAGAATCCCAGAGGCAGATTTAGAGAAAGCTAGGAAGACTTGTATAAACTGAAGAATAATGAAGTGAGCAAAATTAGGAGAAAAATTTATACAACTACATATTATGACAGAAAACAATTCTTTTTTATTTTATTTTATTTCTTTTTTTATTATTTTTTTGCCTCTTCCTACATCTTTTTTAAAATTTATTTATTTTTAGTTTTCATCATTCACTTCCACAAGATTTTGAGTTCCAAATTTACTCCCCATCTCATCCCTCCCCCCAACCCAAGATGGCATGCCCTAAACTGCCCTCCCTTCTATCTCTACCCCCTTTCTCTTATCCCCTTCCCCTTCTATTTTTCTGTAGGGCAGGATAGATTTCTATACCCTATTTCCTGTATTTCTTATTTCCCAGTTGCATGTGAAAACAATTTTTTAACATGTGTTTTTAAAACTTTGAGTTCCAAATTTTCTCCCTTCCTTCCTCCCCACCCACCCTCTTTGAAAAGGCAAGCAACTCGATACAGGTTATACACGTGTAGTCATGCAAAACTCTTCCATAGTAGTCATGTTGTGAAAAACTAAGCATATTTCCCTTCATCCTATCCTGCCCCCCATTTATTCTATTTTCTCTTTTGACCCTGTCCCTCCTCAGACATGTTTGCTTCTGATTACTCCCGTCCCAATCTGCCCTCCCCTCTATCATCCCCCTGTTCTCTTATCCCCTTTCCCCCTATTTTCCTGTAGGGTAAGATAGATTTCCAGTCCCAATTGAGTGTGTATGTTATTCTCTCCTTAAGCCAAATCCTATGAGAATAAGACTCACTCATTCCCTCTCACTTTCCCCCATTTCCCCTCCACTGTAAAAGCCTTAAAAGAAAACAATTATTGAAGATATAAGGTTTAAGAACTTTGATCAGGGAGTGAACTGTCATATAATATAACTAAAATTGTTCAAAATAAAAATTCACATTTTTGTTTATAACAAAACTTTTTTTTTGTTTTTCATATAATGAAGTGTTAATGTTTATTGATATTTGTTAAGTTCACCCCAAAAAAGAAAAATAAGAGGAATGCTCCAAGGAGGATAGGTGGTGCAATGGGCAGAACTCTGACCTTGGAGTCAGGAGGACATGAGTTCAAATCCAGTCTCAGACACTTAGTAGCTGTATGACACCGGGCAAGTTATTTAACCCCGATTGCCTTCATCAAAAAGAAAAAAGAAAAAAAAAGAATGCTCCATAGAAAACAGTCCCCAGGAGGTAGCTAGGCTTTCAAAAGAGGAGTTTTTGATAGCATTGGCAGCAAAGGGAGGGTATGGAAGTGAAAATGAGGTGCAAGGATTATTCCTATTCTTCTTGAACAAATGTATTTTGACCCATGAGAGAAAGGATATCCAATACTTGATGGGATGGCCAGATATGTAGTATCTTCCAGAGGGAGCTGTGTATTCATAAGGGCCAGAATATAAAAGAAGCACAAGAGGAAAAAAAGCTAAGGTGAAGGGAAGTTTTAAAATTTTAAAGTATGAATTTCTAGAGGGCACAATGGAAGGGAAGGGCAGAGATGGATTAGAGCTAGGGAAGGGTAAAGTTGACATAGAAGGACACAATAGAATGGAGATGAGAGTGATTGTCATGGGGGGTGGTTAGACAGTATTACTTTAATTGGGAGAGTAAGAGGTTAGAGATTATTAGCCATAGGATAGGGTATTAAATAATGAATTAATAATTTCTGCATTTTTCCTTTTTTAAAGTTATGAACTAGACAAACATAAACATTTCCACATAAAAAGAATAGAAAATAATTATTAGAATATATTTTAATAGAAAATATTATTCCAAATAAAAATGTTAGAAAAAAAGAGGTTTATATTTTTAAGGGTTTCATTGGTCCTTTTTAAAGTTAGTCAATAAACGTTAATAAAACATCTATTGTGTCCTAGACACTGTGTTAAGAACTGGGTATTCGAAAAGAGGCAAAAGACAGTCCCTGCCCTCAAGGAAGAAATCTAATGGGGGAGAAAACAAAGAAGAGCTTCTACATTAAAGGATCAGAGGACTTCGAATATGATATTCCTGAAGGCAAAGGAGCTTGGATTACAATCAAGAATCAACTACCCAGCAAAATTGAGCATAATTTTTCAGGGAAAAAGATGGACATTCAATGAAATAGGGGACTTTCAAACTTTCATGATGAAAAGACCAAAGCTGAACAGAAAATTTGATCTTCAAATACAAGACTCAAGAGTAGCATTTTTTAAAAATGCAAACAGGAAAGAAAAAATGTTATTCAATAGGATTTAAACTGTTTTCCCTACATGAGAAGATTATACTTGTAACACTTGAGTACTGAATCTCTATTATAGCAGTTAGAAGGAGTATACATATGGGGCAGCTAGGTGTCACAGTGGATAGAGCACTGGCCCTGAAGTGAGGAGGACCTGAGTTAAAATCCAGCCTCAGACCAAACACTTGATACTTACTAGCTGTGTGATCCTGGGCAAGTCGCTTAACACCAATTGCCAAAAAATAAACAAACAAACAAACAAACCAAGGAATATACATAGAGGGTATGGGTATAAGTTGATTTTGATGTGATGATATAAAAAAGTAAAGGGATTAAAAAAAAAGGATTGTACTGGGAGCAGAAAAAAGAGAGAAGCAGAACAGGTAAAATTATATTACATGAAGAGCCAGGAGAAACATGAGGAAATCACTAAAGAGTATTTATAAGACACTGATAAAGGCATTTACTTATATGAAAATGTTATCAATATTCTTAAAACTGTTACCATTACTAAGGTAGTAGTTTGAAAGAAAGGTTGTGACTGAGTTGTGTATAATGAGTTGTGATTCTATGAAACAAAATTGGGTAGGAAAAGGTAAAAGGGAGCAATTATATTATAAAAATGGGGCATGAAAGTAAGAACTAATACAGAGGAAACAAGTGAGGGTGGTAGGCTGGTAATGTTGGAACCTTATTCTCATCTGGTTTAAAATGGAAACAGTGTACATCTGAAAGAGGTTTAGCAGTCTTCTGAACTTTTAGCGAGGTAAGAAAACTGAGGGATATTATGAGGGAGAGACTTTTAAAATAAATATATATAATATATATTTATATATAATATTATTTGTTATATATAATATATAAATATTATATATATGTAATAAGATTCAGAGGTTGGGGGGAGAAGATAAGGGAGGGAATTTCAAAGAGGTCGGTAAAAAAAGGAATATGAGGGTAAGCAGAAAAGAAAACGTAACAGGGATAGGGTAAAAAAAAAGAGGCTGAGAAGGAAAATAGTAAAAATAAGATGGAGGGAAATTCAGAAACGGTAATTAGAACTTTGTCAAATCCCTAAGAATATAAGCCCTTCCCCAATTGATAAATAGTCAAAAGATATGAACAGGCAGTTTTCCAATGAAAAAATCAAACAATTTGGGGCAGCTAGGTAGTGCAGTGAATAGAGCACTAACCCTGGAGTCAGGAGGACCTGAATTCAAATCCAGCCTCAGTCACATAATACCTACTAGCTGTGTGACTCTGGGCAAATCACTTAACCCCAAGTGCCTCACCAAAAAAAAAAAAAAAAAACAATTTATTTATTGCCAAAGATAATTATGGAAAAAGGAAAGGAACTTATATGTTCTAAAAATGTTTATAGTGCTCTCTTTGTTGTGTCAAAGAACTGGAAATTGCAGGAATCCTCATTAATTGGGTAATGATTGAACAAGATGTATGTATATATATATATATATATATATATATATATATATATAATTTTGTATAGATACATATACATACATATACACACATACACACAATACACACACACACATATATACATACATATCTATCTATCTACACACACACACACACACACACACACATACAGAACTATTTTTGTCTAATGGTAGCCATCTCTATGTTGAGGGGGAGGGAAGGGGAAAAAAAAGAAAAAAGAAATTTACGTGATAAAGTTGTTATACATTTAAAAGAAATAACAATTTGCACATAATAGATTTGCAGTTTCATGAACAATTATCTTTTTTTATTATACTATGTTATGGAAATGCTTGTTTTTTTCCATAAATTAAAAAATGAAATAAATTTTAAAAAAAGAACTAAGAAATCCGTTAGTCTAAGAACATGCCTTTAAAACATATGGCTATAACTTTTTACGCTAAGATCTACATATGGTACAAAAATGTTGAATTATACTCAAAACAAATATGAATCAAACCTATAATGTAAAATATTCCTTATTTAGCAATTTTTCATTGAAAGATTTTTTAAAGGGAATTTTTATTAATGTAACAGTCTTCTTCGACTAAATGTTCCTAGAAGAAACAGGGCCAACATTGATCAAGGTAGTGAAATTTGTCATTACACACAGAGAAAGGACAATGTAATGTGATTAGGCTAAGTGTGTCCATCATTGTATTTTGTAAGATCAAGCACTGAACAGAAAGGCCTGGAAATAAGAATCAATAACACTGAAAGCAAAATTGGAGGATTGTCAAATCAACTTATTTCCTATTTTCTTATTGAGAGGAGGTCAATCACCTAAAACAAAATGCTAATAACTACATTACTATGCTTTTGTCTCCTTTACAATGAGTCAATATATCTGAATATAACACACTATATATTTAGATTTCTAAATACTAACTAAAATACACTTATTTGTTGGCATAAAATGAGTATTATTTTCTCAGAATGAAACATAGGGCACAATTCCCATTTATATGTACTTCTAAACTGACAAGCTAAAATGAAAAGAAAATACAGGTAGTCTCAAATGTCATCAAATGCTTGCTGCAGTGTAATGGCAAGAGTTATTGGATATGAAGTCCAGACTTGACTTAAAGTTCTGGATCTTCCACTTACCTCAGTAAGTCATTCTGAGCCTTAGTTTCCTCATCTGTGAAATACCTTATGTAGGGAAGTGTTTTAACTTCATAAAATAAAATTTGTTAAAAACTTTTTTGATTTCCTAATATCCTAGTATTTTAAATATATTTTATTAATATATTTTGTTTTATACAACCTATATTTCCATATATATATGTGTGTATGTATATATATACATATATAGGTATCTTTCTCACTCTCTTTCTCACTCTATCTGTCTATCTATCTACCTATCTATCTTCCCATCCTAGAGATCCTTCTATTATAATAAAAAAAAGTTCAGCAAAAACAACACACAAAACATGTCCAATATTATATAGTGTTACATACCAGGTATCCCTCATTTCTGCAAAGAATTGTAGAAGGTGTCTTCCCATATCTTTTCTTTGGGGTTGACTTCATTAATATCAAGCTGGCCTTATTAATAAAGTGATTAAATTACCCAGAAACTATGTCTCTTTAATGTGTTTAATTGCCACATCATTAGTCTCTTTGAGGCACATGCCTGTCTGTGTGATTGTTGGGTTCAAAGGCAAAGACATTTTAATAACTTTCTTTGCATAATTCAAAATTCTTTCTGGAAGGAAAATTCTTAGCTTTACCAAAAATACCTGAAGATGTTTGCCTTTTCACAACACCTCCCACATTGATCATTTCAATATTTTGTCTTATATTTGTTAATTTGGTAGATGTGAGGTAAAACCTCAATTGTTTTGATTTGCATTTCTCTTATTAGTAAAATGCAACACTATGTTATATGGTTGTTAATAGTTTGTTTTTTTCTTTCTTATGGTTTTTGCCTTTTGTTCTGATTCTTCTTTCACAACATGACAACATGGAAATATGTTTAACATGATTGTACATGTATAACCTATATCAGATTGCTTGCTGCCTTGAGGAGGGGGGTAGGGAGGGAAAAACATCTTACGAAAATGAATGTTGAAAACTATCTTTACATTTAATTGGAAAAAATAATATTGCAAAAACAAAAACAAAACAAAAATAAATAATTTCAGAATCTTTGTGAATATGATAAAAAAAAGACACATCAAGTTTGAGATAACTACACAACATCTAATTTGAGGTACAAATGTAAGACAGACTCTAGGATCATAGGATTTAGAGCTTGTAGAGCCTTGCATTATTGTTTCATTTACCTTTTTTTCTAGATCTTTGGCTTGATATATAAAAGATAAAGTTATATGTATACATATAAATATATGTATCTGTATATGTCACACATACATATACAATCATGGGCAGCTAGATGGTACAGTAGATAGAATGCTGGGTTTGGAGTCAGAAGATGAGTCTTCCTGAATTCAAATCTGGCCTCAGACACTTACTAGCTGTGTGACACTGAGCAAGTCACTTAACTCTGCCTCAGTTTCCTCATCTGTAAAGTGAGCTAGAGAAGTAAATGGCAAGCCACTTCAGTGTCTTAGCCAAGAAAACACCACATGGGGTCATGAAGAGTTGAATACAACTGAACAACATTATAAAATCATTAAAAGTTAGCTTGGTGAAGTGGAAAGAACCCTGGATTCTGAGTTAAGATGTCAGGAAGGCCTGAGTTTGAACCTGGGTACCAACACTAACCTGGATATAGATACTGGTCAAGTCACTTAACTATCCTCCGACTCAATTCTGCAATCTTTAAGTTAGGATAATATTAGTACCTTCTATGCAGGATATTTGTGGTGTTCACATGAAATAATATATGTAAAGCAATTTTTAAACATTAAAGTGCTATAGAAACATGATTTATATTTATTATTGCTGTCTTTATTGTTATTACTCATCTTCTAATTAAAAATAAAATTGAGAGCCAGATTCCAAGAAACAGAATGGAAGCAAAATTTCTTAAGCAACTTAAAAATAAACTTAATGACGGCCACGTGGTAGCACATAGTGCAGTAGAAAGAAGAAAGGAAATTGTTTTGGCTACCTTGTCAAAATACTGGGCGGAAGCTGACAAGTCATGAGTGTATCCGTGAAAATGTCGATAGGTTTAAATAACTGTAGGCATTACTAACTTAAATAGGACTAGCTCTGTCTGGAATATGACTGAGGCTGACACTAAAATTGTAACCAATGGATTTTTTTCATTTTGAAGGTAAATGACTCAATCAGTGGCGGGAGGGGAAAATTCAACAAAGCCAAATAAAAGTCTGAACTTGATACAATAGTTATACTTTTCCATATGTAGGAAATGCACCAAAGTCCATAGCTACTGTCTCCCTACTCAGGGGCAAGGCTGTAATTGTTTCTAGTTGTTCGCTAAATACAGACACCCATTTAACGAAGTGTTTAATTTGAGAAAAGAGGCCTGGGACAAATTGTACAAAAGAAGTAGTGATCAGACTTAGCAGAGATAAGCAATTATTGCCTCTCTATTGGTTTCCAGAAATAAGCTAGACATGGATGCTTTAAAAAAGAGAAAGGAAGAAAGAAAGAAAGAAAGAAAGAAAGAAAGAAAGAAAGAAAGAAAGAAAGAAAGAAAGAAAAAAAGAAAGAAAGAAAAGAAAAGAAAAGAAAGAGGGAAAGAAAGAAAGAAAGAAAAAGAAAAGAAAAGAAAAGAGAAGAGAAGAAAAGAAAAGAGAAGAGAAGAAAA